>NC_084469.1:57953332-58294760 GCF_027409185.1 Cynocephalus volans
AGCTGCTTGGGCTTCCTCACAGTATGGTGGCCTCAGAATAGTCAGATTTCTTACATGGCAGCTCAGGACTGCAAAGGCATGTCTCTGCCAACAAAGTGGAAGCTGTATTGCCTTTTATGACCTAGCCTCTAAAGTCATGCAGTGTCACTTCTGCTATAAGCTCTCCCAAGTTCAAGAGGAGGGTATTAGGCTCCACTTCTTAAAAATTCTAGAAGAGCATGTGGGACAGGGATATTGTTGCAGCCATCTTTGGAAATTATAATCTGAAAATACAGTCTGCCCCAATCAGAATTTGGAATTCTAATCTGCACTAACTATCTGCATGTCCAGGAAATGCCCAATTTATAAATAAACTTAAATATGCCCCAGTTGTTAGCACCCAGGGACTCCAGGCAGAAGCAAATGGAAATCCACTCTGGAGAATCATGCTATTAACTCAGATCTCACAAAATTCTCACAAATTATTGTGAGCTTACAATCTAGAATTACAAAGCAAGGACACACTGTGCTGTGAATAGCACTCTGTTTAAGTAGCAGAGAGCAGAAATAGGCCCTTTCCTCACCATCACTGGCCAAGATTTTGAGTTGCAGGGAGGGAGAGACAGCATTGCAGGAGGGTCAGGCAAGGTGATGGTGGCCAGGATCTGATGCATACAAGGAGATGGGGGGATCCTCTTTCTGATCCAGTTTCTGATCCTCTCATTGACCCTGCTGCCCATAGGGAACTTCCAGGCAGGAGAGAATGGTCGGATTCTGAAGCGTTTCTGTCAGTGTGAGCAGCGCAGCCTGGAACAGCTGATGGAAGACCCTCTGCGGCCTTTTGTGCCAGCCTACTATGGCATGGTGCAGCGGGATGGCCAGGTGTTCAACCAGATGGAAGATCTCCTGGCAGACTTCGAGGGCCCTTCCATCATGGACTGCAAGATGGGCAGCAGGTGGGTTCAGGGGAAGCCATGGGGGCAGGGGTAGAGGGTAGGGGGTGCGCATTTTTGAAAATAGTGCCTAGTCAATTTTCAAAGTGGTTGTACCAGCATACACTCCCACCAGTAGTGTGTGAGGGGCCCCATTTTTCCATATTCCCACCAGCACTTGGTATTGTCTGTTTTATTAATTTAAACCATTCTGATGGGTAGGTAGTGGTATGTCATTGTGGTTTTAATTTCTGTTTCTCCGATGACCAAAGAAATTGAATATCTTTGCATATGTTGATTACTACTGGAAATCTTGTAAACAGTGCGCTTTGATTCTGTTGCCCGTTTTTCTATATGACTGTCTGTCTTTTTCCTTTTGATTTGTAATCCTTTATATATTCTGGATATATGTCCTTTATATATCTATATGAGGGTATTTCAAAAAGTTTGTGGAAAAATGGAATTAAAAAAATACTAATCCTTTCATAAACTTTTTGAAGTACCTTCATATATATAAATACAAATATACACACAAACATATGCATATATTCTCCAGCTTTCCCATTTCACTCCCTTAGTAATGAATTTTGATGAACGGAAATACTTTTAATTTAGTTCAGTTTTTCCATTTTTAAAATTATGGTTAGTAGATTTTTGTTTAAATTTTTGCGTACTCTAAGATCATAAAGATATTCTCCTATGTTTTCTTCTGCAAGCTTTTTCATTTCAACTTTCACATTGAGATTGGCAATCCATCTATAGTTAATTTTTATGTATAGTGTGAGGTAAGGATGAGGTTTATTTTTTCCTGTATGGATAGCCTATTGGCTCAACACCATTTATTGAAAAACTTCCCTTTCCACACTGAATTGCAGTGCCTTCTTTGTCATAAACTGGGTAAATGTACAAATGTGTGTTTGTGAACTCTGTTCTATTCCAGTGATCTATTTGTCCATTCTTGTACCACATATCAGGATAAGCCCTCCAGCTTTGTTCTCATAATTTCCTTTGTCACATCCTCTGTGTGCTTAGAACCTACCTGGAGGAGGAGCTGATGAAGGCACGAGAGCGGCCTCGGCCCCGGAAGGACATGTATGAGAAGATGGTGGCTGTGGACCCTGGTGCTCCCACCCCCGAGGAGCATGCTCAGGGTGCAGTCACCAAGCCCCGCTACATGCAATGGAGGGAAACCATAAGCTCGACCTCTACCCTGGGCTTCCGGATTGAGGGCATCAAGGTGAGGATGAGGAGCTGCTAGCCTGTCACTAGAGGGCCTAGAACTAGATCTGAGACAGGCTTCCTGGGGAACATGGGTATCAAGGGAAGCTGGAAAGAAGTAAGTCTGGAGAGAGAGCAGGGGACTGCAGAGGATGAAAAGGCCAGGGCTGGGAGAGGTCCCACTTCTTCGTCACACCTATATCCATCAGAGCCCAAGTTTTGTTTCTCTGTCTGCCTGAGCATCTCTTGAGTCCATCTTCTCTTCTCCCTCCCCATGGCCATGTTCTAGTCCAGCCCTGTTTTCTGCTCCAGCCTCCTTGGGCTCCTGGGCCCTTGTCTCATTCCCTCTGATCCATCATCCAACACAATAGCTGGAGGGATCCTTCCCCCACTCCTTCCCATGAAGGAGGTTTCTATTTTTTCTTCCTGCATTCCTTTTTTTTTTTTTTTTTGGTAAATTAAATATAATTGTTTGAGGTCTGGCTGGTTAGCTCAACTGGTTAGAGCATGGTTCTGATAACAGCAAGCTCCAGGGTTCAATCCCTGTACCAGCCAACCACCAATCAATCAATCAATCAATCAATCAATCAATCGTTTGAATAGCTATTCACACAGTTTATATTTTTAAAAATTTTATTTATTTTTACTTACTTTCTTTTTTCTTTTAGTTCCTTTTCTTTTTTTCTTTATTCATACAGTTTAAAATAATATTAGGAAAAGCAAATGACTCAAAGCAAAAAAAAAAGTATATATGGAGAAATCTCTCACCTGAGCTTCTGCAATTCTTCCCATTCTGTCCCTCCACCCTGCTGCCTGCTTATGGGAAATCACTTGGTCAGTTTCTTGTATTTCTTCCTGAAAATACAAATAAATACAGTTGTATACCCTTAATTTTCCTCAGTACACACACTGATTGGCACTTTGCTTTTTTCACTTAACAGTAATATTCTGGAGAATTTTCTATATCATTCCATAGAGTCTCCTCTCTCTTTCTTTTACTTATAGATGTGTAATATTCTCTTTGTGGATGTGCTACGGTCCCTTACAGATGGACACCTGGGTTGTTTCCACTTTTTGCCATTACAAACAATCCCTCAGTGAATCACTTGTACATAAGGCATTTTGCAAATGTGTAGGTTTAGCCATAGACTAGATTTCTAGAAGTAGGGCTACTAGGCCAAAGATTAAATGCATTGATAATTTTGCCAGAGATTACCAAATTCCTTTTCTTGGTGTTGTACCTCTGTGCATCCCACCAGCAAAGTATAAGAGTGCCTGTTTCCTGAAGGCCTTGCCTGAGTCATCTTTCTGACTGTGCCATTCAGAATCCTTCCATGGTACCCTCAGAAGTTCCATGGCCTATAGGGCCCTCCAGGATCCAGTGCCATCTCTCACTCCTTTCTTCCTCCTTGTCTACTGTCAGGCCGCAGTGAAGCACTTTCATTTCCTTGAAATAGGCCTGCTTTTTCCTGCCTTAGGGCCACTGCACATGCTGTTCCCTCTGCTAGGAATGTTCTTCCTTCTATTTTTCCCTTGGTGGATTCTCACTCATTTTTCTGTGTCCTTTCAAATTTTGCTTGCTCATGGAAGCCCTCCCTGTTTTCCATCCTACTAGATAAGGGCCCCCCTCTTTATCTCCTCATAGCTCCCTATACTCCTTCATTATTCTTAGCTTCCTTTGTGATGATCTTAATATCTGCCTCCCTCATCTGACTGTGGCTATCTTCTTACCTCCATGTTACCAGTGCCCACACAGCACCTGGCACAGTGTGGTGGAATGACTCAGGTGGCTTCTCTGTGCTCCTCTCAGACATGAAAGATAACATTAGTCTCATTTGTTGAGTGCTTACTATGTGCCAGGATCTGTACTCTGGATCCTCCACACCCAATCTCCTCTAATCCTTACACCAGCTTTAGGAAGTACCTACCAGCACAGTTCCCATTTGGCAAATGAGGAAACTGATGCAGAGGCAGGTGAAGTGACTTGCTTAAAACCACCTACCTAGAAAATAGCAGAATCACGAGTCAAAGTCAGATCCACACCTCCTCAAAAGCCCACTTTGCTAGACTGGCAAAGGAGGTTCAAGGTTAGACTTAGAAGGACTGGTTGCTCAGGACTGTGACTTGGGTCTATTTTGAACTGGGCTGGGCAGATGCGCTGGTTTCCCCTGAATAGTAAGCAAGCATCGTTCACGGGCGGGTGGTCTCAGGTCAGCCTGAGGTTGCTCAGTGTTGGGGGTGGGAAGGAAAAGACATTGCAGTGCCCTTTCACCCCTTGCCCTGCAGAAAGCTGATGGGACCTGTAACACCAATTTTAAGAAGACACAGGCACTGGAGCAGGTGACAAAGGTGTTGGAGGACTTTGTGGACAGGGACCACGGCATCCTGGTGAGCTGGACACCCGTGTCCCAAAATGTAGCAGCTTAAGACCACCACCACTTATTGTTGCTCCTGAGTCAGTGGTCTTTTGCTTTGGGCTGGACTTGGCTGATACTGGCTGGCTTTGCTCACATAATCTGTGGTCAGCTGGTGTCTTGGCTAAGGCTGGCTGGTCCAGGGTGGCCTCACTCACGTGTCTGCTGGTTGGCTGACCGTCTTGGCTCATGACTTGGTCATGTCTCTCATGATCCAGGAGGCTAGCCTGGGCTTGTTCTCACAATGGAAGCAGGGGGCCAAGAGAACATGTGAAAATGCAAGGCCTCTTGATGCCAGGGCCCAGAATGTCCACCATCATTTCTGCCACATTTTATAGCCAAGGCAAGTCATGTGACCAAGCCTCCATTAAAGGGAAAGGGTAACAGACTCCACCTCTTGATGGGAGGAGCTGCTAAGATTTAGCACCACGTAATTTGCCACACTCTTGTCTGTGCCACCTTGACGCAGCCAACCCCTCAGTCCCCCAGCTCTCCATTTTTCCCATGCTCCCCTTATCCCATTGTGGCTGGAGTCTGCCCTCTCCTTTGTGAGTAAGGGCCCATAAAATCTCAAGGATTCTTCTCTCTCACCCACAGAGAAAGTACGTGGCACGCCTGGAAGAACTTCGTGAAGCTCTGGAGATCTCCCCCTTCTTCAAGACCCATGAGGTGCGAGCCTTGGCACTGTGGGCATAAGTGGGGGGTGTCATGGTCCAGGTAACATGGAGGGGAAACTGTTGACAGAGTTATGGGCCAAACCTATGAAAAGGAGGCCCCACGTTTTGGGGCCCAGCAAAGAGGATTTCAAGGAGGTAGGACGGTCAGGAGCATGGCCTCAAGCCACGTGGCCTGGGGGGTGGAGGCTGGCTCTGCTGTGTGACCCTGGGCATGTGACTTACCCTCTCAGGCCTCAGTTTCTTCCTCTCTAACATAGGGAAGGAACAATAGTACCTTCCTCGTAGGGCTGCTGAGGCATGAGAGAGCAAGTATAGAATGACATTTGGAGCGTAGATGCACATTTAACTCCTTCCTTTTACAATGATCTTATAATCATAATTATTTATAATTATTGTTGTATGCCTTTCTTGTTTGCCAGCTCTTGCCTTTCCCCTTTCCCCTCATTCCCAAAGTGTCCCTCTTGGGAAACATTCATTTCTCTGAGGCTGTGTTGGAGTCTATGAAGGGGTAACATCACCTCTGTGTGCATCCTTTCCTCTCTCCAAGCCCTTCCATCTCTCCCTCAAGTCCCTCTCACCTCTTCTTCCTGATGTCACTGACACTTCTGAAAGAGCACTGATCTGGGAGTCAGGCCAACTGGGTTCAAATCCTAGCTCTGCTACTCTAGTCTCCTGAGCCTGGGCAGTGTTTTAAGGAGGCCTCAGTCTCCTTACCTGTAGGATGGGTGACAGCAGCACCTGCGTCATGGGTGTTGTGAAATTTAAATGGGTTTATGTAGTCAAAGCCTGGCCCATAGTAAACCATCACTATATGTCAGCTGTTACTGTCATGTTTATCAGTGTCAGCCTTGTCATCCTTGTCACTGCGTTCAAGCTTTATATGGAGGTCACAAAGAGGAGGCCCGGGGACCCCATCTCTTCTGTCCTCACGTTTGGTTTCACCTGCCCAGTGACTTAACATTTTAAAAATGAGCTGCCACCATTTAAAATGTGAGACTTCACACCATAATTGTGATTTCTGATTTCCTTGACTGAAACCTGACAAGTCTCTTGACAACTTGGGAGATGCAGCCACACTGGGCCGGCTGCTTCCATATGCCAACAGCCATCTGGAGCTGACAGGCACCTGCTCACCTGCCCAGTAATCTGGGTTTTTTATGGGAAAGGCATTTTCCAGGTCTTTAGTCTCTACCAGGCTCTCTTGACTTGTTCAGGATCCTGAAGGCATTTGGGTTTGCACTCTGGCTTCAAAAAGGATAACAGTTAGGGCCGGCCCGTGGCTCACTCAGGAGAGTGCGGTGCTGATAACACCAAGGCCACGGGTTCAGATCCCCTTACTGGTCATCTTTAAAAAAAAAAAAGGATAACAGTTAACACTTGTTGTGCATTTGCTATGTACTGGGAACTATTTTAAGTGCTTTACATGGGTTAATTCATACATATAACGTGCACAGCAACCTCTGAGGTAAATGCTACTATTATTCTCACTTTGTATATGAGGAAGCAGAACCACAAAGAGGTTGGGTCACCTGCCCAAGGCTGCACAGCTAGGATTTGAGCTCAGGCAGCCTGACTCCAGGGTTCATGCTGTCAACCACCCTGTTGTGCTGCCTGTCAGGGAAGGGACCTTGGCCAGTGCCTGCCCCTCCTCCTAACCTTTCATCTCTCCCCCTGCAGGTGGTGGGCAGCTCCCTCCTGTTTGTGCACGACCACTATGGCCTGGCCAAGGTCTGGATGATCGACTTTGGCAAGACAGTGGCTCTGCCTGACCACCAGACGCTCAGCCACAGGCTGCCCTGGACTGAGGGCAATCGTGAGGACGGCTACCTCTGGGGCCTGGACAACATGATCCACCTCCTTCAGGGGTTGGCCCAGAGTTGACCACTTAGCCACTGCCAGGCTTATTTATTGGATGGTGCCAGTCAGGCTGTAGGAGCCCTGAGATGCCATGGGGGCCTGAGGTTGGCGATGGGGAAGCTGATCTCCAGGGATGCGGGAGGTTGTGTTGTAACATAAGACCAGTGTGGAAACTCAGAAGGGCCGTGGGAAGCCATGTAGCACCTGGCCCCCTCATGATACAGGGGCTGTGAGGACCTCAGAAGGAGCATGACAAGGCCGAATCATGCTGAGTCAGCAGAACCAGAACTAGGTCTCCTGACCAGACA
Organism: Cynocephalus volans; assembly: GCF_027409185.1. Taxonomy (NCBI): domain Eukaryota; kingdom Metazoa; phylum Chordata; class Mammalia; order Dermoptera; family Cynocephalidae; genus Cynocephalus; species Cynocephalus volans. Next base: position 57,960,718 of record NC_084469.1, read on the forward strand.
GGAAGGTTTCTGAGGGCCTGTTGGAAGCACAGCTAAACCATGCCTTGAGAGAATACAATTCAGATGTCACAGTGTACAGGCATGACACAGTGCCTAAGGCTGTATGAATGACATAACCCGGGTCAGGTCACGTTCATCGTTGTTGCCCCAGAGGACCAGGCATCATTTGTGAACACACGAGCTGCTTATCCACCTGGGGAGAGTGACAGCCCAATCTCTTCATCTGAGGGTCACTCAAGAGCTGAGGCACACAGGTTTTGAGGAGGGTGTGACATCATTTGATGGGCCTGCTGACACTGCCCAAGGTCTGACACTGCTGACTGGAGCGTGGTTCATCTCTGTCCTGCCCTGCCATGGAACTGTGTGATCCTCCCTGTTCCTTGGAGTATTCTGCTGACCTCCTGCTGACCAAAACCACAGCCACATCCCAGCCTCAGTGCCAGCACTGTGACCAGTACAACCTCATTCCTTGGTGCACCTGATCCAGCCTCAGGACTTCCTCCGCTCCTGACCCCTGGGCTTCTCTGTCTCCTTCCTCCTAGCAAATGCAGTAGCAAGGAGCTTCAGAGACAGGGGAAGCAGGTTTCCTCCTTGGGAATCAGAGCTGCCTTGTTCGGGAGGACCCCCATCTGATCCTGGACCCCTGCAAAGCACCAGGCTTGGGCCAGAAGCACAGGGTGGATGGGGCTACTAGTTGTAACCCTGGACTTGTAACACGGTCCAGACCAAAGACTCTAAAAACCTGAGGTTTGGCTAACAGCCCCTCTGTCCCACTGTTCCAGCAACTTTAACTTCCCTAAGAGGCACCTACCTCTTCCCTAAGCGGAAGCTCTAATGCTTTCTTCCAGGGTTGAGGAGATGTACTCCTTTTCTACTGACCATCTTTATACTTATTTATGAGAGATAGTTGTTAGATAGAGTAGTGTTGGGGAAGTAGGAGAAGAAATGGCTTCACTGTGCCTCCCACCCACAACAGCACTCAAATAAATAAGACAAAATCAGTGTTGTGAAGTTTTTTCTTTTGCATCTGGGGTGTGTGGACTCAAATTCATATTCTGAACATTAGAGACCAGTGGGGTAATGGTTAGTTTGGGGTAGAGGCAGGCTCAGAGCAGGCTGCTTTATTCATTCTGCATTCACTGAGCTGCCATTCTTGTGCCTGGCTCTGTGCTGGACAATGCAGGGAACACAGTGGTGACCAAGATAGCTCCAAGCCCCTTCCTCGGGGGGTGGGGGTGGGGGTGGGATCCCAGGACAGTGCCACCTGAAGAATCAGGGCTGGGATGTGGGCAACATGGGCAGAATGATCAGGGTTGGGATGGGAGTCATGCCTCCTCTTCACCTCATTCACTGGCTAGAAACAATACACTGTACAGTTACCCTAAATGAGACACTTTCCTGGGACCTAGGGACATAGCAGTGACCAAGAAAGTCTTGTTCCTCCCCTTTGAGTGGAAGTGACAAGTATTCATTAAACTCATAATCACACATGCTCACTATATATACTGTATATATGTCTGTATGGGTGGGTAGAAAAAACACAGTCTGTGGTCAGCACCATCATGAAGTTCAGGGAGCCAGGAGATAGCCTGGCTGTGGCTAGACGCTACCTACCTGGTTTTAATCCTATCCTGCCACTTACCAGCTGTGTGACCTTAGGCCAGTGACTCTACTTCTCCAGACCTCAGTCTTGTCATCAAATGGTGGGAATCTAGTACCTCCCTTACAGGACTGAAGGATTTCAAGAACTGACACCAGTAAAAGGGTTGGCACACATAACTGCTCCCAGGTGGGACTTAACCCTCCCACCCACCCCCCCAAGAAAAATAAGGTGGGGGAAGGGTGCCTGGTCTGGGGCTGAGGGAATCTTCCTGAGGAAGTGATACCTGAGCCAAGATGGAGAAGTTAAGGAGCGATCTTTAGCAGAGTGCTGCAGGGGTGGGAACAGGTACCACACTCCAGGGACCTGAAAGGCCAGTACAGCTGGCAGGCAGAAAGCGTGAGGAAGAACAGCCTGGGCTAAGAAGAGGTGAGCTGAGGAGAGGAAGAGTGTAGTCCCTGCCCTGGGAGCAGGTGGGGGTGGGAGGAAGAACAGCAGGCTCTTGCAAAAGTCCAGTAAGGGGACAGTGGTTTGTGAGAGTTCGTTCCCAGTGAGAAATGGAGGGACACAACATTCAGGTGGACAGGTCATGAGGTCTGAGTTGTTGTCAGTCTCTCCATGGAGAAAGGTTTAGTTGGTGCTCAACAGTGAAGGGGGTGGGGAGTTGGGACGATGACCAGGATTGATATGTGATTGATGGGGGTGACCCTGATGAAGTGTCTCTGTGCAGGAGGCCCTCAGAAATCCAGCCCAAACCTATGGGCAGTGGCACAGAGGGAGAAGCTGGGATACTCTTCAAATGGTGACAGAGCCAGGCTGCAACCCATGGCCCCAGCTTTGGCTAGTGGCTGAAGTCTCACTGTCTGAGGAGCAGGGCCTGGCCACAGAGGCCAGCCCGCACCCCACCAGCAGGCACCACATACGCCCGGCCATCGTTGGCCCGTGAGGGTGAGAAGTCTGTCAGCTGCAGGTTGCTATCCCGGACTTGATCATAGTCCCACAGCTGGTAGTGCCAACTCTTGCCCTGCTTGGAGAGGAGGTAGACAGCTCCTGGGAAGCCCTCCTCTGGCAGGGATGGTAGCTGGCAGGGCATGCCAGGCACTGGGTAGAACAGCCCTGGCAGCTCAGGATCCTCACTGTAGCCAAGGCTTGGCAAATCCTGCACGCCCAGGAGCACCCCTAGGGGAAAGGAGGATGTGAGCAGCAGTTGACTGAGCCCTGACTAGGTGCTGGGCACACTGAATTCCACCCCCTTCCAGCCCTCCGGGGTAGGTGCTACCTCCATCCCCATGTTTCAGAGAAGTAACTGGGGGCCAGAATGCACACAGCTGGGCTGAGATTTGGACCCAGGACATCTGGCTCCAGAGCTGTAGGCATTTTGAGTCCTGCCTCCTATGGCCTGTCAGCACAGGGGAGGTGAAGAGGCAGCACCATCACCTGGTCATCTCTAGCTGTCCAGGAAAGAGACGCTGGGAGAGAAGCCCTCAAGGCCAGACTGCCATGAAGATGCCAAGTGGACCCTTGGTCCAGGCCTCTTGATGTGTGCAAATCCAGCCATCCTTCAGGTAGATGGGATGATGATGACAATGCTGATAACACTTGTTGAGACATGTAATATGCCAAGCACTGTTCTGAGAGTTTTATGCACTCTGCCTACAAAGCAGCCTTATGAGGAGGGTACTACTTTTGCACCCAATTTCCAGATGGAGAAAAGGAGGCCCAGAGAGGTGAAGGAACTTGCTCAGAGTCATAGAGCCTGGAAGCGGCTAGGCCTGGCCTGGAGCCCAGACTGTCTGATCCTAAAGTCTGTGCTTTGAGCTTCTGTTTGTGGATACCCCAACTGGCAGACACCCAAGGAACCTGCTGCCTGCCAGGTCCTGTGCTGCGTACCCTAAGGGACAGGGATGGCCCAGCTCTGGTGCCTGTCTCAAGAGGGCATGGCCTGGCTAAGGAGGCACCAGCACAAGGGTGAGAATGTGAAGAGGGTTGATGGGGCCAGGGAGACCCAGGAAGAGGGGTGCAGGGGCAAAAAAGGAAGGACCCACCTGCGCTCACTGCCCAGTGAGCCTTGTGGCCCTTCCTCTGACATGGCTCGTGGTTGAAGTCCTCATCGTAGCTGGTGCTGATGTTAAGACCAAAACTGTGGCCTGGCCCCGGGACCCACCCTTTGCCATTCCTGCCCTGCTCCCTCCCAGGCTCTGGGATACGGGATGAGCAGGGGCTGTCCGCTGACAAGGTGCTGCAGGACGAGGTCTCTGTTGGGACTACCCAGGCCACCGCAGAGCAGTTCGGCCTGGCAGCCCAGCACCTCCTGGGCCAGCCTGCCCATGTCAGCCACTGCAGGGTAAGAGCACACACAGAGAGAGGGGCTTACCATGTGCTTGGCGCCATGCCAAAGGCTTGATGGGGATTGACACCCCCAACCTTCATGGTGACTATCAACCCCTTGGTACAATGTAGAAAATAAGGCACAAAGAGGGTTAGATGCTTGTCCATAGCCACCGTGAGGCAGCCTGGCTCAAGTCCATCTGGTAATGACTCTGCTCTACTGGGCAGGGAGAATGGAACGAAACCCCCTCATACATCTGGCACTGCCCCACCCAGCCTCTCTGGTCCCCTCCTAGTGAAGAACGAGTGGAGCACCCAGCTTGAGACCCTTCTCCACCCAACTCACCAGAGAACATCTCTCCTTGGGCTGTGTAGCCTCGCTCCATGGCCACCTGCACGAGTCTCTCCAGGGGGATGCCGCTGGGGGGTGACAGGAGAGTGCCTGCCATCCACAAGGCCACCAGCCCGCACCTGGGGAGAGACAGGCCCAGCCGTCCAACGTCTAAAGCATATCTTTACCGGACCCCTCTACCCTGAAAGCTGGAGTGGGGATACAGGTTTGCTGTCCTGGGGGAGTTCCCCTCCCCTGTCAAAGGCCAGGTGGGGAGACCTGACTCCCCTTCACAGGGGAGCATGGCCAAGGCCTGAGCCCAGGGCTGGCAGGCTGGGAGTGGGAGGGTGGGGAAAGAGGTCACCTGGGCTTCCTGGGAGTAGGTGCCGAAGTGGAGTTAGAGACATGGACCAGGTTCATTTATTCACTCACTGGAGTTCACTACACATGCACCCAGGATCCTGAATGGGAAGTTGTTCTTCCTTTCCCTTCCTCACTCCTCCTCCTCCTCCTGCCCAGGCTGCCTGGGATGAACTCGTTCCCCCTGCCCTCCCAGCTCTGTCCTCACGAAGCCCAGCAAGGGCAGAGTGAGTGCTCAGAGGGCAAAGGTGGCCAAGGGGTCAGGACTGCACATTAGGACACGTACTGAGGGCCTTCTTGGATGAGGGACGGCAGGTCAGCACAGAAGAGGATCCACCGCAAGTCACTTCGGAACCTGAACCAGAGTCACACTCGGGTCACAAGGAAACCAGCTCCAAGAATCCGCCCTTGAGGTCTGGCTGGGAGTGGGGTGTCCAGAAATGGTGAAGGGAACACAGGCCTGGCCGTCTGTCCTAAGGCCCAAGGGCTGCTCCTGGCTCAGTCCTGACTCCCTCCTAATGAGGCACTTCCCCTCCCAGAGCCTCAGTTTCCTCATCTAGTCAGTGGGAATTATCCCTCTGTCTGCCTGTTCCCTGCTCTTTCTCTCAGTTATTGAAGAGCAGATGTGCAAACTTTGCAACTAGAAGCCAGAGAGATCTATATATTAGAGGAGATTTCTGGAAGGGGTGTCTATACCCAAACTCTTTCTGTGATTTCTTTCCCCTCAAGTCTGTTCCTTGGGCTGTTAAACAGGTTGAAAATCTCTTACTTAACTCAGCCTTGAATAAAACCAGACAACATGCTTAAGGCCTAAGAAATCACCTTGATAATAAATCTTCACAGGCCCTACCTGCCCCACCCTGGGGGAGGCCACTCTGTTTTGGTGATCCCCATCCCCCAGGGCTCAGGACAATGTGCTTATTATTCCCATTCCCAGGCCAATGAGAGGGCAAGGCTGGGACGGTGGCAGAGCTCCTGGTTCCCAGTCTGGGGCATCCTCCTAATGAAAAGAGATGATACCACAGCATGGTGTTAAAAGCATGGAACCCCACTGCCAGGGTTCAAATTGGACTCTCATCTTCTTTGCACTGTGACTTTACCTCTATGAGCCTCAATTTTCTCATCTGGAAAATGAGCCAATAATATTCCTTCCTCATGGAGTAGCTGAGAGGATTAAATAAATTAATACTTAAGAACACTTCAAACACTGCCTGACATATGCTGAGCATGCAATAACATATGTTATTTGCATTGAATTTGCCTCAAGAGGGCTGGGCATTTAGAGCAGATTACACAAGTGTCCAGAGAGCTTGGAGTTTCTTCATGAGTCTGGGCAAGTCACTTTTCCCTCCTCCCCTCAGCCAAGCATCTGTTAAACTGGGTCCCCACAGCCCCAGCCCAGTTCTAGCTCCCCTCCCTCGTTCCCTCCCTGCAGGGGTCCCTGGACTCCAGGCTGATGATCTCCACTCCCCAGAGGTAGCCTCCCACCTTGGTTCTTGCTCACCTTCCCAGCCCCAACTTTGCCACTTCCCCTGTCACGTTAAAGAACTGTTTGCAGTTTCTTGAAAAGAATATGTCCTTATTTCACTCTGGGCCTCTGCACAAGCTGTTTACTCTCATCACGTACGCCCTGCACAACTTGCTCAACAGCACTCAGGGCTCCCCTTCTCCAGGAAGACCCCATAACCCCCCAGCCTGGATCACACACCCCCCTCCGGGCTCTGTCATGTCAGCCCTGACCACTCTGGGCTGTCACCGTTTGGTGGGGTGGAGGGTCTGTCTCCCCCACTGGACTAGGCATTTATGAAGGCAGCTTTCTTCATTGCTGGAAGCACATCGCCACTGAAGGGGTCTAGACAGGAAACTGAAGTAGTAAGGCTGTTTGACCAGGAAGAAATGGGAAAGCAAGAGAAAAATGGCTTAAGTGATCTGGGGAAAAATGGAGACCCTACCGGTCCTTGCGCAGCTTCAGGAGCCTCTTCACATCTTCCCTGCCCTTAGGGACTGGGCTGGCTTTCTCCAAGGCCTCCTTCAGGAGCCGGCTTTTCTCCAGGCCGAAGACGTGAGGAGGAGCAGCACCCATGGCAGGGGGTGGAAGAGGCAATGGGGGCGGTGGAGGAATAGAGGCCTGCAGACTCGAGGGAGCTGGTGGAAAAGCTAAGTTCCGAGGAACGGGGGACAGGGGAAGAGATGGAATTATGGGGGCCTGGGGTGCAGGGGTTCTTGGAGGAGGGATTGGGGGGTCTGGGGGATGGCAGCATGGAGAAGTCATTTTGGGGTCTACAGGCGGGTTGAAGGGTTCAGAATGGGAGAGGCAAAGGGTTGTTCTCAGGGACAGAAATTTTAAAGGTTTTGGAGCGGAGTTCCAGAATTTGGGGATTGAGCAGTGGGTCTGAAAAAAACAGGGCTAAAATTTGAAACCATGGGAGCAGGGACTGGGGCTGACTCAAGTCATAAAGGATCTGGAGTTTAACAGGGTGGGGTCCTTATATCTGGAATCGGGTTTGTGTATGAGGCTGGGACGGGCTGTGTTGTGCTGGGAGGCTCAGGGAGGGCGTTGTTCACTAATTCTCCCGGGCAGGATTTAGAAACTCGTGGTTCAGTTTTGGTATATGAAGGCTCAGGCCTGTAGTGAGGTTCCTAAAGGGTGAGACTTAAGGACCCAGGGCTAAAGACTGAGGAAACTTAGGCTACCCCTCCCATCACCTTGAGTTGACCTTTGAGTCAGAGGTCAGGTCTAAAAGGGAAAGTGGTCTAGTTGTGGAGAAGGTCCTGGAATCAGAGAGCAACAGGAAACGTCTGTGGTTTGGAGAAGGCGTAGAGATCGGAGGCCAAAGGGAGCCGCGATACCGCGCGGATAGAAAAAGCAGTCGGGAAGCAAAACTCGCCTTCCTCCCCCGCAAAATGGCGGGCGGGCACATCACCGCTCCCATATCACGTCACAGAACGCAAGATGTGCCCGCCCCCTTAGCAATCACGTGACAAGAACGCAAGGAGAAGGGGGAAGAAGTGGGGCTTCAAATGACCGCTTCCGGAAGAGGCCGCAGCGCAAGCTGCGTGTAAATTGGCAAAAAACTCGTTATTTTCACTGATTGGCCCGTAGGGCCGGGCGTGGGTAAAGGTGGAATGCTTGCAGGGGGCGTTTTCTGCCTAGGCGGGAACCCAGTGTCATTTTGATTGGCAATATCTGAGCTCACGGACAAGACTTACTCTGATTGGTCAAACTACTCAGTTTCCGCGAGAGGATTGGCTTGAAGAAAGGAAAAGGCGGGGCCCGGAGAGGAAGTTTTGTGGTCCGGTTTGAGGAACGCAGTAGGCTCGGCTTGCGAGAGCTGCATCCCTGTCGGTAGGTAAGTTTGGGCGCAGGTAGCCATCGGCCCCGAGAGGGCGGAGTGTTTGGTGTCCGGGCCTTCCCGCGCTTCGGTTTGGGAAACTTCCTTGCTGCGCGAGGCCAGGCCTCCCGAAACGCGCCCGTCCTTTCTTAACTGGCTCTACATCCGAGTTTTTCTCCCGGCTGCCCTTTGGGCTCGTGGGCCAATGGGAATCGCCATTCAGGATGCTCGGCCTACGGGGTCTCGTAGAGCATCCTGGGACTCGTAGTAAAACTCTGGAGGTTCCCTCACCACGCGGGCAGGAGGAGCGGCATCTTGCGCGCACTTCGTTGCTGAAGCCGTGCTTGCCTCTTCCACTCACTCCGGTCTTACCTGACTTCCTCTTGGAAGGGAGATCCCTGAGCAACCCGTCAAGCCAGCGTTGGGACAGAGGGTTTGGTGAAACCCAGGGCTAAAGTTACCTTTTTTCCTTTTTAAGCTTACCTCAGCACTCCACTCCATGGCGGTTCCCGAGACCCGCCCCAACCACACTATTTATATCAACAACCTCAATGAGAAGATCAAGAAGGATGGTGAGTTCTCGGGATAGTCCGGACTCCAGGCAATCCTGCGCGAGCTGGCCCCACTTACGTCCCCAGCACCCTCTTTTTCTCGGCCTTTTCCTTCAGCCAGACTGAAGCGTTAACCCCTTGGCTTTTGCACACGCTGCTGCTTCTGTGTTCACACTGCTTAAGTTTCTCTTATTTTCTGCCCTTTAGGCTGGTCACTGTTGCGCACCCTTCAAGGTTTCCCCTCACAGGACCTCTCCTCCAGGAGGCCTTCCCCATCGCCTCTCCCCTCGGGTGGCTGCCCCAGACTTTCCCTAGGCCCTGGGAATCCCCCATCAATTCCTGATGTCTTTGGACTGTCATGAGGCTCTCTCACCAGTGGCCTGTGAGGGCAGGGACTGGAGCTTTCTTGGTCACTGGCGTTCTCAGTGATCAGCCCACCATGAAAATGTACGATAATAACGATGGCTAATATTGTGTACCAGGGGCTGATCTGTGCACTTTTGTGTAAATCTTGATTACATTTAACTCTCACAACAAGCCTGTAGAAAGAAGCTCTTGTTATTCCCTTTTCTTAGATTAGGAAACTGAGACTCAGGGGCGATGTGATTTGTCCAAGGTCATGTGGCACAGAAAGTGATTGAGGCCGCTAGTCTGGAATTCAGCTTTCTTTTCTTTTCCCCTCCCATCTTTCCTTCCTTCCCTCTTCTCTTCTCTTCTCTTCTCTTCTTTCCTTTTCTTTCTTTCTTTCTTTCTTTCTTTCTTTCTTTCTTTCTTTCTTTCTTTCTTTCTTTCTTTCTTTCTTTCTTTCTTTCTTTCTTTCTTTCTTTCTCTCTCTCTCTCTCTCTCTCCTCTCTCTCTCTCTCTCTCTCTCTCTCTCTCTCTTTTTCTTTCTTTCTTTCTTTCTTTCTTTCTCCAGCTGGCCGGTTCAGGGGTCGAACCTTGGACCTTGGTGTTAGCACCACGCTGTGACCAACTGAGCTGACCAGCCAGCCCTGGGCAAAATTATACTTTCTTTTTTTTTTTTTTTTAAAAGATGACCGGTAAGGGGATCTTAACCCTTGACTTGGTGTTGTAAGCACCACGCTCAGCCAGTGAGCGAACCGGCCATCCGTATATGGGATCCGAACCCGGGGCCTTGGTGTTATCAGCACCGCACTCTCCCGAGTGAGCCACGGGCCGGCCCCAAAATTATACTTTCTTTGCATGGATATTGTAAGGCTTAAATGAGCTAAGCCTCCATGCAGTGCTTCTTTTTATGGTAACTGAAAGTTAGTAAGGGCTATGCAAGTGTTAGCTCTTATTTCATTTCAAGAAGATGTCAGGAGAACCAAAGGAGTTTTTCGGCATTGAGTTAGAGGTTACCAGTAAAGTAGCTGTTGAAAACAAAACCAGGGATGTAAATTCTGTGTATGCTTTTAGAGTGTGGTGCCCAGCCAGTGCTGGGCAGTGCAAGGGACACACTGGTGACTGAGAGTTCTGTTCCTATACCACCAGATGGTGACAGGCCAGAGTAGTTAGGGCCCTGATGGGGGAAGCACAGGCAAAATGGTCAGGGCTGGGATTGGGAGCCTAGAAAGAAGGGATTCATTCAGAATCATAGAAAAGGAGACATTTTGGAAAAGCCTTCAAGGTAGAGGAAGCAGTATTTATGTTACAGTGAGGGGTCCTAACTTGGACCAGCTTGTGCAAATGTTTAGGGCAAAGGAGCCCAGGGCATTCTGGGAACTACAAATAGTTCTGTGTGCCTGAGGCCTAGAGGCCTATGAATTATGGAGAAACTTCCAATGAGCAGTGTCCTGATGGCTACACAGGATGAGCCATTGGACTTTGTCCTGATGGACAGTGAGCCAGGCTGCTCCCCTGTTTTAACTGTGTCCCTTGTGGAAGATCTTTCCAGGTGTGGAGGATAAACTTGAGGGGGCAAGAAGGGAGGCTGGAGAGTGGGGAGAGGCCCAAAGTTCAATGGCATAACTGAGGTCTGAACTAGGTTCCTGAGGAAGGATCATAGAGAGGAAAACCAGAAATGTTATCACGAGGAGAATTTTTGGCTAATTGCTTGAAAACTCCCTTAAATCTGTCTTCATCCCCAACACACAAACATTTTCTCCTTTATTCTTTGAGTCTCTTTTTCACTGAGCAGCTGTGTCTTGGCTATCTTTGCGTGCAATATTGGAACCCTATTTCATGCCTGGGTGGTGAAAGGGGCCTTTCTTTGTTTAGCTTGAGTCCTGCTTGTCAAGTGAGATGGTTTTGCTGGGGAGCTGGGAAGGTGTATTGGGTTCTAACGGGCTTGGGTTGTCGTCCTGGCTCTGCCACATCCTTCCCAGGGCCCTCAGGATACTCTCTGTGGGCTAGTGACAAATCCTCTGAGAGCCTGTTTCCATCTTAGTAAAATTGGGACATACTTGCCTTCTCATGGGGTTGTTGTGAGGACTTAGCGTAGTTATTTCCGTGAAGCACTTAATAGTATCCTTTATTCATAACTGTTGGTGGAGATGTTTGTGTGCTGGAGTCTGCTCTAGGAATGGGAATATTTCAGAAAACAGATTGGATGGGCTTATAACTCTTCGGAAGGAGAGACAGATACAAATAAATGTCAGGAGGTGGAAAATGCCTAGAAGGAAAAGCAAGTATGGTAAGGAGAGGGGGAGAGTGACATAGGGGGACATTTAAATATGGTAGTCAGAGAGGCCTTCTCTGAGGTGGCAGCATTTCTGCTGAGATCTGGGTGACCAGAAGGAGGCAGCCATGTTAAACGTTAGGAGAGGGATGTTAAGGTAGAGAGAGCAGCCAGTACAAAGGCCCTGAGGCAGAACCAGTGTATGTGGCACAAGAAAGGGCTTGAGAGGCCAGTGTAGCTAGAGACAAAGGGAGCGAAGTGGAGTGTGGGCAGAGAGGGGGTTGGAGAAGTCTTTTAGGGTCACATCACACAGGCCTGTGTCAAAGTGCTGGTGGAAATGGAAAGAGGCACTCATGTTTATTGAACATTTACCATGTGCCAGGTGCTGTTCTGAGACCTTTGCACATATGTACTCACGTTCCTTAAACAGCAACTCTGTGGGATAGGTACTGTTCCTGTCTCCATCTCATAGGAGAGGGTGCTCAACCACTTGAGGGGTTCTAGGCTGTTGCTGTTATTGTTGGGTCTTGAGAGATTACTGACCTGTGGCATTTTGGGTGCTCTGTCAATTGGCTAAGGGCCTCCCATCTGAGCTGTGTTTCCTTTAAAAAAGAGAGCTCAAGCCCCAGGATGTGTTACCAAAGCCTCTGGTCACCCGTGGATCTTCCCTTCCCCCACTGCAGAGCTGAAGAAGTCCCTGTATGCCATCTTCTCCCAGTTTGGACAGATCCTGGATATCCTGGTATCACGGAGCCTGAAGATGAGGGGCCAGGCCTTTGTTATTTTCAAGGAGGTCAGCAGTGCCACCAATGCCCTGCGCTCCATGCAGGGTTTCCCCTTCTATGACAAGCCCATGGTGAGCATTGTGGGTGTGGAGATTGTGTGTGTGTGTGTGTGTGTGTGCGTGTGTGTGCGCGTGCGTGCGTGTGTGCGTGTGGGTGCGCGCATGTGCGCGCGTGCAAAATGCTATAGGAGACTGGATGGGCCTGGACCTCCTGTCACCTGTAATCCAGTTCCCTAAGGATGGGAGCAAGTTTCTCTTGCTGTTCCTTAGCATTCACTGTTCTGTGTACTGGGGGTGTGGGGACACACAGTACCAAGGGCGTCCCCAGCCCTGCCCTTTTGGACCCACAGTTCTGTGGGGGAGACATGCTTGTCTTCAGGTGATGACAACTCAGGGATCAGGGTTGGGTGGGGGAAGGACAGAGTGATCAGGGCAGGGATGGGGGACATGCACAGAACTGGGGAAGTTTAGGGGAGGCACCTCACCTAGTCTAGGGGTTCAGGCAGGGCTTTTTGGATGAGGTGAGACTTGAAGGAGGAGAAGAGTTAGCTGTGGGAAGAGAGAGAGAGTGTTTAGGCAGAGGGACAGTGTGGACTAAGACCCAGAGATAACCAAGAGCTTTTATAATTGAGGAAGTAAGTTGATCAAGTTCATTTGGCTGGAGCATGGGGTGGGAGGTGGCAGGGAGGGCATGGGCTGGAGAGTATGTCATGTGTTAGGTTAAGGAGTTGGGTAAGGTGGATTAGAGGAGGGCAATCTAAGTCCAGTCACCAGTTGGGCTCCCAGGTGGGAGAGGTCGGGCCAGGACCAGGGCAGAGGCTGTGGGCTGGTAGGAAGGATGGATTGCAGATACTTAAGAAGCCAAGTAGACTGCCCAGGGGACTGCAGTCCATAGGAGGTGAAGAGTGGCTTAAAGTCCTTGCCCTGAACTAGAATTCCTGACATATCACTGGCAGGCATCTTTGGTTCTTTATTTGGGCCTTTTCTCTCACTACCCCAGTCAATTTTTGAGTTTCACCTAATTTGAATGTGCCTCCTTGAACCAACTCCCTTGGGGAGGTGACAGTAAGTCTCAGTGTGTGCAGGTCCCAGGCAGGTCACCTCCATATGAAGACAGATCATGTGGAAGGCAGTGGCCCCAGGGATAGCTGAGCCTCCTGTTACCTCCCTCTGGTCTGGAGAAGACAGAGCCTTTTGTCACCTCTGAGTATGTGAGCTCAGAGGTGCTGCATCTTGCAATTGCCTTTCTCGAGCATCTAGGAATTAGCTTTGGGGGTATAAAAATCATAAGTCTTTTCATGTTACCCTCCTCTCTTGGTTTTCCCTCCAAGTCACTGCCTGGACCACATCAAATGCTCAGATATGTGTGGATTTTGTCAGGAAATCCTGTCAACTCTACCTTAAAAACATGTCTACTGGATGCCTACTTCTCACTCTTCCCCTACTGCTGACCTGGTCCCGGCCACCACTTTCCCTTGTCAGGACAATGGCAACAGCCTGCTTACTGCTCTCCCTACTTCGACCCCTGCTCCCCGCAGGCTATTCTGCATACCACAGTCGCAGTGCTGCTTGCAAGACATGAGTGAGAGCACATCACCACCCCTGCTCACAACACTCCATGGCTCCCAGCTTCCTCAGGAAAGGATAACATCCTCACTAGGGTCCTCTGTTGTCTCTGTGACTTCACCTCCTCCCTCCCTCTCATCCACTTTAGCCTCTTTGCCATTCCATGAACATGCCATGCAGGACTTAGCTTTTCTGATGGATGTTCCCTTTGCTAGAAGGCTCTTTCCCCAGATGTCTTCATGGCTCGCTCCCTCCCTCCCTTCATGCTTCTGCACAGATGTCACCGCAGTAACTGGCTACCCTATCTGAAAGTTTCACTTCTCAACACTTCGTATCCACTTCTCAGTCTTCTTTATCATACTTTCCCCTACTGAATAAGCTTCATGAAAACAGGGGCTTTTTTGTCTGTTTTGCTTATCGCTGTGCTTCCAGAGTCTACATGGGGCCTGCCATCTGGTAGGCATCTGTGTAAACAGCTGAATGAATGAGATTTAACCTGGAAGACAGAACTCTGTTGTCGTGTGATAGAAGGACCCCTGCATAGTGCTTCTGTCCCAGCATTAGCTCTTCTGGCTTCTGCCTTTGGCCTGATTCTCAGGGCTCTCCCATCTTCCCTTAAAAATACCAACAACCTGTCTACTGAGGGCTTACTATGTGTTAGGTATTGTTTCAAGCACCTTAACTTATTGAGTCCTTACAACAATCCTTTGAAGTGGGAAATAATATAATCCCCATTTTACAGATGAGGAAGTTGAGGCCAGGTGATTTCTGTAACGTTTCTCAGCATGCTCCTTGTAAGGTCAGATTTTGAACCAGTCTTCAAAGGCAGTTTGGCTCTAAAGTCCACACTCTTAACCCTTCTGCTATCTGTTTGGTAGCGCATCCAATATGCCAAGACCGATTCGGATATCATTGCCAAGATGAAGGGCACCTTTGTGGAGCGGGATCGCAAGCGGGAGAAGAGGAAGCCTAAGAGTCAGGAGACCCCAGCTGCCAAGAAGGCTGTGCAGGGTGGGGCAGCCGCCCCCGTGGTGGGGGCCGTCCAGGGTCCTGTCCCGGTAAGCCAAGGCCCAGAGATGCAACCTTCTCACAACCAGGCCCTCAGCCACATGACCTGGCTTGCGGGCAGGGTGAGGAGAGTTCTCTTGTTGGGAATTCAGACCCCTCCTGTTTCCTTACAGAGATTTTGTGTCTGTCTCTCGTCTCTCTTGGCCGGGGCATGGAGGGGGGCGCAGGTTGAGCACCTGGGTGATGGTATCTCCACTTGAAATGCCTGTTCCCTGTCTGCATGTTTCTCAAGGTATTTCTCCATTCTGTCTCTTGGTTTCTCTCTCTTCTTAACCTTGATTTTCCTATCTGTGTCTTTTAAGTCAATGTCTATATAGAAAATCCAGGAGAATCTACCAACTAATTGTTAGGATTAATAAATGAATTTAATTTAGAAAGGTCACTGGATATAAGATTAATATAAAAAAATCCATTTTTTTCTATATGTTAGTAACAAACAAGTAGACTTGACATTGAGTATATCCAACAAAAGTTGTGCAAAATTGCTACCCTGAAACTACAGACATTGCTGGGAGAAATTGGAGACCCCAGCAGTAGATGGGAAGACCCAGTATTGTGTTATGAGGTCATTTCTCTTCAAATTGTTCTAAGATTCAGCATGAATGCAATCAAAATGTTAACAGGAATTTTGGTAGACACTGACTGGCTCTTTCTAAATGCCTGGAAAGGCAAGGCCAAGGCAGAGGGGAAGAATAAAGCTGAGGCACCTGCATGACTACAGGTGAAGATTTGTTCTTTTTCTTTTTAAATTTTTTTTTTTTATTAGATGACTGGTAAGGGGATCTTAACCCTTGACTTGTGTTGTCAGCACCACACTCTCCCAAGTGAGCCATGGGCCAGCCTGAAGACTTGTTCTAAAGCTCCAGCAATCAGGGTGATGTGCTGTTGGCATAAGAGTAGGAAGATGGACCAATGGGGCAGAATAAAGAGTCTAGAAACACCCTCACACATATGCCACCACTGCAGTTCAGTGGGAAAGGACTTTTTCCCCCTAGTTAATGGTGCTGGACAGTTGGATATCTGTAAGGAAAAAATTAACCTTACCTCATATTATATGTGAAAATTAACTTGAGATGAATCATAGACCTGAATGTGGCAACTAACACAATAAGAAAACAGGAAAATATCTTTATCTTAACACAAAAAATACTAAGTACAAAAGAAAAGATGGATGAGTTGGACTCACTCCTTAGGTCTCTGAGTCTCCATGTCTCTCTCTGGCTCTCATGAGCCCCTCAGTCCCATGGCTCTCTGCCTTCGTTATGCTCTATTTGATGCTAACTCTCACTTTCTCTCAAGTTGGCAATGGTGTCTGGGCTGCTATTGGGCTTCTCTGTTGTTACCACTCTCCTTCCTACATCCACCTTTCTGTCCACATTTGACTCTTCAGGTTGAGATCCCTGTGTGTGCTGTGGGCCATGGGGCTGTCTTCCCTCTTCCCCTCACCACCACCCATTTCTTTCTGCACCTGGCCTGACCATCCCTTTTCATTTCTGCCTTCCACTCTCTTTTTTTCTCACTAGGTGTCTGGGTCTGTTTCTTTGATTTTTTTTTTTTTCCCCTTAGAGTTTATTTTTAGAAGCAAACATACATACAGCATGCTTATTACAGTATATATTTCCACCCCTTTGAATGAACAGTTGCTAACATTTTGCTTTTTTCCTTCAGTTTTTTTTATTCATACATCTGTAAAGAAAGTTGGGTCATACTATAATTTCTATATCTTACTATTATTATTATTTTATTCTTTTTGACTTAATGTCCCTCTTGACCCTGGGTCTGTTTTGCTCCATTTGGCTTTCTTTGGGTACCTTTTTCGCTTCTTTACAAGTCTGGGTCTTTCTCCTGGTGTCTCTCCCCCTTGGTTTTCTCTAATGGCCTTTTCTCCTCTGCCTCCTGTGGACACCATAAGGATGCCTTTTCCCACCTGCCGACGACTCAGTCCTGCTCTCCTTTCTCCACAGGGCATGCCACCAATGACTCAGGCACCCCGAATCATGCACCACATGCCGGGCCAGCCTCCCTATATGCCACCCCCTGGCATGATCCCACCGCCAGGCCTGGCACCTGGCCAAATCCCACCGGGGGCCATGCCCCCGCAGCAGCTTATGCCGGGGCAGATGCCACCTGCCCAGCCTGTAAGTGTCTAGTCCCCCTGAGGTATCATATAAATAGAATACAGGAATAGGATGGAACTGATGGGAGTGGCTATTGTAGATTGAGTGGTCTGGGCAAGCCCCCCGGAGGAGGTACTATTAGAGCAGAACTTCCTGAATGGTGAAGATGTAGCAGTGGGGTCAGACCCTGGGGTGAAGAAGAATTGGCATGTTTGTTGCAGTTTTGGAAGGTTAGGGTGAGGCTGGACCAGTCGCCAGCATCTAGATGCATTCTGTAAACTTGTGGTGAGCACCTGGTTATGTACCAGGCCCTGTTCACCACTCTAGGGATACAGCAGTGACCAAAACAAAAATCTCTTCTGTCTTTGGGGCCTTCAGTATTTTGGGGCACAGGGGGGCAGGTAACAGGCAACAACATACGGGGTGTCAGGTAAAAGTGCTAGAAAGAATACAAGCCAGGGGAGGGATCCTCTACTAGACTCAGGGCCCCTGTGCTCATTGGCTCCTCTCCCTCCCCGACAGCTTTCTGAGAATCCACCAAATCACATCTTGTTCCTCACCAATCTGCCAGAGGAGACCAACGAGCTCATGCTGTCCATGCTGTTCAACCAGTAAGTGGGGCCTGTGGCTGGGCAGGGGACAGGTGGTGATGGCCAGGAAATGTCACCACAAGAAAGGACTTCAGAATTCTTTGCAGGAGGGACAGCAACCAAAGGTGCCAAAGCAGGAGGCTGGAGCTGGACCCAAAGCTTGTGGGGGATACAGTGGTGATGAGGCTGGAGGGGTCATTCTGGCCAGGGCATGCTGGCCTTTAGGGGGAGCTGTGGGGGTGTCTAGGCTCTGGGCCTCATTTTCCCAGTCTCTAAAATGGAGACATACAATCAAGGTATATGTGAAACAACAGTGAGACATCATTGGGCACTGGCTAGACTGGCAAAAGTCAGCAGGCTTAGATGTAGCATGTGTGGGAGTGGGGATGTATGAACCTTGTGCCCTGCTGACAGGATGGAGACCTGTGCAGCCTTTGTGTAGAGAAACTGTTCACTGTTTAGTAATGTTAGGGGTGTGGGTGAGTCACCTGGTGAACTGGATCTGCTTCTGATTATCTGTCCTATAGAAATTCTTGACGTGAGTCCCAAGGAGCTGTGAATGGAGTATTCCTCGCAGTGTTGGTGGTGGGGAGTTGGGGTAAACCTGGGAGAAGGGGTGGGTTAAATACTGATGCTTACTATGGTGTACTGTGTGGCAGTTAGAAGGAACAGAAGGAGCAACATGGATGGTTCTATTACATAGTGTGGAGAGGAAATTTTGAGAAACTGAATGTAATAGAAAAAAATGCCACATGTATACTATGTCAATAAAACTACATATTTTACAAGAATACTGATGGAAAAAAGGATACCCAGTAAACATGAGGAAGATTGCCTAATGGAGAAGGAAGTAAGGAATGAGAAGAGGGAAATTAAAGAAACAGCATGTCTTAAGAGTAAGAATAGTGATTATTTCTGGAGCAGGGGGTTGGTTACGATTGGGGAAGGACACAGAGGCTCTGCAGTGTTCTGTTTCTTGGTCTTGGTTGTGGTTGCATGGATGTTCATGTTAAAATTTTTCATTAAATGATGTGTTTACATTAGGACTTCTCAACTTCATTTGTTATAGGGGACTGTTCTGTGTATTGTAGGATGTTTAACCTCACCCACTGCCAAAGTGCTAGGAGGAAATTCTGAGTCTGGCTCTCTGAGGTTTGTTGTTCCCTTCTCTCAGGTTCCCTGGCTTCAAGGAGGTTCGTCTGGTCCCAGGGCGGCACGACATCGCGTTTGTGGAGTTTGACAATGAAGTGCAGGCAGGGGCTGCTAGGGACGCCCTGCAGGGCTTTAAGATCACCCAGAACAACGCCATGAAGATCTCCTTTGCCAAGAAGTAGCTCCTTTTCCTCATTCCTGTCCCTGCCCCCATTCTGGGGACATCTCTGTGCCCCTTGGCTCAGTCCCCTGAAGGTAAGTCCCCCTTCAGGGCCTTCTTGGAGCCGTGTGTGAGTGAGTGGTCGCCACACAGCATTGTACCCAGAGTCTGTCCCCAGACATTGCACCTGGCGCTGTTAGGCCGGAATTAAAATGGTTTTTCAAGGTTTGGTTTTTCACAACTGTTTGTCTGTTTTATTTTCTTGCCCTCCATGCTTCTCGTCTCTCCACATTAGCACATCCTGGGTTTTGGACCTCTTTGCATTTTGCAACCTTGGAAAAACACAGAAGGTTATAGTAATATTGTCCAAACTTAAGTTACGTTTATTGCTTTGGCAGTTTTCTGTTTTGTACCAATAAGCATTCAGGGCAGGAAATGGAAACCCAGGGCTGCCATGGACAGTTAGGCAGGTTGTATACTGCACAAGGATGCCTCCTTTAAGAACACACCCCCATTTACTTTGTTGACTTGGATGTATATTTCAACAATTTTCTAACAGGTGATAGACCGTTAAGGAAGAAGGGTTTCTTCACCTTTTGCTAATCTGCACAAAAGTGCTGTCTGCTGTAGTAACAGTTCCACAGACCACTGTAGGTACTTCAGGCAGAAAGAGATTTAATACAGGGAACTGGGTGCTCCTGAAATCATTGGAAGTATGGTAGGAATGGCAGTCTGGGTTTTAGACACTTGAATTCAAGTTTGCAGCCCCTCTGGTCTAGAGTTCAGGAAGATGGCACTGTTGCTTCTGGGAGTGCCCAAACTGACTTGATCACACATGGGAAGCTGTTGATCAGATGCTGGTACTATGGGTTTGGCCATCTCACAGCTGATCTGCTTTGGTGTCCAGCTGCCAGCCAGAAGCCTTGGGCAGGTGGCTGACCTAAGTTCCCCTACTGAGCCCTAGCTGCAAGAGAATCTAGGAAATGTAGTTTCTGGCTGGGCAGCCATGTACCCAGCTGACGCTATGGATAAGAAGGAGATTGCATAGGAGGGACCCTTCTTAGCAGTTTGTCATATTCTTGTCCTAGCAAATTTTAAATTGACTCAAAAAATATATAAAGCCCTTTTCTCATACCATGAAAATGGAAAATGAGATCATTTGGCAGGAGTAGAAAATTCACCATGAAAATAAATATAAGATATGAGTACTAAATTGTATCTGGATATTATTTCTTACCAAGGCTCTTGGCCCAATCCTGTACCTGTTCTGTTCTCTCCATTAAAGAAGAACATCAGTATTAGAAGTGATGAAGACACAGAGCACCCAGTGCAGACTTTCTCCATGTATGGTCTGAAAGATTGGAAAGAAAGAGATTGCCATCTTCATTAAGTGCCGTAGTGTTATTGCAGACAGGCAAGTGGAAATGTGTAGCCCACCACATTGGCAACCACAGGCCTAGTGGCTAGTACATTGGGTTCTGTAGTCAGCTGATACTGCTTTCTACTGTTTGGGGACTCCCTAGCTTTTACTCCATGGGCAGTTGATGTCCCCATTCTCAGCTTCATTTTCTTCCTATTCAGTTTCTATGATATCATGATAATGTTTGTACTCACTACTCCCCTCCCCAACATGCATGCCTATGACCAGGCATTTAGCAAGCACTCAGTAAATTCAGCACATATTGGCTGAGTTCCTATTATGTGCTAAATACTGTTCTAGGATAGAGAATGCCACAGTGAATAAAATGGACAAGCTAATTTCAAGTATTGTGTTCTGATGGAAACAAAACGGTGATGTAAGCGGGGTGGTGGGGCTGTGAACAGTAATGGGTGATCAAGAAAAGCCCCTATGTGCATAGTGCTTGGTGCTGGGCATTGGGTTTGTAGAGGTGACTCAGGCCCAGTCTTCACCCCTGACAAACTCCTCCCTGACCCCAAGTGTGTGTGTCCAGCCTCTCCCCTTGAAAAAAAAAAGGTTGGACTTACCAGTCCAGAGGTAAGGATGAGGGAGAGATGTGGATGCTCTGGAGAGTGGTCCTTGATATGTGAATCAGATTGAAGCACAGTTTGAAGGTGAGACATGAGTTCCAAATTCTCTGCCACTTCCTCATTCTGACCTTGGGCAAGTGGCTGAACTCCTCTAGCCTATTTTCCCTCAGCAATAGGTGCAGTATTGCGGAGGGCGGTCAGTGGAGTCTGGAGCTGAGGTGATCCTTGGGCTGAGCCCTAAATGGGCTAGAGCAGCCAGCCATGTGAAGATCTGGGGGAAGTGCAGAGGTCCGGGGGTTGGAGTGAGCTCTGTGTGAGGTCAGGAGGAAAGAAAAACTCCAGGGGGTGCCATTTGCATTGTATTTAATAGAATTGTGTTCAGTGGCCCACTTCAAATAAACACAAAAGTGATGAGATGTCACTTCCAAGATAAAATTACAAAGGCCAGCTTCCATCTTGCTTCCTTTGGGGGAAGCCAGCTGCCGTATTGTGAGTTGTCCATGAGAGATGCATGTGGCAAAGAACTGAGGGAAGCCTCTAGCCAATAGCCAACAAGGACAGAGGCCCTTGGTCCAGTTTGCAAAAGCACCTGAATCCTTCCAACAACTGCCTGAGTGAGCTTGGAAGTAGATCCTCCTTTAGTTCAGTATTCAGATGAAACTGCAACCCTGGCTGACAGATTGATTACAGCTTTGTAGGAGACCTTGAGCCAGATGCACCTAGCTAAGCCATGCCCAGATTTTAGACCCACAGAAACAGTGGGTTGGTTTAAATGTTGGTTTTAAGCTACTGTGTTTTGTGGTAATTATGAAGCAACAGATAAATGCATTAGGCTTTGGGATATGAAATCACTTCTACATCTTTGTGGCTTCATCAATAATATGGGGGAGGCTGGCCAGTAAGCTCACTGGGTTAGAGTGTGGTGCTGAAAACACCAAGGTCACCGGTTTGGATCCCTATGCTGGCCGGCCACCAAAAAACGGAGTATTGCTGTACATTGAATGTCCCCCCAAACTCACTGAGGCTTAATCCCCACTGCAGCTGTTGTGAATGGGTAAACCTACTGTGGTAATTGAAAGGTGGGGCCTTGAGGTGATTAGATTGTGAGGGGCGTGCCCAAATAAATGGATTTAATCCATTGATGGTTTAATGGTGGTCATGGGCGTGATTTTGAGGGCTTTAAAAGGAGAAGAAATGAGTTGGCTCTCTGCTCTGCCATTCTCACCATGTGACACCCTGCGTCGCTGTAGAATCACCTCACCAGATATGTTCCCTGGATTTGGACTTCTCAGCCTTCAAAACTGTAAGCAATAAATATTCTGTTTCTTTATGAGTTTACCCAGTTCCAGGTATTTTGTTATAAGCAACAGAGATGGACTATCACAGGGAGATATAGTCCCCATAGTTAATTATTGAGTGTGTTCTTTTTAAATATCCTAATACTTCACACGCTGTCTCATACACCTAGTGGTTGTTTACTGGTTAATTGTCTCCTCTTGGTGGGAGGAGGGCCTAGATCAGGGCCTAGCACACCGTATATACTCGTGACATGTTTATTGAATGAAGGAATTATTTTTTTTTTCTTTTTGTGCCTGGCCTGTAAGGGGATCCAAACCCGTAACCTTGGTGTTATAACACCATGCTCTAACCAAATGAGCTAACCAGTTAGCCCAGATGGAATAATTTTTAAAAAGGAAAAGTTTAAACATACGTGTAAAAGAAGACTGAATAGTATACTGAGCTCCCATGTTTTCTTCCTGGTTTCACTTATTATCAACTTGTAGCCAAACTGAGTTTCAACCAAGCCTCTACTCACTTTTTCCCCTTCTCATATTCTTTTTTTTTTTTTTTTTTTTTTTTGTCTTTTTGTGACTGGTGAGGGGATCGCAACCCTTGGCTTGGTGTCGCCCGCACCGCGCTCAGCCAGTGAGCGCACCGGCCATTCCTATATAGGATCCGCTGCGCTCCCAAGCGCTGCACTCTCCCGAGTGCGCCACGGGGCTGGCCCTCCTCTTCTCATATTCTGAAGCAAGTCTTAGACATCCTATCAGCTCAGAATAAAAACAACCACAGTGCCATAATCACATTTAAAAAGATAAGTTTTTAAATATCACTACATCTGTTTAGTGGTCAGATTTTTAATATTTTTTTTCTTGTTCTGTTTTGTGTTTTTGGTGGTTGATTGGTATGGGGATCTGAACCTTGACCTTGGTGTTATCAACACTGTGCTCTAACATTTCAATATTTTTATACATAAATCTATATACACTTTGAGTCAGAATCCAAATAAGATCCACACATTGTGACTAGTTACTATGCCTCCTAAGTCTTTTTTAATCTAAACCACCACTCAGTCTCATTTTCTTCCTGTTCTCTGGCAGTTTATTAGTTGGTCTTGTTGAGGCTCCCATGGTCTGGATTTGGCTGAGTGCATCCTTTTAAGGTCACTCTGCACTCCCTGCAAGTCCTTCGGATGTATTTAACTAACCTTTACAAAGAACCTTGTGAGGTAAGGTAGCATGGTGATGGGTGTTGGCCTAGAGACAAGTTTGAGCCCCTCCCCTTCCTGGCTCTGTAGGCTTAGACAAGTTCCTTAACTCTATACATTTCCATTCCTTTTTTTTTTTGGTGGCTGGCCAGTACTATACCCTTCCAGTTCTATATAATATTATAAAATGGCCTTATGGGGCTGGCCAGTTAGCTCAGTTGGTTAGAGTGCCACCTTATAACACCAAGGTCAAGGGTTCAGATCTCTGTATTTGGCTAGCTGCCAAAAAAAAAAAAAAAAAACATTATGGGCTGGCCAGTTGCCAGTTAGCTCAGTTGGTTAGGGTGTAGCTTTATAACACTGAGGTCATGGGTTCATATCTCCGTACCAGCCAGCCTCCAAAAAAATAATAAAATGGGCATATCATAGCCCATCCTGAGGTGATGCAAAATAGCCATTTAGTTAATAAAATAAAATAGAAATATATTTGGTTCAATCCCTGTAGTGGCCAGCCACCAGAAAAAAAAAGTGTGTGTGTGTATATATATATGTATCTGTGTGTATGTGTGTATATACATACTTGGTGACTGCTCTGTAACTATTCACTCTTATTTATCCCCATTTTACAGATGAGGAAGGTGAGGCTCTGAGAGGAGAACTGGCTTAGCCAAGGTCATCCAGTCAGAAAGTGAGCATGGAGGGACATTGCCTAGCCTAAGTTCCAACATACAATCTTCACTCAGTACTTGAGAACTGGGCCTCTTCCTGGCAATCAAAGGGCTGCCTTGTTCTCCTACCCCTCAGCACAGGAAATTCCAAGGTGGTTTCTCATCCTGGCTCCTCTGGTTTTATCCCTGGAGGGGAAGCAGAGGGGCCCAGGTACCTAAGCAGACTCGAGTAAAACGGGGTTGAATATCTCAGTCTGCCTTCTGGGCCTCTGATTGCTGAGGGGGTGGCTGTCACTTGGAGTGGCCTGGGCTGCTTTGGGCCTATCTGGGCATTTCCTTAGGCTGGCACCCCTCACCCTGTTCTTGAAATGGTTCTGGCTGGGTAGCAGCCTCTAGGTGGTTTAGGGCGGAGACAAGACCCAGAACACAAGTTTCCTTGTGCCTCTGGTGAGAGGGAGGGCAAGAGAAAATTGGTGACCCCATTCCCCCCTTGGTCACTGTCTTGCTCACAGTCATGATGCCTTGGTCCCCAGTGTTTCTTGGGGTCATCATCTTGCTGTCTGCTTTCCCAGGGCCTAATGTTGGGGGCCACCCCATGCCCAAGCTGGCTGACCGGAAGCTGTGTGCTGATAAGGAATGCAGCCGTAAGAATGATGAGGGGGGATTGGGGGTTTGAGTTGCAGGCCTTTGTTTGGGGTACTGTCATTCCCTTCTATTCCTTCTCCAGACCCCATCTCCATGGCTGTGGCCCTTCAGGACTACATGGCCCCTGACTGCCGTTTCCTGACTATACATAGGGGCCAAGTCGTGTATATCTTCTCCAAGCTGAAGGGCCGCGGACGGCTCTTCTGGGGAGGCAGCGTAAGTTGGGAGAGCAAAACTGGGAAGGGTATGGGGCTGGAAAGGGAGTAGATTCATTTTCTAACTGTAGGGAAAATTTGAAGGGCTGAACTGAAGTAGAGACATAGTAGGGAGGGGAATATTGTGACCTTTCTGACTTTATTTGGTGATTACAGGGACCCATTATGGTACCAAGTTCTTTTACGGACACTGAAGATACAGAAGCGAACGATCCCTTTTATTCTAATGGAGGGAGACAAGTAATAAGCAAACCATCAGAAATATCAGCAAATACGTGCTGCTGTGAGCACAATATAGAGTAACTGGGTGGCTACTTTATATCAGGTGATCAGGAAGGGACTCTGAGGTGACATTTAAGTTGAGATTCAAATGACAGGGATGGTGCCAGACATGTGGAGATCAGGGAGAAGAGCAGTGCAAAGGTCTTCAGGAATGAGCTTGCCATCTTTGCAGACCCCAGCTTTTTGTTGTTTTTTGTACAGGGAACTGAACCCTTGACCTTGTTACCAGACTCCAGCTTTTAACTCTTCTTCCCCAGATTCAGGGAGATTACTATGGAGACCTGGCTGCCCGCCTGGGCTATTTTCCCAGTAGCATTGTTCGAGAGGACCAGACCCTGAAACCTGGCAAAATTGATGTGAAGACAGATGTGAGTGTCCTGAGGGCTGGCAGGGATCTGGAGGGAGGACCTTTGGTTGCGATGATGGGCAAAGATGCTCCTGCCTGTGGCTCCCCAGCAGCCTAGCAGTGTACGCTGGAAGAAATTCTTTTCCTGCCTCAATTTTCTCACCTGTAAAATGGGGAGTGATTTCTACACCCCGCCCCAGTTGGGAGGTGCAAAGATTAGAGGGCGCTAGGTTAATCTCCATAGCACTTGTGTGTCTAAACTTGGCCCCTGCAGCTACAGCCTTTGCTAAAACCACTAGATCCTTTGTGGTGTGACCGCTAGTTTTCTCTCCACTGTTTCCCCTTTCTCTTTTTCAGAAGTGGGATTTCTACTGCCAGTGAGCTCAGCCTACCGCTGTCCTTAATGTTTTCCTTCCCAAGCTTTATGCAAATACATCAGCCGAGTGCAAAGTGCCTGTCTCTGTGGTCTTTTGGGTGGGGTGGGGGATGTACAAAGGAAATGTTTCTCTAGTTCCTGAATCTAGCCCGTCACAATCTAGTGAATGTGGTAACGTCAGAGGTTGCCAGGCCGAGTTTCACTGATGAAAGCCCTTTGCTCCTAGCTGGGTACCGGAGGCGGGCTCCTAAGCATAGATCTCGGACACAAGCAGTGAAAAAGAATAACCCAAACAGCCCAACTGGGGCATTGGAGTGTCCTCTCTAGACCAATGGTGGGAGTTGAACTATTGGGAATGAGCCAATCGAACCACGAGGAGGATATAAATCGCAGAGCAGAGGTTTTCTTGGAAGATTATCTTCAAAGACCAATTTTCCTCCTTCCTGCCTTTGAGGCCAGAAATCGCTCCGTCCGGCTCAAGATCGGCTCCTCTTCCAGGCTCTTTTTGGCAATCCTGCCCCAGCCCTTTCTTTGCATTTGTATCCCCGCCCCCAAGTCCGCTCTTATCCAATGCGGAGTCTAGGCTTTGCCCACGGACCTCTGACCAAATCCGTTCCTCGGCTCCGCGAAGCATCTCGGACCCGCCCCTTCCCACTTGCTCCACCAATCGCTCTCTTTGGGTACGCCCCTTTGCCTCCTCTTCTCATGCCACCAGTCAGCGCCTTTTTGCCCCGCCCCCCGCTCGCCGAGTTCGCCAATCCCACCCTTCGAAAAGCGTGGCCTGGTATCCCACAGCCCTAGCGGGTCGCGCCGGAGGAGGGGTGGAGGCGGAAGCGGCGGCGCCGGGCGCCGGGAGTAGGAAGGAGCCGGGGCTGCAGCCGGAGTGGAGCGGCTGCCAGCCGAGGAGCAGGCGCGGCCGCGGCGCCATATTGCGGCCCTCAGTGGCCGCGACCGAGTCATGGCCGAGACATACGGTGAGGGTGGTGGGAAGCTAGGGTCTGGGGTCTGGGCCCAGAGAGGATGCGGCCTGTGGAATGGGGCGGGGCTTGATATTAGGGGGCGGGGTCTGATGTTATGGGGGCAGGGCCTAAGGGGATGCTGGGAGGGGTTTAATGGGTCCGGGGCTGAGCTTAATCTATTTGGGTGGAGCCTGAAGGTCTGGTGAGTGGGTTAAAGAGTTCTTGGGCGGGATTTGAGGGAGCCGGTCATGATTTCAGCGTAGGCCTTGAGAGAGGAGGTGGGCCTTAAAGTATTGGGGCGGAGCTTGAATGAATGGGGCAGGGCTAACTTGTGAATGGCAGGGGTCGGGCTTTACTGACTAGAGGGAACCCTGAAGGGATGTCCTGGATTTGGGGCTGATCTGGCGTGAGAAAATGGGGTTGGGGATGGGTTGTCCTTGAGTTAGGGGTGAGACTTAGTGGCAAGGGTGGGGCTTAAGCTTGAGAATAGCGGGCAAGGTCCTGGGCAGAGGGTGGGAAGGAGAGGTTTGGAAATGGAAAATCTGTATTTATGTACAAGGGGGGAGGGGTGGCAGGGTGCGGTAGAAAACTCTGGTTTAGGAGTCAGAGGGAGCTGCATTCATTCAACAAATATAGAAAAGCAGAGGGAACAAGTGCAAAGACTTGTTAATGGGAACCAGCTTGTCGTTTTCAGAGAATAGACTGAAGACCAGGGGCCATAGTGCAGTGAATAAGTCAAAGGGAGGAGGTGAAGTTAAGAGTGGCAAGGACTAGATTGTAGTCCTTGATTAAATGGCTTTCACGAGGCTTTAGCAATGATTTTGGACTCGAACTAAACTTTTAGCCCGTGTTCCAATCCCAGCTCTGCCTACCTGTGTGACCAAGTCAGTTAACCTCTCTGGCCTTAGTTTACTTAGAAAATGGGGCTTATTTCTGGTATGCCTCCTCTGCAGAGTTTTCCTGAGGATTAAGTGAGCTGTTGATGTTAAGTAAAGACCTTTAGAACTGTTCCTAGCACATGGTAAACACTATGTAAGAGTTTTCCGTTACTGTTGTCTGTTGCTCTGTTTCTGCCTGTGTGTGTTTCTCTCCCTCTGTAACTTTCTCTTAGTTTCCATCTTTTTCCTTGTATCTTTCTCTCCCCGTGGGTATCCCTGATTTTGGCTCCATCTGCTCAGACTTCCTCTTCAAATTCCTGGTGATCGGCAGTGCAGGAACTGGCAAATCATGTCTCCTTCATCAATTCATTGAGAATAAGTGTGAGTTTCTGTCAGTGGTCCTGGGAGCATTGAGTTGTGGATATGGGCATGGTGTGGGCAGCTGGTGGGATGGGCAGGGATGTCCATAGGTATAACTCCAGTGCTTGCTGCTTGGTCCTTGCCTTGGTGTATGCCCTTTGCTAGGTTCTCCTTGACCTCAGTCAGTCCAGCAGTAAGAATGGGTTTGTAGAGACTGAGGAGGCCTTGGAGATGGGGGATCTTCTGAGCCCCTATACTGACTCCTCTCTCCTCCCCTACTCCCAGTCAAACAGGACTCCAACCACACGATTGGCGTGGAGTTTGGATCCCGGGTGGTCAACGTGGGTGGGAAGACTGTGAAGCTACAGATTTGGGACACTGCCGGCCAGGAGCGGTTTCGGTAGGTGGGCTGGGCTCCCAAGAGGTTGGGGGAGAGAGATAGATGTGTGTGCAGAGTCAGTCAGACACAACAATAGGAGTCGGGAGACAAGGAGAGGACAGAAAAGGCAGAGGGAGAGAGATAGAAAGATACCATGTTAGCAGGTACATATAGCCAAGGAGAGAGGGAGTCCTGGAGAGGGAGAAAAACAGGGATAGTGAAAGGAAAAGAGATAAAGAAAGGGAGGCTTGAGGGTGGAAACAAGTAGAAATTCAGAGAGATACATTTAGAAAGAGAAAGAGAGAGACAGAGACTGAGAGCAAAGACGAAAATGATAAAGGATACCTCCAGAAATAGAGGCAGAGAGAGACAGGGAGAGTTGAACAGGTGTAGCCAGAAAGATAGAGAAATGAATGTGTTGTGAGAAAGAGGTATGTGTAGGGCTCAGTACACAATAGGTCTTCAGGAAACATCTGCAGAAAAGTTGATAGACGCATAGAAACACTGTGAGAGAGTCTCAGATACAGAGACAGAGAAGGAAACAGGGAATTCAGTCCATGGAGAAGTGTAGTCTCTGGGCAGCACTTAGTAGCTTCTGAATTAGTATTTGTGTGTTGATTCACCACATGAGGTGCATAGAGCACAGAGACAGAGAAGATGAGGGAGAGATGGGTGTGTGTCATGGGCTGGGTTCACAGTAAATGCTCAATAAATGCTTGTGGAATGATTGTATGAGTTCCAGAGTGACCCAGACTGCTGTAACAAGGAAATGCAGAGAGTTGGCTACACTGGGAAGGTGGCTTCAACTTGACACAGCAGGAGAGGGACAAGCAGATGTTGTATAGCATTTGGCCAGTCTGGGGCAAAGGGGAGATGCTCAGGAAATGTTGATTGAATGGATGAATGAATAGGAAGGCAAAGGTGAGAATGAGAGAGCCAGATACAGAGAGAAACAGAGAATTAAACACACAGAAGAGAGAGATAGAGAAAGAAACAGACCGGTGAAGAGTTAAGAGGAAGACGGGCACACAGAGAGAGACAGACAGAGGCTCACAGAGGCAGGCAGACAGACAGACAGTTAAGTGAGAGAAACAGAGAGACAGACTGTGAGGCAGAGAGAGAAACTGTATCGTGACCAGACCAAGGCAAGATTTGGGGGAATAGGCCAGCAGTGAAGGGGGGCCTCCGAACCACCAGTCTCTCTCTGCAGAGGGGGACAGTCTCAGGGGAGACCCCAGCCTTGGGGGTGACTGGGTCCCCTGGCCCCACAGGTCGGTGACACGAAGTTATTACCGAGGGGCGGCTGGAGCCCTGCTGGTGTACGACATCACCAGGTGGGTGCACAGAGTGGGCAGGGTGGGGCATGGGTGGCCCCTCTCCTGCACCACCTCCCACCTCTCTCCCTTTTTACAGCCGAGAGACGTACAACTCGCTGGCTGCCTGGTTGACTGATGCCCGCACACTGGCCAGCCCCAACATCGTGGTCATCCTCTGTGGCAACAAGAAGGACCTGGACCCTGAGCGTGAGGTCACTTTCCTGGAGGCTTCCCGCTTTGCCCAGGAGAATGGTGAGGGCTGTGTGTGGGCCAGTGGGAATGGGGGACAGAGTGGCAGAGGGGGCAGGCAGTCTGCTGGGACCTGTGGGCCTCCTGGCTTTTTTAATAGCTATGCCCAGCAGGGGAACATGGAGGTTCAGAGGTCTGGGTTCAAATCTAAGTGTTGCCACATTTGAGCTGTGTGTCCTCTCTGATCCTCAGTTTCCTCATCTGGAAAGTAGGATCACGATGTTTCTGCCTCACAGTGTGCTATGATGGTTAAGGGGCAGTCATCCATGAAAAGCCCTTGCCACCTTCTAGGACCCCCTAGTGTGGGCGCTACATTAATATTGTGTGCTCAGAAGGTTCCAACAACCATGGGGAGGTGGTGCAGGGTACTGGTTTAAGATAGAGATTGCAAACTCGGATGCCTCTAGGGGACAGGCATATTTTGTGAATAAGGGAGATGAGATGAGGTAGATCCTAGGGTAACAGGCACTGGTGCTAAGTGGGTGGAGAGGACTGACAGGCCATGTCAAAAGGTTTGCCATACCAGCCATATCTGCTGGCTTGGGATCTGCCCATGTTCCCCCATTTTGTTACCTCCAGGTTTAGAGAAGGTTTTGCCATTAGAGAGATGTGGGTTTGAATCCTGGCTCTAACTTACTTACTGTGCGTTCTTGTCATGTGGCTGATGAGTGGGCCTGTGCTAGAAGGTGCTGGGGACACAGCAATGAAGATAGCCCTAGCTCAGCCGTCAGAGGGCCCACAGTCCCGTGGGTGGGGTGGGGTGGAACAGACCCATTTCCAGACAGTGACAGCCCAGAGAGGTCACAGTCGGATGAGGAAGCACAGGGAGAGGGGTTGGGGCCAGGATGGGGAAGGGGGCACAGAAGGCTGTGGGAGCCCCAAGGAGGCACCTGACCTAGCCTGGGAGGTCAAGGAAGAGGAGCAGTGTGAGCTGAGCTCTGAAGGCAGAGCTAGGTGGGTAGATGGGGAGGGGGATATTCATGGTAAGGGAACAGCATGTGCAGAGGTGTGAGGTGAGGGCAAATGTGGCTGGAAAGTTTGAGGACCAGAATGAGAGCCTGTGGGTGAGGGTTGGAGTGGGGATGGGAACTGACTCAGGCCCTAACACCGGGAGGGTATGCCTCCCAGAGCTAATGTTCCTGGAGACCAGCGCTCTCACGGGTGAGAACGTGGAGGAGGCTTTCCTGAAGTGTGCCCGCACTATCCTCAACAAGATCGACTCAGGTGAGGCCCCGATGGATCAGAGTGGGAGTGGAAGGTAGGGCCTGGGGTCTCCAAGGGACCAGTCCTGACCTCTCCTCCTCTCCACAGGTGAGCTAGACCCCGAGAGGATGGGCTCAGGTATTCAGTACGGTGATGCTTCCCTTCGCCAGCTTCGACAGCCTCGGAGTGCCCAGGCCGTAGCCCC
Source organism: Cynocephalus volans (assembly GCF_027409185.1). Taxonomy (NCBI): domain Eukaryota; kingdom Metazoa; phylum Chordata; class Mammalia; order Dermoptera; family Cynocephalidae; genus Cynocephalus; species Cynocephalus volans. The sequence continues at coordinate 57,991,835 of NC_084469.1, forward strand.
TCAGCCCTGTGGCTGCTGAGACCTGTCAAGCCAGGTGGGACACTGGGGGTTGGGGGTGGCAGGGATGGTCTGGGAAGGGGGAGCATGGAGCAGAGAGAGTGACACAGAAAATGTGATGGCAAGAGAAACAGTGAGAGGGAAAGATGCAAAAACACATGAGTGAAGGGAGCCATCTTCCCCACCACAGGGAATCCATGTGTCTTCTCCATCCCCAGGCCACTGCCAGCTCTCTGCCCTGGATCTGACCCTCCCATTCATAGTTCTTCAACTATTTATTGAGTGCTTACTGTGTGCCAGGCCCTGTTCAAGGCACTGGGGATACAGCAGTGGGTAAAACAGACCAAAAAATCCTGTTGTGATGGAGCCAACATTCGCGTGGGAAGAGACAGACAAGCAAGATACATAAGTAAATTATATAGTAGTTAGAGAGTTAAGAGCTGTGGAGAAAAATAAAGCAGGGCAACGAGGGGTGGGGAGGGTGGAGGAGTGGCATTTTAAACAGATGATGAAGGAAGCCTCACTGAGAAGGTGATATTTGACCAAAGACCTGGAGGAGGTGAGGAGGAAGGAGTCCCGTGGGGATCTGGGGCAATTGTTCTAGGCAGAGAGAAGAGCAAGTGCAAAAGCCTGGAGGAAGAGTCATGCCTGGCGTGGGTGAGGGAGACCGTAGAGGCCAGTGTGGCTGGGGTGGAGTATGTGTATGTGTGATGGTGGGGTACAGCAGGAGATGTAGTCGGGGTGGGAGGAAGCAGATCAGTTAGGGCCAGTGGGCCATGGGGACTCTGGCTTATACCCTGGGTAGGATGGGAGCCACAGGTGACTTCTGAGCAGAAGAGGACAGGATCTGATTCGGGTGTTCACAGGGTCACTCTGGCTGCATATAAGGAAGAAACAGGGGGAGAGAGATTGGGGTGGCTGCTGTAAAATTGGGGTGAAAGATGATAGTGGACAGGACCGGGGGGTGGGCAGAAGAGGGGTTGAGAAGTAGACAGGTTCTGTATCCTCTCTGGTCTCTGTCTCCTGTCTTGTCCCCTCTTGATGTAGCCACTGGGTCTTTCTAAAATATAGTCTGCTTGTGTTCCTCCTGTTTGAAACCATTTATGTTCCCAGGGTCCATGTGACACAGCTGAAGCTCCTCAGCCTGGTGTTTGACCCTCTGCTGGGATTGGCCCCTGCCAGCTTCACCTGCCTCACCTCACGCTCTCCCCACCTCTCATGTCACTCCACCCACACTGAAGTTCCTTTTTTCTGGGTCTTTGCTCATGCTTTGCTCTCTGCTTAGAACACCATTTCTTCCCTCTTTTTCCTGGTAACCTCCTCTCCTCCTCCAGGAAGTCTTATTTGTCCCCCCATACTTGGTCTAAGCTCCTTGAGAGGCTTGTAAGACTACAGAAATTGGTCCCATCCCCACCTCTTTGGGTGTGTGTCTGTCTTGCCAATTCTCCCCTCTGTACTTCATGCCCAACCCCTCCGAGCCTTTTTTTTTTTTGGCAGCTGGCTGGTAGGGGATCTGAACCTTTGACCTCGGTGTTATAACACTGCACTGCTTTAACCAACTGAGCTAACTGGCTGGCCCCTCTCCCAGCCTTTGGCAGCTCCAGGCAGCTGTGGGGAAAAGTGGTTAGACTTTGGATCTACTTTGAAGACAGAGCCAACATGACTTCCTGATGGAATGGATGTGGAATTTGAGAGAGAGAGGGTGGGGGGGAGAGAGAGAGAGAGGAGTCAAGGATGAGTTCTTTAGACAGTGCTTTCTTTTCCTTCCAAGACTTTATATCTGCTGTGTATGGGCCTCGGTTTCCTCATCTGTAATATGGGGCCAATAATAGTACCTGCCTCCTATGGGTGTTGAGAAGGTTACAGAAGTTAATTCATATAAAGTGCTTAGAATAGGGTCTGGCATTCAGTAAAGACTCGATAAACGAGCGCTGTCTTATTTTCCTTATCCATCTTTTTTTTTTTTTGTGGCTGGCCTGTGCGGGGATCCAAACCCTTGACCTTGGTGTTATAACACCGTGCTCTAACCAACTGAGTTAACTGGCTAGCCCTCCTCTTATCCATCTTAAAAACTCTGGGCTGTGCAGAAATGGGTGGGTGTGTATTCTTCACCTCAAGACTTAGCATAGAGTCTGTTTTTGGGTTTGCCCTCAGTGGATCAAATGTAATAAGACAATGCTTTTTCAAACTTATTGACTGTCATCTGCAGGAGGAAATATATTTTATATGTTGACCTAATACAGTCACACCCACATATAAAACTCAAACCCACATTTTCCTACCACCAATATTCCTTTTTGGTTTTGGCAGCTGGCTGGTACGGGGTCTTTCTTTTTTTAACTGTGATAAAATTCACATAACAAATTTAGCCATTTCAAAGTGTACAATTCAGTGGTATTCAGTACATTCACAATGTTGTGCAACTGCCATCTCTATCTAGTTCTAGGACATTTTCATTACTCTAAAAAGAAACCCTATACCTATTAACCAATTAAAGCAGTCACTCCCCATTTCCCCCAGCCACTGGCAACCACCAATGTGCTTTCTGTCTCTATGGACCAATTTTTTTTTTTTTTTTTTTGCGGCTGGCCAATACTGGGATCCGAACCCTTGATCTTGGTGTTACTAGTACCACACTGTAATGAATGAGCTAATTGGCCAGGCCTGGACCAATAATCTTATTACATATGTTGCACTCTGATATTTTCTAATCTGTTTTATTACATTTGAATAAAAAATTAGTCAAGGCCCACCAAACTGATTTCCCCACCCACTAATGCATTGCTGCACATTAGAACCACTGGAGAGCTTTAAAAGCTACTGATGCTCAGGCCTCACCCCAGAGATTCTGAAGTGATTTCGGCATTTCTAGAAGCTCCCAGGTAATGCTATATCAGCCAAAATGAGAATTGCTAACCTAATGTATCTCCCCAGTTTGGAAAACACTGGAATGAAACCTGGAGCTAGGGTGATCCAGAAATGTAGAGGGAGAGAGAAAGAAATGTGGGGACATAATATTTAGACATTGACATGTCCCTTTACAGACTCAGCTCTTCTGAGGCAGATAAACAGGGAGATGCAGCTACCCTCAAAGAGAGAAAGCCAAAATTAGCTGCAGACAAACAAAGTCAGGCAGAAGAAACACTGGGAGAAAGAGAAGGTATGGACAGACATAGATCAGACGGCAGGAAGATACCTAGAAATGAGACAGACCCCAGCTGGACAGACCTAGGACCCCTCCAGGTCACCACACTCTTTTGTTTCAGCTCACATGTTCTCCAGGACCAGCCCTGCTCTTTCGACTGGGGCCCAGACCCAGGCCCCAGGAGGCCATGCCCCAACCTGCCCTGGCCCTGAAGAAGCTGCCCTGCCACCTGTCCCCTTTCCCTGGCCTGGTGGGGCCTGGCTTAGGGGCAAGACTGAGCCATGGGGGAAGGGGGAACCCATACCTGCTGCTGCTTCCTTTGTCTTGGCTAACCTCTGTCCCCCCTGAACCCCTAACCATACCCTAAGAGCTCCCAGAGCCTGAGACCAGGGCCATTTGGCCCCAACTCCCCTCCTGGCCCTGCTGTTGCGAGTACGTGTTATTTATTACCTGGAGGCCTGTCCCGTCTCCACCTACCCCCATAAAGCATTGTTTACACCTGTGTCTTGGCCTCTATCATTTTGGGATGTCAGGCAGATGGAAGAGGTCCCTGATGGAAGAATCATGTGTCATGGTATTTGGGTGCCATATTTCTGGGTTGGACATGGTGTAGGGGTACACTGAAAGCACACCATGACTGAGGTGGCTGTTGTGGATGGAGGGAATTTGTTACTGAGTGGATACTTTTATGACAACGTGTGTTCAAGACGGGTAACACCAATGTCACTGTGTTTATGATGTGTGTATGAGTGTTTCCAATATGTGTGTGTGGGACAGTGTCTAGGAATGTGTGCTGCTTGTGTGTGTGACACTGTTGCATGTGACTACTCTGTGTCCTTCGTGATTGTACTGCCCAGGCTGGTGGTATTTGGGAAACCAAGGCCAGGGAATTGGAATTTGGGCCTATGGGTGGGCTCTGGGTTTGTGCCTGGTTTGATCTATGCATGTCTGATGCCTGAAAGTCCCAAGCAGTGACCCACAACTGTGTGTGTGCCTGTGCATGTGTGCCTCTGAGGTCTGTTGGTGTTTTGGTGTGAATTTGGCTTTTATACACCTGTGTGTGACTGTGACCGAGTACCTCTGAGGACTGTGGGCCCTGTGCAACCCTGACTTGTGCATTCTTGATACTGGTGTGTATCTCCTTTTGCCCAGGTGAACCACTGACCCCCCTCATATGGTCTGCCAGGGACAGATGCGGCCCCCTGAGGACACGCCCAGCTGCTCTGCCCTGCTTGTCGCGCTCCCACCCCAAGTTGGCACTCACCCCCGCGGGCGGCCTGAGCGATGGCGGAGGGGGCGGGGCATTCAAAATAACCTTATCTGCATAGTCTTCCCAGGCGGGGTGGCCCAAAGTGTTCATGAAGAGACGTAGCTGTCCCTAGTTGCTTTATTCTGACTCCCAATTGTCCCGAGGGGGCAGGGCGGAGCGGGTCATGCAAGTATAATGCATTTGCGCATCCCTTTTAGTTCGCTGTCTCTTCTCTCAAGGACGTCCCGCACTCTCTTCTCCGTTATAGAAAGTACTTATGTAAATTGCTGACGTACAAATTTACATACATTTCCCAACTGACTGCGCAGCCATTTCTCAATTTCTCACCCTCATTCTTAGGCCGTGAGGAGGAGCTGCCCATATAAATGAAATATCTGCATGCCACTCCCCAATCCCGCTAAGCGTCATTCCGTAGCTTTCTCGGGTTGGAGGGGGTGGGCTTAGCCATGTAAATCACTTCATTTACGTGTCCCTCCCACGCCGTTTGGCTTAACTTGCACAGAAACGCGCCCTCCATTATCCAGCCCAACTAACTGCGTTACTCTTTCAGCTCAAAAGGGGAGGGAAGAATGCAAACGAGCCTCGCGTCGGCTACGGACCCACTTCTTTCTCCAAAGGGGTTTTCTGAATATCCTCACACAGCCCAACGGGGCTCGCGCCTGCGCAATCACCGTCTCCTCCTCCTGGGCCCGGTCACGTGCCCGCTGGGCGAGGCGGGGGCGGAGCGTCGTGTGTGTGTGGGGGGGCGGGGTATGGATCGCTGTGCGGCGCAGGGCGGCTGGCACAAACGGCGGCGCCGGGGCCGGAGGAAAAAGCTCGGTGAGGGGGTCGCAGGGATTCAGGGGAGCGGGGAAGAGAAGCAGCCGGAGCTGGGGCGGTGGCGCGGGGCGGCCGGGGTGTGGGGGCGCGCACCGGGGCACGCCCTGGCTGACTGTGGCGACCCCTGGAAGGGGGTGGGGGTGGAGTGGGGGAGGGACCGTGCGTTGGGCAAGTTGGATGCCGGCAGTTGGGGGAGTTGGGGTGGGAGCGGGGAGTGCGCGTCGGGGAGAGGCTGAGGGGAGGGGGCATGGGGTCTGAGCGGCCCTTAGGCCTTGTCTCGGTCGCCTACTGTACCCCCACGGGGCCTCGGGGCCCGCACCGAAGAAGGTTGGGAATGGGGCGCTTTTTTACTCGTCCTGTCTCCGAGTGCGTAAACCCTCCTCCGCCCTTCCCTCTGTCGCTGTGGACCCTCCTCCCGAGGCTCCCTTCCGTCTGTCTGTCTGTCCGAGGACCTCCCTTCCGTGTGGGTGTGTGTCCACCCCCAGCGTGCTTCCTTCTGTCGGGCCCAGGTCGACCCTACCATCCACCGCGTTGTGTCTGGCCCTCTCAGGGCCTCCCTCCCAGCTTCCCTCTGGTCTCTTTTGCTGTCTCTGGGCCCACCATTCTCTTTGTCTCTGCACCTCCAGTTTCCTCTGTTGACTTTCCCCCCAAAACTCTGGCTTTCTGGACCCCCCATTCCTTTTGTCTGTAGACCTTCACATTTCTGTATCTCTCTGGAAAGCCCAGGCAGAACCCTTCCGAATACTTGTTTCCAGCCTTCCACCATTCTTTTTCTATCTGAGGTCCCATCTGTCTTCTCTGTCTATCCCACAGCTCCTACCACAGTCGTCTGTCTTTGGGTCATCTACCCAGCCTCTCCCCTCCAGCTCCTCCCCCTCACTGCCCCTTGTCTGTCAGCTACGTCCCCTGACCCCACCCACCAGTTCTCAGGATCTTCTCCTCCCCTTGCCCTCAGGATGGGGGGGTCTCTATAGCCAACTCTGTCCTGGGTGTCACTGCCCATACCACCACCCCTCACCCCTTCCCCCAGCTTGCCTGCCTCTAGCTCCTCTCACATCCCTTTTTCTCTGTCTTCCTCCAGCTACCCTGACGAGTCCCTTGCCAAGCCCCTAGGGACGGCAGAGGACTTGGGGATCAGCAAGCACCCCCAGGGCACGAGAAGAGTCCCCGCTGCTTGCCCTGCCTCACCCTGCCCCACGCCAGGCCCGGCGGCCCCCGGCTGCATCAAGTGGAGGAGGAGGCAGAGGAGGGTGGCACCATGGGCCTGGGCCGTGCCCTCCATGCCCGGGGGATGAAGACATTGCTGCCATGGACAGCCCATGCCAGCCACAGCCCCTGAGTCAGGCTCTCCCTCAGTTGCCAGGGTCTGTGTCAGAGCCCTTGGAGCCTGGACGAGCCAGTATGGGGGTGGAGAGTTACCTGTCCTGTCCCCTGCTACCTTCCTACCACCATCCAGCAGCACCTGGTGAGGCCTCGGCAGGGAGTGGGACTCCCAGAGCCACAGCCACCTCTGCCAGCCCCCTGCGGGAGGGCTTCGGTGGGCAGGATGGTGGTGAGCTGCGGCCGCTGCAGAGTGAAGGTGCTGCGGCACTGGTCACCAAGGGGTGCCAGCGACTGGCGGCCCAGGGCGCCCGGCCTGAGGCCCCAAAACGGAAATGGGCAGAGGATGGTGGGGATGCCCCTTCACCCTGCAAGCGGCCCTGGGCCAGGCAAGAAAACCAGGAGGCAGAGGGGGAGGGTGGCATGGGCTGCCGAAGCGGCAGTGGCAAGGCAAGTGCCGGACCAAGGGAGGAGGCACTGCCCTCCGCCCTAGAGCGCTTGGCTCTGGACTATATTGTACCCTGCATGCGGTTCTATGGCATCTGCGTCAAGGACAGCTTCCTGGGGGCGGCACTGGGCGGTCGTGTGCTGGCCGAGGTAGAGGCTCTGAAGCGGGGTGGGCGCCTGCGTGATGGGCAGCTAGTGAGCCAGCGGGCTATCCCGCCGCGCAGCATCCGCGGGGACCAGATCACCTGGGTGGAAGGCAACGAGCCAGGCTGCCGTAGTATAGGTGCCCTCATGGGCCACGTGGATGCTGTGATCCGCCACTGCACTGGGCAGCTGGGCAACTACATCATCAATGGGCGCACCAAGGTAAGGCAAGGTCTGCTGTGGAGGGGCTTTGCACCACTTTTGTTTGTTGGGTGCCTGTGCTCTGGGTGCAGGTGGAGACAGGAATCTGGGATCCCAAAAGGCTTTAGACAGCCTCAGTGGAGAGGGTACACTTACCTGTGGGTACTCTGGGTGTCCTCCCTATGGCCCTTAGTTTGTGCACCTGTAAACCAGGGATTTGGCCTGGAGCTACAGAGGTTCTTGATCTTGCTAGGAATCCTCCTGAAGAAGCTGGTGAGAGCTGCTGACATTTAAGCCCCATAGCTGTGTGTGGGCCATGGTGGGTTTCATGGTCCTCGATATCTGTTTATGGGCCACAGACCAAGAACAGTCAGTGTAGACAGGCACACATTTTTGCCTCTGTCCTCTGCACTTGTCTGTCCCTGTCCTCGTCTTTTCCTGTTCCCCATCCCCCCATCTGTCTCTGGTCTGTCCATCCTACCTGGCTCTCCCAGGCAGGAGAGCAGAAGGCAGAGGGGGAGGGTGGCAGTGATGAGGTGAACCCCAGGTTGAGGGAGGGGGTGCGTCTGGGCCTGTACTGCGTTACGTCCTGTGTGCCTACTATGGCATCTGCGTTGAGGACAGCTTACTGGGGGTGGGGTGGCGTTGGGTAGCTGCCTGCTGGCCTAGGTGGATCTCCTGTCCTCATCTCACCCACCCCTACCCATCCTAGTTTCTGTCCTCCGTCCGTTCTACCCCTTTTGTCAGTTCATCCCTGATCTCTTCCCTTGATCCTTTGCCTTTTTGTGTCTGTTCTTGGTCCTCCGCTCCTCCTTTTTTCTTTAACCTTTTTTGGATCCTGGGCCTTTTTGAGAATCTGCCAAAGACCACAGAACCTCTCAAGAAAAATGCTTATTTGATTGGAGTTTACGGCAGTTGTCAGGGCCTTATGGGCCTCCACCTGCCAATTCAAGAACCTGGGGCCAGAAGCTCTGCACAAGATGATGGCGCATAGGGCCTTTCTGGCCTGTTGACATGACAGTTCTCTTCATGGAAAGGTGTGAGGGCGCTGGCCTTGAGTCCAAGGCTTGCTGTTATTTGGACAAGGCGCTACAGGGAGTGCCTGGCTGATGGCACTGGCTGTGTTCTGTCCTGCGGGCTTGAGGCTGTGCTCCTGATGTCCCCTCCCTCCCTCAGATCCCATCTTGGGTTCTGCCTCTGTGCAGCTTTCCTCAGGCTGGAGCTGGCTTGTACCAGGGCTCCCCCGGGGCTGAGGCCTGTTTCCTCCCCACCCCAGCTGGAACTTGTCCTACTTCCCTCTCCCTCCCGTTACTTGATAGCTGGAGAGCCAGAGCCGGCCCCTCCCTGGGCTTGGCTCCTGTACAGGCGAGATCAGCGTGGCCGCCCTGGCTCAGTATCTTCACCCTGGGTGCTGAGCACCTTCACCGGGAGTTGGCTGTACTCACAGGACAGAGGTTGCCAGGAGACCAGAAGAGCTGAGTGGGCCTTTGTGGGACACTGCTCTGAGCCTCAGTTTGTACATCCACACAATGGGAGTAACAGATTAAGCCCCCAACTGATCCGTGGCAGTTTTGAGGTGGGGAGGGTAGAGGCTGCAGATCTCTTTCTTTCTGTTTGGTGCCTCTGGCTCCTACCTTGGATGTGATTGGGGACAGGGCCCTGGCTAGGATTGGGAAGGGGAGAGTTATTGGGACTTTTTTTTAGCCCTAGGTGACTCTTATTGCCCTGGGTAGGTAAGAACAGGCCAGGCTGGAAGGGAAGGGAGGGGGAGGAGTCAGCCCAATCACTGGAGTTCCTCTGAGATCCTTCCCTCTCTTCCCTAGTGAGACACCAACTTCAGGCTTCCCTCCCTTCAAAGGGCCACATCCGGACTCCCTCTCCAGGCTCTGGAGTAAGGCTGTGGGGTGCTGAAGCAGGCGGCTGCAGTCGGGGCATGGATCACCAGCGTGGCTAGGGCTAGCAGTAACCTGCTTCTTGGGTGGAGTGCCTGTGTCGTCCTACCTTCCCTACTCTCCCTGGCCCCTCTGCTCACTTGACCTGCAGATGGGAGAACTGACTTCTGCTGGTGTCAAGGGCTACCAAAGGGGACCCTGGGGAGGGTCAAGGTGTCTTGGTTTGCTCCTTTAAGAGTACCCTTGGAGGTAGGGCCTGCTGTCATTGGCTCAGTCACTGGCTTCTGACTGGGGTGCATGTATGAGTAGTGGTAGTGGTGGGGTTCTTGACACATTGTCACCAGTTATATTGAACTCTTACAGTCTCCTGGCTGTGATCCTATCTGCCCCTTCCCTGAGATGGAAGAGATAGCAAGTTTCTTTGTCACTCTGCCTCTAGTCTGTGAGGGCTGAGGCTTTCCCTCTTGGGGGAAGGAAATAGACGCTTTTACCTGGGGCCAGAGGATGCTTCCATCCCCCAAGGTGTGTATGTGGGGGGGAAGGGTAAGGCTTTAAATGGCAGGTTTCTGTTTCTGTGCCCAGCTTTCATGCCTGAGTCCTGCCTGCATAGTGGGAGACCCTGTGTGAGAGTGCCCAGGGCCTGACAGCGGGAGGTGGGGTAGGGTTCAGAGGAGGGCTCTCAGTCAGCAGATTCTGCACTGGGCACTGGGGAGACAGACCTGGCCCCAGGGGCTTCCATGGGATTGCTTTGCAGACCAATATGAGGTAAACAAGTGCTTGTGCTGATTTATGTTGAGAGGAGTGGAATGGGCAGTCTGTTAGAGTACTCAAGGTGACCCTTGACCGAATTTTGAATAACAGGGAGGACCAAGGGAAAATTGTCCAGGCAGGTGCAAAGGCCTTGAGGTGGGGATGAACTAGTCCTGTTGAGGCTTGGAGGAGAGTGATGGGAATAGTAGATGAGGTTGGTGGAACTTGTATTTTCTTGGAATGCAATGGAGAGCTGAAGAAAAGGGTCTCTCTGTCTGCTGTGTGGGAATGGATTCCTGGGAGAAGAAGGTGCAGCTGGAGCCCTTCCCCCACCCATCTGTGTGCAGAACCAGTGTAATCTCTGACTGCATTCCGAACTGAGGAGGCCTGCCCATCTCTAATCAGTGACTCACTGATTCCCAGCCACCCTGGCCACGGCCACATTTTTTCCTCCCAGTAAGGTGGTTGCTCAGAGCACCAACCTATCTGCAGGGAGTGAGCATTGCAAAGAATGTTCTCTCTCTTGACCCTCAGGGGGTATAGGGGCCTGGGTTATTCCTGGGTGCCTTTTCACTAATCGCATCCTGGTGTTGCCAGAGAGAAGGTTGGCTGGCCATTGCTGGGTGGCCTTAGATGGTGGCAGCCTCTCTGGCCTCTTTCCCAGGGCAGGTTTTGTGGTGCTTTGGATGCACATGGTTATTGCAGAGCAGTTTCACATCCACACTGAGGTGAGCCCTGGGAATAACATGTTGGGAAGAGTCCTGGGAAGAGAATGAGGTTTGAATCTCCTGGCCTGCCATGGAGCGCTTGGCAGGCTTCCTGTTTTGGCAGTAGTCACTGATCTGTTGGATCATGGATGTTTATCTCAGGGCTATCTTGTTGGGCTGGGCTTATAGTATAGCTGAGCATTAGTGGGGAGCAGCAGTTAGTAGAGTTGTACCTGAGTGGAGGGGTCAAGCTATATGGTCCTCAGCTGGCAGGAAGCTAAAGGGTCCTCATGCCAGTCCTCTAGTTGCCTACTACCTCATGTGGCCTTCCCAGTGGCTTTCGGCAGAGGGTGGGACAGGGATGTTTTTTATTTTTAAATGGGATTTCAGCCTGTGCTTAGGTTCTCCATCATGTGGCAGGCACTTTGCTGGGTGTCTTCCCAGACATTTGTCATCTTATTCAATTCCCACAACCTGAAGTAATTGTCAGCTCCATTTCACGGATGAGGAACCTGAGACTGGGAAGTTAAGTTACCTGCCTGATGTCACAGCTTGTGTGGCAGCACTGAGACTTGAACCAGGGAAATGGGTCTGCAAAAGTGGCTGGGCCCTTTCCTTTACACCATGGCCACCTTTCTGTCAGCTCCCCGATGACAAGCATCTTGGCGCTCTGACCTGCAGCATGGTCAGGACTGGGCCAGAAGAGTGGCAGCCATCAGGCAGAGGAGACAAGAACCCTGTAGCCAGACCTTTGCATACAGAATCCAAGATTGGTAGTGAGTTCTGTTAGATCTTTGGGGTTCTGGAACCTCCAAAGTTATGTTCTTGGAGGGGTTAATTACTACTGCTGTAAACAGAGAGGGTGTTTATTAACCCCATTTTACAGATGAGGTAGTTGAGGCCCATTCAGGTGATGAGACTTGTCCAGGGTTACTCAGCAAGTTATTCTTGCAGTTGGAATTAGATCTCACTTTCTGTTAGGTTTTGGTTCCTGTTCAGTTGTGTATGAGACATTTAGTTTATTTAGTGGGGAGTCTTTGTAGTCGAGGGCAGTGGTTCTCAACATTGCTGCATATTAGAATTACCTGGGAACCTTTAAAAATTCCAGGCCCCACCTCAGACCACGTACATGAGAACCCCTGAGGTAGGCCTGGACATCAGTGTCTCAGTGTTCTCCAGGTGATTCCACTCTGCAGTCAAGAGCAAGAATTCCTGGTTCAGGGCTGTGAGGCCACGTGCCTGCACACCTGAAAATGTTTAAATTGGTTTTGCTCTACTAAAAGGTCTGAGGTGGGGTTGGGGTATCTTTAAAAAACGAAACCTCAGTTACTCATTGAGCCCCATGTGGATGCCAGGCTCGGGGTATGTGTGTAGGGAGAGTGGGCTGTCGAGGCCCAGGAGCTGAGGTTTCTGGAGGACTTGGGAATGGGGTCTTGGCTGAAAAAGGAGAAAGTCTCTTGGGGCTGGAGCCCTCGGAGCCCAGGAAAGACAAGGGGCAGGGAGGGGTGAGAAAGGAGGTAATGGCTCCTTCCCCAAGAGGTCCCTACCTGGCTTCAGTAAACCCACCTCCCTCCATCTCTGCCAGGCCATGGTGGCGTGTTACCCAGGCAACGGGCTGGGATACGTGAGGCACGTTGACAATCCCCACGGCGATGGGCGCTGCATCACCTGTATCTATTACCTGAATCAGAACTGGGATGTTAAGGTAGGGTGTGGGGCTGGGGCGGTGTGCATCCCCTCCATTTTTCACTCCCAGCTCAGATTCTAGCATTCTCCTCTTCCTCTTCTCAACCCGCAGTGGGCGGTGCTATCTGCAGGCTCTTCTTGGGAAATGGCTCCTCCTTCTCTCTAGCTGTGTGGTGGGAACTTCCCCCCCCTTCCGGGAATGGTGCTGTCTGCCCAGCCCCACCCGGCCTTGTAATGAACACTCTCCCCCTTTTCCTGTCTTTAGTAGCTTCCTGCCCATCTCCATGGCAATGCAGACTCAGGGCTGTCATTCATTTTAAGAGCCTGAGTGGTGGGGAGGGAGTGATGTGTGCAGACGGTGCGCCCTCTGGTGGGCTTCTGGGGCACAGCACAGTGCAAGGCAGGCTCCAGGTAGGACCAGCCAGCCTCATCCTCTGGCCTGCCCCCAGGTGCATGGCGGCCTGCTGCAGATCTTCCCTGAGGGCCGGCCTGTGGTAGCCAACATCGAGCCCCTCTTTGACCGGTTGCTCATTTTCTGGTCTGACCGGCGGAACCCCCACGAGGTGAAGCCAGCCTATGCCACCAGGTATGATCCGTACTTCTGGGGATGTGCTCAGGTGCTGCTCCTGTGCCAATAGTCTTGTCAGACCTCAGAATCACTAGGGAGTGCTGAGTGCTGAGAGGGGGCTTAGGTGGGAACAGAATCAGGTGTCCAAAAGAGTGGATTCTAGTGTCACTATGAATATAAGTATGGTGGCTGGAATTACAGAAAACTGATCTCCAACTGCTCTGGTTCCCAGGTACGCCATCACTGTCTGGTATTTTGATGCCAAGGAGCGGGCAGCAGCCAAAGACAAGTATCAGCTAGGTACCTGCTTTCTCCTCCCTCAACACCTTCCTATTCCATGTACTCCACCAGGCCTCAAGCCACCTCCTCCACTCATCAGTCCCACCACTCATTTTTCCTTATCTCTGCCCACCTTCCCTAGACTGTCCACTCTCCTGGTATCCCCAACATGAGCCCCATTTCTTCCTGTTCATCCCATCTTCCTGGGCCTTCCTTGATGACTATTTCCTGTCCCCTTCTCACCCCCAGCATCAGGACAGAAAGGTGTCCAAGTACCTGTATCACAGCCGACTACGCCCACCTAGTGGCCAGCCCCACAGCTGCATGGACAGACAACTTGCTCTGACTTCAGGCGAGCCTGGGCCCTGTGCCAGCAGCCCCCCAGTCTCGGGTGCCTGCTCCTTCCCCGCCACCACTGCTGCTTCTGACTTTGCCTCTGTCCTGCCTGGTGTGGAGGGCTCTGTCTGTCACTGAGGACCAAGAAGGAGGAGAGACCTCTGCTGCCCCATGACCGGGGCTGGGGTTGTGACCTGGGCAGGGGCCAGCATTGGGGGCTGCCATTACTGAAGCTGGGACCTGTGTCCTGCCCTGTCTAGTTATGCCCCCATTAGGTGTGGAGAGCTGGGAGGAGGCATTGGCACCTCCCACCAGGATGCAGGATTTGGGGTTGGGGTGAGTCATGGCCTCTTGCTGGCAAAGGTTTGTGCGGGGGATATCCTCAAGCCCCTCTACTCCTCCAGCCTGGAATGTGAAGTGACTCCCCAACCCCACTGGCCATGGCACCTTTTGGACTGGGCTGCTTGGGCAGGGTAAAAGGTGCCAGGAGGAGAACAGGTGTGGAAGTCCTGTCAGCCAAGAAAGAAGTAAAAGTTTACCTCAGAGCTGTGCACATTTGACTCCCTTTCCGTAATTAGACCTCTTCCATCTGCAATTCAGGGCCTTTATTGAACAAGGGTGGTAAGGAAGTCTGAGGGCCAGTGAGCCCAGGGTGGCGGAGCCTGACCTCAGCATGCCACCAGGCAGAGCTGGAATGCTGAGGGGACATTGTCGAGGCCAGTGCACGCTACTATTTTGGTAGCGTCCCCACAGGGAGCAGGCAGAGTCTGCAGGATGGCCGTAAGGAAGAGGAAGATCTCTGAATGGGCCAGATCTGTGCCCAGGCACATCCTACTTCCTGGGGATGTGGGTGAGCAGTGAGCACCCCATGCACCCCACAGCTGTTCCAGGCTGGTCCCCTCCCTCTCTGACCTGGACCTGGGGCAAAGGGCATGAAGGTGTCATTGCTCAGAAACTCGCCCTTATCATCCAGGAAGTCGGTGTGGTTGAAGCAGTCTGGGTCCTTGAATTGGGTGGGGTCCTGGTGTGCAGATACAAGCAAGGGAATGACAAAGGTGCCCTGGGGGTACACACAACTCAGGTTACCTGCGGAACTGGGAGCGTGGGCACCTTATCCATGTAAGACACTTGAAAAGCCTATGAGAAGGGGGGCCTGATTTCCTTCAAGCTCTAAAGGCCACTGATTGTGCGTCAATTTGTGCTGCTCACTCCCATTCCCTCTGATCTCAGCGAATAGGAGAGATTCTGGCTCTGGACCCTGCACGGATTCTCCAGGCTCAGTGGGCACCTTGGGCAGAAAGTGGCTGTGTAGGTGGGCTTGGCGGGTGAGGGTATGCTGCAGACCCAGCAGCAGTACACTGTTGAAGTGCTGGATCTTGTGCAGCATGGTGTTGGTGTAGGGCAGGCGCAGGAGGTCCTCCAGGCTTGGCACAGGCTTCTGACCTACCACAGCATCCAGTCTCGCTGCCTGCACCTTGGCTAGGGCCAGTGGAGGCTGTCAGCAGCGCTCTCCCTGGCATCCCAGCCATCCTTAAAACCCAGCTCCTCATCCCGGGTCTCTCCAGCTCACAGACCTGCTACCTCTGGGTACTTGAGCAGAATGAGGAGCCCATAACACAGAGTGGTACTCGTGGCCTCAGTGCCACTGAAGTAAGGGTTGTGCATCATCATCACTGTCTCCTCCTGGAAATGGCTCTCCGGGTCCTGCTGTCCCTGCGGGCAAAGGAGACAAGCACTGCCCTGTGCCAGGCACCTGCTGGTGATCAGCATGGATAGGGTTTAGGGTAGCAGGGACTTGTACCTTACCCATTTGGTTGAGGAAGCAATCCTGGGCTGCTGCGTCTGCCGATGCTGCTGTATTTGCTCAGAGACAAAGACCTGCAGCTCCGCCAAGTTTTGGAAAATTCGGTGGTGCGGTCTAGGGAGCCAGGCCAGTAGGGAGGGGAAAACATTGTATATCTGGGGAGACAGGATGTCAATAGGATCTTGGATAAGGCCATTAGGCTTTAGTTCCCCTACGTGGACCAGGACTTTGATGTTGTAGGTTCTAGAACTCTTCTATTCCAATAGTCTGACTGCCCTATTTTAATGATCCATTGCAAATAGGTCTAGGTACTCGGGGTTTGGCATAAGGTTAGGCACATGAGGGAGAGCTTGGGGCCGGCCCTCTCACCTTGCCCCATCTGGAACTCATGGTGCGGAAGTTGTCATTGAAGAGGTCCAGGAGCCTCAGGAATTCCGGGTCTCTAGCCATAGCGATTCCCGAAGACCACGGGACAGGTAACATTGGATACAGCATTATCCAGTAGCCGCCCGGAGTAGAACGGGGCTCGTGGGTGTGGGAACAGGACGGCGTCTTAGCGTCGTGGTCTGGCCCCAGCTAGCACTTTGGGCTTACTGGCTTGGTTCCACCCAAACGCCTTCCCGCGGCCCACGGACCACACCCACACCAGGCCTTCCTGCTTTCCTGGCCAGGCCGCACCAGTGGTGGATTGATATTTGCTAAGCAGCCAAGCCGCCTCCTCCAGGACCCGCTTCTCGATGGTCCGCGTACCCAACCCCAACTCTAAGCGCTTCAAGTACAAAGTTGCGCAGCGTCCGCCGGCGCGGACTATTAGAAAACAGGCTTCCTGGGGCCGCCCGTGGCTCGCTGGGGAGAGCGTGGTGCTGACAACACCAAGTCAAGGGTTAAGATCCCCTTACCGGTCATCTTTAAAAAAAAAAGAAAACACGGTGCCTGTGGTGGGGACAAAAAGAGGAGGGGCCGGGGGTGGCCACGCCCCATCAGGAAGCTCCCGTTCGCTAGCTGCGTCCCTTTCCGCGCCTGCAGCTCCTGGAGCTGACTTCCTCTCAATGCTTCGCGTGGCTCCTTTACCAGACCCCGTAGTTGCCAGCCTTCTCGGCCCTGTCCACACACTGACCCCACCTTTATTGGTCCCGATCCCTGACCAGTGCTTGCTCTCTTTGGCTGTGACTCTCCTATTGGCTGCACGATAAACCTCCATTCGGCCCTTACGGTTTAACCGTGCCCCACCCTCTCCGCCGTTTATCCTCCTTACCTCGATTCTCTATCAGGTCCCGCCCCATTTGCCCAAACTGGACTGTCGAAGTCCGCACTTCTACCTCGGAGTTTCCGCGCGTGAAGCGTTCGCTGCCGGAGAAGGTATCCGCCCGTAGCGCTATGCGTCCCGCAGCGCTGCGTATCCACACAGTACCCGTGCAGGGCGCGGGCCGGCGGACGGAGAGCTACGGGGACCGGTGCTGAGCGGGTCCCGCTGCGGGCCCCTGACCCCTCCTCCGCGGAGACCCCAGGCTCCCCGCCCCCAGCTCCCTCATCCCTCAGACCCAGGGCCCCCCGTCCCAGCCCCTCATTCCTCCAGTCCAGGAGTTCAGATCCCCAGCTCTTTCCTCCCTCAGGCCGGGGGTCCAGGCACCCACCTCCCCTTCGCTCAGGACCTAGAGGGCCAAGTCCCCTGCACCCTCAGGCGTCTGGGCCCTCAGTACTCGTCCACCCCAACTTGAACCAGGAGAACAGACCCTCTGTTCCCTTCCACCCGCCACCTGATTTCCCGGTCCAGGCTCCTCCTCCCTCACGACCCAGGTGTGTAGGCCCGCAGCCCCCCATTCCCCAGTCTCCTTTCCCGGAACTCAGGGGTCCGGGCTTCTCATCCTTCCTCAGGAATCACGAGGTCCAAAGTCCTCAGCTGTCTTCATTCAGGGAACCAGGATTCTAGCCCCCAGCTCCACCTCCAAAAATCCAGAATTCTGTTCCCCCATCCACTGTCGGGGCTACCTCCATGAATGCATGGTCCAGGAGGTCGGACTCCAGCTGCAGCAAGTTCCCTAGCAACGGGAGCGGCGTGGGCCCGGGGGGTAGGGGCCCCCGCATCCGAGTGCGGCGCACACCCCAGCCCCACCACACTAGCACCAGCACCAGGAGTGGCAACAGCAGCGCTGCGGTGCCCGTGACCATCATGCCTGCAAACCTGTATGCCTGGTCCCTTCATCTCTATTTGATGTCCTTGGGGTCTTGGGTGGAGCGGGGGTGGAGACCTGGTGTGGTGGGGCGGGCATCTGCAGGCTGCTCATTCCCTAGGTTCCCCAACTCAAGTTCTCCACCCCACCCTGCAGCCCTAGCACTGCTGTGCTCTGGCTCCCCCTGTCTTTCTGTGCCTGTCTCAGCCTGCCCTATTTGGTAATCCATGCTAACACTTTCATGTCAATACACCTGCCCAACAGGTGCACCTTCCTGAGCCTCTAGTACCTTTGAGCCCATTTTACTTGGCATGTAGGTGTATATTTCTCAATCTCCTGGCCAACTCTGGGCTGGTGCCCCTTGAATACTGTACCCTGTACCTCTGATTTCTAAATACACTTCTACAAACGCCTGTGGCAGTGTACCTGTTGACCTGGCACTCCTGTGCCTGTGCCTGTGATTCCTAGGGACTCACACCTGAGCCCTTGTTACTTCCATGCCCATTGCTCTTGGAGCCCTGTGTGCTGTGCCTGTCTCCCAGAGGCTCACTCTAATCCCCTAGCCTCCTGGTGCCCATCAGCCTGGCAATTATGTGCCTATCCTTATGAATTCTGGGTGCCTTCCCACATGTCAGCCCTCTTGTACTTCCACACTTATGCCTTGCCCTGAACCTCTGCCCTCTCTATTACCAAGGTTGTGTCTCCCAAATGCCCCCAAATGTCCTGTGCCCGTGCTGCTGCATCCCCTGCCCTCCAGTCCCCCAAACTCTTCAGTGGGCTTCCTTATCTGAGGCCAGGCCATGATGGCAGACAAACTTATCTCTCATTCTCCCCTTTTGCACTACTCCTCATCATAGGGCACAGGCTGGAGGGGGCAGACTTGGACCTGAATGGGTCAGGGGTGGGGGTAGCGGTGGGGATGAGACAGTGCTTGGGATAGACTGTTCAGGAATATGGCCCACCCTCCTGTCTGTCCCTTCCTTGCCAGATCCAGCCTTCCTCCAGGAGCCTGGCACAGGACCCAGACATGGGAAGAAGGTGGGGGGCCATGCAGAGTCTGGGACTGAACTTGTCTCTGGGAGTGTGTCTCAGTGTCTGTTTCATCTCTCAGTGTCTCCCTTGCCCTCAATCCCTGTCTCTCTGTTCTTCTCTTTCTCTTCCCATCTCTTTCTCTCTCTTTTTGTCAATCTCTGCTTTAGTTCGTGTCTGTTTTGTCTCTCTTTTCAGTATGTTTGTCTGTCTCTTCAAGAGCAGGGATTTTGTCTTGGTCACTTCTGTATCCCCAGCACCAAAAATAGTACCCAGAACACAGTAGGCGCTCAGTAAATATTTGTCGAGTGAATGCATAACTCTCTTCTTCCCTATTTCTGTCTGTTTCTCTCTGTCTCTCTCTAACTCAGACTCAGTTTTTCTTTCTCTAGTTTATCTTCCTTTTTCTTTTATCTTAAATCTCTCTCTCTTCATCTCTGTTCCTCTCTTAATTTCTTCCTGTTTTAGAATCTCATTGTCTTCCCTCTCTGGGCGTCTCTTTCTCTCCCTTTTCTCAGTGCCTCTCTCCTCATCTGTCTTTCTCTCTGTCTCACTCCCAGTCTCTGTTTTTCAAAATCTCTCTCTCTCTCTGCTTCTCCCCCTCTCTCTCCATCTCTGTTTCAGTATCTCCATGTTTTTCTCTTCATCATCTTTCCATCTGTCTTCCTCAGGACTTCTGAATCTCTTCAACTTTCCCTCTCTCCCTACACCTCTGTGTCTCTGGCTGGGCCCTGGGGCGGACTCTGTGGTCAGCCTTTGGGGGAATAGTGTGGGGATTAAGGAGCCTACAGCCCATGTGGGAACCACTTATAAGCCTCACCTCAGCTGGCCCCATGCTCAGCAGAGCATGACCTAACTTCTGGATGACCTTGGGGAGACCCTGTTCAGGGCAGGGCCTCCTGAGCCACTTCTGACTGTGGTGGGGGGTGGGGGGGTAGGCAGCCCCACTCTTCCTGAATCTGGTTCAATGCAGCTTGGGATGCCTGCTCAGCTAGAAAAGCTACTGTCAGCAGGATATCAGGGTGTTAGGTCCAGTTCTAGGTTGGGAGGCTTCATGCCTGGGATTGCTATCCCCACCCTAAAGGGAGGAATTGTGGGGCAAAAGAATAGTCCAGTGAGGAGGTGGGAGTGAGAGAGTCTCAATCTTATTGTGTCTCACTGCCTCCATCCATTGCTCTTCCTTTCTGTCTTTCTTTGATCATTTCTCTGTTTCTTTCCTTGCTCTTTCTCTTTCTTCTGTCTGTCTCCCCTACTGACAATCTCTGGGTCTCTGACTTGTGAGACTGAAAAGTTGTGATTAGAAGGCAGTGTCTGGAACCAAATAGTCTGTGTTCAGATCCCGGCTGTGCCCGTTTCTGTTTGTGAGATCTTGGGCAAGTCACTTCACTTCTCTGAGTCTCAGTGTGCCCATCTGTAAAAATGTGATAATAATACCGCTTTGCTTCATAGAATTAAATGAGGCATCTAGTATGTGAAGAGGAAGCACTATGTAAGTGTTAGAAGTGGTTATTCTCAGTCTCTCACTTTCTCCTTGCTTCCATCTGTTTTTGTGTAGAGCCCCGTGTCTCTTCCAGGCTCCCTCTGTTTGCTTTCTCCCTGGACTGCTGTCTTTTTCTCTGTCTTCTCTGCTTCTCTGTCTTCAGGCCCTCACAGCTTTTACCTTCCAGCTTGTCTCCAGGAAACAAGTTCTCCCATCGTGGCCGCTCTAAAGGTGAGGATGGAACTAGTCCCAGTTAGTTATCTCTCCTCTCTGCAGCCAGACCTCCCTTCTCCCTATCCTAAGGGAGGATGGTTCTCCTCCCTTTAATTCAGCACAGACAGTGTGAAATATATTATAAAGACACTTTACTAGGAAATAATACAAAAATCTCAGAGAAGTGCGCGTCATAGAACAAGTTCTGTGGGTACAAGAAGACATACATTTTCTCTTTTCCATGTCTTTCTCTGCCCTGCAGACCAGGTAAAGACAGGAGGGTTGGGGAACGGACGTGGTAAGGCACAGGGTGCAGGAAAGAGAGTATGGCAGCAAGATGGATGGGGGCAGACAGTGGAATGAGAAGAGGGACGGAGCAGTCCCTAGGGGCTGGCCTCGTCGCTCACAGGCGAATCTGGTAGGGCTGGGGCGTCAGCGCACGCGCAGGCACATCTGGAAAGGCCGCGGCAAATTGCCCGGCCCTGAACTGACGGGGGTCAGGTCGATGTCCTCGGGCGCCCCCAGCGGCTGCAGCGTGAAGTTCTGCAGGATGACGGTGAGGTAGAGGAAGAGCTCCATGCGCTCCAGCGACTGGCCCGCCGCCCGGGCACAGTCGGCGCCCTGCGGGGGTTGGAGCAGCAGTGAGATAAGATGGGCTGAGCTGCTGCAACTCCAAATTCCCGGAGGAAAACATATGAGTATATGAAGATAACCACTGGAGACGTCACAGATCCACCCGTGTAAAGGTCTGGGAAAGATGCTCTAAGTAAATAGTGGAGCAGAATGACCTGGCCGGTACAAGCGCGACTGTGTGTGTTTGAATCCCGTCTCTGTCACCACTGGTTTTGTGGTCTTGGGCAAGGCACACTTTCTGGGTATTTAAATGGGGATGATAATAGTGCCCCATGAGGTTGTTGTGAATGGTAAGTACAGGTCAAGCCGTGAGAATATAATGCTTATTATGTAGGTGTTACTATGTGCCACTCACTACTCTAAGCACTATACCGCTGTTAATTAATTTAATCCTCCTAACAGCGCCAAGAGGTAGGCTTTAGTGTTGTCTCCATTTTATAGATGTGGAAATTGAGGCACACTAAAATGAAGTAACATATCCAAGGTCACACAGTTAGGAAGTGACAGCTGGGTTGCACTGCCCAGCTCTCAGCCACTACTCTATAGCTTTTCTCAGAGGCTGCACGGGATATACACTAGGCAATATGGTAAATTATCGATTATTATCCGTTTCCCCCCCCGCTACTGAGTATACAGGGACGACTTTTTTTCTTTTTCTGTAGGATAAAGAGGAAAGCCAAGAGAAACCATTTGAACTGTGCCACAGTGGAGAAGCTGACAATGACCGCTTTCAAATTAAATTAATCTGCCTCCCCATCTCCCAAGGATCTTAGTTATTACTTGCCTGTAGGAGCAGAGTTGGGAGGGGGAATGAGCGTCTCTGTGCATCCAGAGCTGAGGATGAGGTGGGATGAAGTCACAGAGTTTAGAGAGTGGAATTAGGACTGGGGAATGTAGGTAGTAATACCCGGCCAGAAAGAACTCCCGTCCTCAGGGCGTGAAAGCTGGGTTCTTCTTGAAGGACTGATTAGCATCCAAAAATGCTCTGGGTCGAACTCCTGGGGTGCCAGGAACTGGCTGGTGTCATAGTGGACGGTGTTAAGGAGGGTGATGATATCCGTGCCCTGTGTGGGAAAGCAGGCTGATTTAGTGGTGTGGAAGGGCTGGGAGCTTCCCAGACTAGGGTTTCCATTTTACAGGGCTAGGGGTGTTGGGGACTTGATAAGGGGGGTAGGTGGAGTGTAGGACTTGATCAGGGGTCCAGGAAATGCATGTAGGTGTCTGGGGTTCCCACTGATGGATGCTGGAAGCTATGCTCGCCACCCCTTCCCGGCCCCCCTTGTGGGAGGAGATGTGGGGTTTCAGCGAGTGGGGAGTTTGGGCAGAGGGGATCTTCAGGATGAAGTCCCAGTATCCGCGGATTCCAGAGAGGGGGTCCTAGGAAGGGGACTTGTCATGGGGAAGGGGTCTGGGGTTCAGGACAGGATCCAGTCCACTATGGTATGGGACGGGGTCCTGCGAAGGGGCTCAGGTTCCGATTTCAGGGCTTTTAGATGTTTGTTGCTGGGCCGGTTGGAAGAGCCTGAGATGCCTCTTCCTATGTTGTTTGCCAGGTGCCTACCCCACCTTGGTCAGCACAAAGCTGCGAAAGGCCGTGTCTCGAGTGACGCGGCGCGGCAAGGTCATGGGGATGACGTCTGCGAAGCGCTGCACCTCGTGGATCACTGCATCTGTATATGGCATGGCCGCGAGGTCTTCCACCGACGGCAGCCGCGTGCGTCCCACCACGCTGTCGATCTCCTTTTGCACGCGGGCTGGAAGTGAAGGGGGAAGCGTAGTCGACGGGTATCAGTAGGCGCGACTGGGGTGGGACGAGCTGTGTGCGGGAGGAGTCTGGTCAAATCCTCACAGCGCGGCGCCACTGCAGGGATGCGTGTGAGGACAGCCTCGGGGGGGTGGGGTGGGTTCAGAGATGTAGGTGAAGGCGAAAGTGGGTGCAAGGCTCCTCGGCTGGGATTGCGCGGGCGGGGCTTGAGGGCTCCTTGGAGTCCAGGCCCCTGATGGGATTTCGGGAGGGGCTGAATGGTGGGGCTGTGAGGGAGGGCTGGAGGTCAGGGGCAGAACAGGGGAGACGTCTAGGTACGGGGCTTGTGGAGGGGGGTCGCAGATCGTGCTGAGGGGACGGCTCAGACTGTGTGGGGGGGTTGGGCTGGGCAGGCCGAGCGGCTGGGGCTCGGGGCGGGCTCTGTGTGACTGTGTGAGGGAGGCTCGGGGGCGGACGCGTGCCGCGTGGGCAAGGTGAGCGGTAGGCCTCAAAGCGACACTGTGCTGGAGGGACCCGGGTCCAGATCTGGGCGGGTTATGGTGGACTCAGTGGGTGGGGTCGTCCTGAGTGTGGGTTTATGGGTTTGGCTGTGGGACCCAGGCGTTGGCGGGAGGCTCTATCAGACACGTTGGGAGGGGCGGGAGGTAGGGCTGTGGCATGTCCGTCAGGCATGCAAGGCGGGGTCTGTCTGTCCGCGGGGCGGTGCTGGGTGGGCCGGTCTAAGAGCTAGGCCTGCGGCCGCTGCACCTTGCACTTTCGTGTACTTCATGAGCGCGAGGAAGGCGTGGCGCAGCGTGGTGCCCAAGGTCTCGGTGCCGCGGAAGAGCAAGTTATGTTGTGGTCATCAGCAGGGTATCCATGTGCAAGTGGCTCAGCGGGTCCTGCTCCTCCTTCCGGGGTTAAGGGGTGGAGATATGAGCCAGGGCCGGGAGATCCCACCGGACACTGACCGAGGGCTCCGTAGGCTGTGCGATCCGTTCACCCCTGACCTAGACTGCTGCTACAGGGTGCCAGTTCAGTCCCTCCTCTGTTCAACTTCCTTTCCTCAGGGGACCCGGGGAGTGTGGAAGGGTGGGGCCGGAAAAATTTCAGTCTCAGGGCCCACAATTAATATCTTGGACAGACCGAGCTTTAACGACTTAATGAGCTGTTAATTGACGGTGGCCCCGAATGGCTGCTGGCTCCAGCCCAGCAGGGTCAGGTGTTCCAGCTTCTCCTACCGGAGAGGGTCCCCCAACCCCGTCCAGTCTGGGATCCCTGTGCGTTTGAGGCAGAAGCAGCAGGTGGGCTTCAGGTCAGACCAGAGGTGGGATTTCCAGTCAGGGCTTACCTGTGCCATCTTGATGAGGAAGCAATCGATAAAGTCCCGAGGAGAGCGGGGGTCTAGGGAGGCCTGGTGGTCGCGGACGCTGCGGGCAATGAGGTCTTTCAAGCACCCAAAGTTCTGGAAGAGGAGTCGGTGCGGCCCGGGCACCCAGTCCAGGAGGTTCGGGAAGAGGTTGTACAACTGGGAAAGGGGCAGAGTCAGAGAGGTTTGGAGCAGTAGGCAGGTGTGTGTTTGGGGATGAATGGGATCAGGGTGGATCAGGTAGGCAGGGGTGGGGTCTTGAAGGGCAGCCAGATTCTGGAGAGGCTGCGAGGGGTTGGAGGGGGAGGAAAGATAGTGAGGGGAAGGGAGCGCGGGAGACGCTGTGGAGGGGGAATGGGCGTGGCTGCATAGCTCAAAGCCGGGGGCCAGAAAGTGGCGGGGCCAATCATGGCCAATCGCGGTCCCTTCACCGCCTGCTGTTTCCTCTCTGTCCCTGGACCCTGTGCACTCTCCAACCAGTTCCCGGCTGAACTATCTCCTGACCTCGCCCCAGGGTCTGCTCAGGATTTGGAAGTTGTCATTGATGAGGTGGGTAATGGTTTGTGGATGCTCATCGTCGTAGTTGAAGCGGCTGCCAAAGAGCACGGAACAGATAATGTTGGACGCCGAGCGGCTCAGCACAAACGTGGGGTCGAAGGGCTTGCCTGAAGGTGAGGGGTTGATCAGGCCAAGGAGCTCAGCTCGGAACACACAACGTGCAATATGCCAGACTTCATGCAGCAACAGACGTAATTTGCACATCAGACACAAAAATGATGTGTCTTCAAGCACAAAACACAGCCACATAGCAACCTAATATGCAGCATAACAACACCCCGAAAGTATTTGGCAATGCAACACACAGCACAAAACTTCCTGCAGTGCACTGAAAACAACAGAACAGGCTATTCTTGGTCATACAACGTACATCATACCACACAGCGCATGGCAATCATCAGGCATAGAAGAATACATAACATATTTGGCAACAAAACACCCAGGAATACATGCCAACACATACAACCACACACAGTGACTTAAAAGTCAGCCCATGTAGTGGATTGAATTTTGCCCCCCCAAACTCACTGAAGCTTGAATTGTGTCCCCCAAGTTTTATGTATTAGAAACTTGGCCCCCAATGTGACTATTAAGAGGGTGGGAAATCCTATTATAGTAATTGAAAGGTGGGGCCTTGAAAAGGTGACCATGCCGTAGTGAATAGATTAATAATTGTGGTCAAGGGTGTGGTTCTGAGGGCCTTAAAAAGAGAGTGGATGAGGAGGTTATGCTCTCTGCTCTGCTCTCTCTGCTCCACCATTTTTGCAATGTGATACCCTGCTGTCACTGTTGCCACCACCAAGGCCTTGACCAGATGTGTTCCCTGGACTTTGGAATTCTCAGCCTCAGAAACTGTAAGCAATAAATTTCATTTTCTTTATAGATCACCCCGTTTTAAGTATTTTGTTATGAGCAACAGAAACAGACTAATACAGCCCAGAAACATCCCAAGACATGCTAACAATACACTGACACATCATACCAGCATACGGCTACATTGTCCCGGAACACAGCACACAACAATAATACACAGCAACCCAGCACACAGCACAGAACACACTACAGGACATCAAAACACATATAATCGAGGTAGCAGAACAGATGACACCAATACACAGCAACACAACAACATTGGCAGCACAGCAGGCAACACAATGCAATACCACATGGAGTGCCTGAAAACACTACAGCCTCACCTAGGTAACCCACAGCCACGCAACACCCAACCTCCAATGATCCAATAGTTGAACAGACCATAGAAAACAACACCAAAACTATACATTTTAACAGCAGCCAAGACACAACAGCATAGCCCCCAAAACCAGATCTAGAGTTAGATGGATATAGTGTGAATCCTGGCTTGAGTACTTAGTCTTTGTGTGACCCAGGCCAATTGACTACCCTTCTTTGAGCCTCAGTTTTCTCATCTGTAAAATGGGCTTGATGACAGTCCTCTCTTTATGGGGCTGTGATAAGGAGTCAGTGAGTGTGTGGCTGGGAAGTGCTTAGGAAAGGGCTTGACCCATTTTGAGGCTGTTTTAAACCATGGTACTGTGGTAGTCTGAATAATGGCCCCCAAAGACGTCCATGTTCTTATCCCTAGAAGCTGTGAATATGTCATTTTACATGGTAAAGGGGACTAGTTAAGGATTTTGAGATGGGAAGATCACTCTGGATTATCTGGCTAATGTTATTACAAGGGAACTTATAAGAGGGAGGCAGGAGGATATGAGTAAGAAAAGGTTATGTGATGATGGAAGGAGGAGGGGAGAAGGGAGAAAGAGAGGGAGATTGGAAGGGGCCATTTTTCTGGCTTTGAAGATGGAAGAAGGGGTCATGAGCCAAGTAATGCAGGTGGCCTCTAGAAGCTAGAGGAAGCAAGAAAATGAATCCTCCCCTAGAGCATCCTGAAGAAGCTCAGCCCTGCCATCTCATTTTAGACATAGAACCCCTAGAACTGTAAGAGAATAAGTTTGTGTTGTTTTAAGTCACTAAGTTTGCAGCAATTTGTTATAGCAACAGTGAGAAACTAAAACAGGCAGTTATTATTATTTCACTTACATCACATCACTTAATTACATCCATTTCACTTTTATTAGTCGTTTTGCCCAAACCAGCAAGATTTGGAGATCAGGAAAGAGAGCTATCTAGCATTTTTTTTTTTTTTTTTTTTTTTTTTACACCTGGCTGGTATGGGATTGAACCCTGGCCCTTTGTATTATCAGTACCACACTCTAACTAACTGAGCTAACTGGCCAGCCTGTCTAGCATTCTGTGCCTCAGTTTTTCTCTCCTGTGAAACAGGGCTCATAATAGGGTCTACTTCCTATATTTGGGTGATTTTCCCAAGAAGGAAATATACACAAAGTTCTTGGAACAGTGCTGGCATATGGTAGGCATCTAATAAATGTTGGTTAGTTTTATTTACTTTTTTTCATGGGTCAGCAACTTTGACTCAGGTTTATATATCATCTATACCACTTCCTGGGCATGTGACTTAACCCTTCTGGGCCTCAGCTTCCTCACCTGTAATAACACCCACTTCCTAGGGTTGCTGGTATCTAGTAAGCACTCAGTAAATGGCATTAATATGTTGAATGTGGACTTGGATGTCAGTTAGACAGGGGTTTAAATGCTGGCTCCTCCACTTACTAGCTCTGTTATTTCAAGCCAGTTGGTTAAACTCTGTGCCTTTGTTTTCTCATCTGCAAGATGGATTCTTCTGAGGCTTAAGGGGCATATGCATGGGAATGTGCTTAGCACAGGGCCCCAGACATGTGAGTTCTCAAGAACGTGGTCATTGTCATCATCATCCACCACAATTCCACAAGCCGGGCTCAGAATACCACAGAGACAGTGCAACAGAGACACCACCACAAAACTTATCCCACAACCATGCCTCAAGGCAACACAGTACCACAAGCCCATCCACCTTCGGGGGGTGCCGTTCTTATTGTGGGCTAAGTGAAAGGCCTCTGGGAGTTTTGAGTTCAGACCCATGTTATGGTACTGGACAGCCCTCACCACAAAGGAGGATGAATGTGAATTAGGGGTACGGATTGCATTCAAGGACTCAACCTTCAATTTTCTGCAGCTCCGCCAGCAGAAAGCGCCCTTCCTCCAGGATCCACTCCTCGAAGCTCCTCTTCCCTATTCCAAAATTCCATAGAATCTGGACAGAGAAGCTCCTCAGGACCTTCCATCGTTCCCCATTGGAGAAAGCAATGCCTGGGGAGAAGAGGAGGGGACAGCTCAACTGGTAACTCATCCCTGAGGCCACTGCCATTGGAGTCCCCTTTCCTGATGCTTGCTGGGAGAGAGACTGAGGTGAAATCTCCCCTTCCCCTTCTGGCAGGCCCCCCTGATCCTTTAGGCTGGGTCAGGTGCCTCCTTTGAGCTTCTGTAGGACCTAAGCTTCCCTCACCACAGTCCTGATCACTCTGCCTCTGTTTTCCCCATTAAAAACCTGATCACTTAACACCAAGGTCAAGGTCAGATCCCCATACTGGCCAGCCACCAAGAAAAAAAAAACAAACCCAAGAAAACCTCCCTCTGGGCTGTCACTGTCTGGTGATGAGGCTGTCTCCTTCACTGAATTGTGAAGGCAGGGTGGGGGCCTATATTTGTCACCATTGTGTTCTTAGCATTGTTTAGTGCAGGGCTTGTTACCAGGGATGTGCTGGTGATTGTTTACTGATTATTGAATGCATGAATAAGAGAGGTAAGCAACAAAAATAAAAACTGGGACACTGGGAATTCATCCAGGAACAAGACAGACCCTGTTCTCTTCTCTCCCTGGTCTTTGCATAGGCTGGTCCTTCTTCCCAGGACACTTTTTTCACTTCTTGCCTTCTCCTGACTAGCCATCTTCTTCTTTTCTGTCTCAGCTTATGGGTCCTGTCCTCCAGGAAGCCTTCCCTGGTTTCTCCCTCCCTGGCTGGATCAGGTGCTTCCTTTGGGCTTCCACAGCTCCCCAGGCTTCCCCCATTCTACCCTGATCACTCTGGGTTGTCACAGTCTGGCTATGAGCTGTGTCTCCCACTGGACTAAGAGGTACAATAGGAGAAGTGTCAGATGTGTTTATCTCTGATTCCTCTGGACCTAGCAGAGAACTAGATACTAAAGAAGGAAAAAAAACTATAGTGTATTGCCTTGCATTATATGCATTATCTCATCGACTCCTTGTAACAACCTCATGGTAGCAGACTGAGGGTCAGAGAAGGGAGGCCCCTGGCCCAAGGGCACACAGCTAGTAAGTGGCAGAACTCCACTGTGCTGTGTATTGAATAATCGGATGGTGTCTATTTTTAGCAACAAATGATGTATGCATCAAGGTGTTTTCTGTGCAAAAGCAGCAAGGTGACTTCTCCAGTGCCCTGTCTCTACCTCCTTGCATCTGGTGTATCTGGACAGGTGAGATCATAAGATCAAGCCCAGGGAAAGGGACATAAGGGCGGAAAGAGTACTCAATACACAATAAATTATATTTTACCAAAGCTCTCTGATTCCAAATCCCAGGGAAGCTGGGAACCATCTAGTGAAGGGGCCGGGGGCATCCTAGGCATTCTTTAGGAAGAGAAGAATGGTCTAGGATGCAAGTCTCCAGGACCCCCTTGTTGATCAGAGAAGCTTTTCTCTTTTTCTTTCTTTCTTTCTTTCTTTCTTTCTTTCTTTCTTTCTTTCTTTCTTTCTTTCTTTCTTTCTTTCTTTCTTTCTTTCTTTCTTTCTTTCTTTCTTTCTTTCTTTCTTGTGTTCTTTCTTTCGTTCTCTCTCTCTCTCTCTCTCTCTTTCTTTCATCATTTATTGGGCCTAGTCACATAGCTTCCTTTGAATAAGATTTGTGTTTGAAATAAAATTTGAAAAGTATAAGACTAGGTGATTTCCAAGCCTAAGGAGCACAGAATATTGACATAGAAGAGGTTTGGAGTTAATAATGTGAGTTGCTGGATGATTGAAGATGGAGTTGGGATGGGTTTGGGTTGGGGATGACAATTGGCATGAAGGGGGACTGTAAGATTGATGATAAGTTGGGTTTGAGGCTGGCGATTGGGATGGAGTTGGGTAGAATGGGGATTGGTAGACGGGTTGAGCTTGAGCTTGAGGTTGTGTCTATATGTGATGGGGTTGGTTTTGGTGATGGTAATGAGATTAAGATTGAAAATGGGGACTGGGGACTGGCAGCTTCAGTAGGTGATAGGGATAGAAGGCGGGGCAGGGGCTGGGGAGAAAAATGACAGCAGAGCTTAATTTGACTAAAGGGATTAGGATGGGGTTGATAATAGAATTTAAAATGAGGATGGGAGGGGGGTCATAATGAGAATGGAGGTTGGAGTGAGATGTAGTCAGTGTTGTGGATAGGGATGGAGTTGAGATTGAAATAGGAAAGAAACATGGGGTAGGGTTGATGGGGATTGGGACTGGGTTGAGGTGGACAATGGAGACTGGGGCCAGATAACCTGGCCACTTGACTGAGTTGGAAATTTGATGATGTGTTTACAATAGAGATAGGGATTGGGATGATAGTGCGGTTGGAGTTGGATGGAGATGGAGATTGGTATGGAAGTGCAATTTAAGATGGTGGTGGGGTTTGGAGGTGGGGAAGGTGGGACAGACTTTACCCTACACTAGGACTGCCTGGCTCTATCTCATCTGGTTTCATCAGTGAAATCAGTGGCCCTGAGTGTCACCAAGATTAGAAGGACAGTCTTCCACCCTTATCCTCTCCCTCAATGTAGAAAAGGTTGGGTTGGCGGAGACAAGAAACAGGCTTATTGTTGCCCTTAGTAAAGTTGAAAAAGCCAGGGTAGTCACTGCAGCCACTAAATTCCTCCCGCTGGTCCCCAAGGGCCTCCTTCACAGCTTGGTACCCACTGAGGACCACCACCCGCCTGGGTCCCAGGTGCACTGTGTACACAGAGCCCATATTCCTTGCTCAGCTGAGGGTAGGAAGGCAGAGGTCACAGGGGGGCCTGGGGCCATAGGACCTCTCCTCCTGATCCCTCCCCTATCACCCAAGCCGAGGTCCTTGCACCTTGGCGAGGGAGGTCAGCATATCTTGAGAGCAAAGCTGCAGCAAGTTTCCCAGGAGGGGAAGGGGTCTGGGTCCGGGAGGAAGCTGGCTGTTGCTGCTTGAGCTGCACGTCAGGAACAGAGACAAGAGCCAGGAGCAGGAGTAGGATGGCTGTGTTTATACCACCCATGGTGAAGGCAGCCGCAGGCGTCTGGGGGGCAAAATGGGAGAGGCAGAGGTGGGGAGAGCATGAGATCCCTCTGCTTCTCATCTCCTTCCAGAACATACCTTCCCCAGGCCCTGGAAATGGGGGCAAATGGAGAGAAGAAAGGTGGTAGAGAGAAGCAGAGACATGAAGCAGCCAGGAGATGGGGAAGGGAGAAAGGAAGAGGGAGAGATAGAGGGTGGGGAGAAAGGAATGGGGACAGAAAACAGAGAGGCAGAGACAATCGGAATACAGACAGACAGTGAGACAGAGAACAGAGAGACATTTGGAGAGAGACAAGAGATATAGAGACTGAGAAAGAGACAGATAGTTACACAGAGATAATAAGGGCTATAGGAAAACAGAGTGAGCTGGCTGGTTAGCTCAGTTGGTTAGAGTGCGGCGTTGTAGCGCCAAGGTCCAGGGTTCAGATCCCTTTACTTGTGTGTGTGTGTGTGTGTGTGTGTATGTGTGTGTGTGTGTGTGTGTGTGTGTGTATCAATCACCTATTGTCAAGAGACTGGCTCACACAGAGACAGTGACAAAGAATGACAGAGACACTCAGAGGCAGAGACAGACAACTCAAGACACAAAGATAGAGAGAGCCTGACAGAAAATCACAGGCAGAGAAGCTGACAGACTAGAGGAAAAAAGAGACAGAACTAGAGACACAGAACTAGAGAATGACAGAATAGAGATTGGGATTGCGTTGGGGAGATACGCACTTACTGAGAGACAGAGATGGACACTGAAAGATGGAGACGAAGAGGGTGAGAGAGAGGAAGAGACAGAGGTAAACACGGAGACTGTGGGAGAAGAGGGAGAGTGACAGAGACAGAAACAGGTACACAGAGACAGAGAGACATGTAGACAGAGAGAGAGAGAGAGAATGAGAATGAGAGAGGCAGAAAATGTTAGACAGAGACATGCAAATTTGGAGACCCAGAGAGACAGAAACAGAGCAGAAGAGCAGAAACAGAACACCGACAGAAGAGAATCTGGACCAAGGGGTTCCGTTCCAGAGAGAGATGCCACCCGCCGCTGGCTGAAGTGCCATTGCAGAGACCCAGTACCCAGGACAGGGTTCCAGAGAATCCAGAAAGCATGAGAATCCTCAAAGGAGATAGCAAAAGAGATTCCCAGCCATTCTTAGAGGCAGAGATTGCCATTGACCCACCCTGTCTTGTGAGCCATCCCATCCTCTTCTGTGTCCCCCACCCCAGGCCCTTTACCTGCTGAGCTGCAGGGGCAGCTGAGGTGTGTTCTGGAGCCAACTGGCCGTGGCTGCTCCCGATATGTACCCTGCAGCTCTGGGTGTGTTTGCAGGGCAGGGACTGCTCTTAACTTGTCTCTTTCTACCCACCTCTTGACCCCACATCCCACTGTGTTCTTCCAGTGAACTTTAATCCCTTTCCATTTTCCTGCCTAACTTTCGTGGGGCCCCAGGGCTCACAGCCAGCTGGAACGATGCCCTGGGTGGGAGTCACACCTTCAGTTTGCCTCACTGTAGTCAGTGGTGGTCGCTTGCCCTGGGACAAGGAAAAGGCTTCTCCTCTATGCCTCTGTCTCTCTAGTTCTTTCTCCCTCTCTTTTTCTGTCTCTCTTCTTTCCAGACCACAGTGGGTGGGACTGAAGCCAGGCTGAGGTTGAAGGAGGGTTTGGGAGAAGGGCAGGCCAGCTAGAAGCCATAAAGAAAAAGGACCTCAGACTTGAATGAACTCCAATGTTCATGTATAGTGGTCCTGCCCTCCTAATTCCCCCACCAGCCATGTCTGTTCTTGGCTCCTGCCTCAAAAACTGGCCCTATTTACCCAACTCCTGGCAGAATGGCCGAATGCAAAACCCAAAGCTGCATCAGGGCTCCAGTGCCTGGGGCTACGTTGGGAGAGAACCCCTGAGGTCAGGGGTCTGGGAGGCCAGGTGCACGTGTGGATGTCCCCACAGGTCTGTGGATGTGTACCGTGTTTGCTGTTTCCATGGGAGGGGGGCAGGAAGTGCTTGGAGGTCCTGGGGAGTTTGACACCCCAAGTCCTAAACGCAGGGTGGGATGGAGGTGGGGCTGATCCTATTGTTCAAGTCCTGGAAAGGCTGGTTAGGGCAAGTCCTGGAAAGGCTGGTTAGGGCAGGTCCTGGAGGAGAGGAGTGAAGTCTTCATTATGGGATTAAATACCTCCAGTTTCATGGGCATCTACTCCTACCTCTGGGAGAGGGTGCAGTACTGGATCCACCCCAGCCCTGTAAGCAACTTTTTCCTGAACCTAGAACTGGGTTGAGAGGGGCCTAATGGGACTGCCTCATTGGGGGA
Source organism: Cynocephalus volans (assembly GCF_027409185.1). Lineage (NCBI taxonomy): Eukaryota > Metazoa > Chordata > Mammalia > Dermoptera > Cynocephalidae > Cynocephalus > Cynocephalus volans. The sequence continues at coordinate 58,024,917 of NC_084469.1, forward strand.
CCCTGGATTCATGAGAAGGGGAGTTTTGAGAACCTTTGAGTTCTTCTTGTGGTCTGACTTGCTCTCCTGCTACAGAGGGAACTTGGGGCAAGGGAGGAATGTATTGCATGGTTTCTCAACTGGGCACTATTGATTTCTTGGGTCTGATAATACTTTGTGTGGGGGGCTGTCCTGTGTGTGGTAGGATGTTTAGCAGCATCCCTAGTTTCTACCCACTAGATGCCAGAATCACCCTCTTAGTTTTGACAACCAAAAATGTCTTCAGACATTATTGAATGTCCCCTTGGGGGAAAAAAATCAACCCAGTTGAGAACTGCTGGTGTAATGGAAAAAACTGAAACACACCCAATGGCAGCCAAACTTCTTACCTCTGATTGTCTGTCCTTGACTCCCCAATTCCTATATGTTTTTCATGCCCCTCAAACCTCCAAGACCGTATCCTCCCACCTCACTCTTTGTTGACAAACCTATTTCTTCCCCCACGGAGAAAATAGCAGCCATCAGAAGAGAACTAGCTCATCCTCCACCATTGTGTCTGCCTGTCTGACAGCATCTGGACTACATATGTAGCCTTCTCTTCTGCTATGAGGACACGCTGTCCTGGCTCCTGGCTTAGTCAGCCCCTCCCTGGGATGCCAAATCCCATTTCTGTCACCAGTTGGAGGACTTTCTTCTCTTTACTGTGTCATGTTTTGTGTGGATGGTGTAGATGGATTCTTTTTCTGTTTATAATTTCTTGAGGTAAAATTTACAATACGATGAAATACACAAGTCTCAAATGAACATTTGCTGAATTTTGGATGCATACACCCGTGGAATCTAAATCCCTATGGAGATACAGAACATTTTTATCACCCCAGAAAGTTCTTTCATACTCCTTTCCCAGTCAACCGTGCTCCAGGCCCCATAGGTGGCCATTGTTCTAGTTCTTTCTTCCCACCATCAATCAATATTTCATATTATTAAAAGGAAAGACCTCAAGTTAAATTTAATAGGGCTTAGTTGAGCAAAGAACAATTTGCGAATCAGGCAGCCCTCAGAACCAGAACTGTGGCCTGCAGCGTGGTCAGGCACCATTGATGGACAGAAAATGGAAGTGAGGTAGAGAGACTGCTCAATTGGTTGCAGGTCCAAGTTTTGCTATAGTTGAATCATTTGGCTGCCAGTGAGTGACTGAAGCTCAGCTGCTGTGATTGACTGAGACTCAGCTGTTTGTTACAGAGTATACTCCTAAGTTGGGCTTTTGGTTAGTTCACGTACTAAGCTAGGTTGCAGTTCATTACATAAGGACTCAGTTACAAAGGCATCCTCAGGCCAAATTTAGTTTAGTTTAACAAAATACATACATAAAACCATAGGGCATATACTCTTTTATGGCAAGCCTTCTTTTGGTAAGGATACATAATGCTTTTGAGATTCAACCATGTTTTACATAGATCAGTAGCTCATTCCTTTTTATTGCATGTAGCACAATTTGCTTATCTGTTCACCAGCTGATGGATATGTGGGGTTGTTTCTAGTGTCTGGCTATTATGAATAGTAATATATATTATTCTTTATGTATATGTATATATCTTTGTGGGGATATTGTTTCATTCATCTGGATATATCCCTAAGAGTGTGTAGTTGATTGAATTATGTCCCCCAAAACTCACTGAAGCTTGAATTGTGTTCCCCAAGTTTTATGTATTAGAAACTTAGCCCCCACTGTGACTGTTAAGAGGGTGGCAAATCCTATTATGGTGATTGAAAGGTGGAGCCTTGAAGAAGTGATTAGACTGTAGGACCGTGCTGTAGTGAATGGATTAAACATGGTGGTCAGGGGCGTGGTTCTGAGGGCTTTAAAAGAAGAGAGAGATGAGTCTGTCTCTCTGCTCTGCCATATCACAAGTGACACAATGGTGTGTCACTGTTGCCACCACCAAGATCCTCACCAGATGTGTTCCCTGGACTTTGGACTTCCTAGCCTCCAAAGCTATAAGCAATAAATTTCATTTTCTTTACAAAATACCCAGTTCCGTGTATTTTGTTATAAGCAACAGAAATGGACTGATACATTGTGATTGTTGGGTCACGTGATAAGTGTACATTTATTAGAAACACCCAAACTGTTTTCCAAAAGGGCTGTATATTTTTTGCTTCCTGTATGATGTGTTTTCCTCTCTATTGAAGCTGTTTTATCAGGACACAATATGCTATTATTTCTCCCATATTAAAAAGACTCTTTTATGAAAAGATGCTCAAAGTCACTAGCCTTCAGGGAAATGCAAATCAAAACCTCGAGATACCATTTCACATCCATTAGGATGGCCATTTCCAAAAAAAGAGAAAAAATAAATAGAATATAAGTGTTGGTTAGAGTATAGAGAAATTGGAACCCTTGTGTATTGCTGGTGGGAATTTAAAATGGTACAGCTGCTGCGGGAAACGGTGTGTCAGTTTCTCAAAAAGTTATGCATAAAATTACCATATGATCCAGCAATTCCACTTCTGGGTGTATACCCCAAAAAATTGAAAGCAGGGCCTCAAAAAGATATCTGTATACCCATGTTCATAGCAGCACTATTCACAACAGCCAAAAGGTGGACATAACCCAGATGTCTATTGGGAGAAGAATGGGTGAACAAAATGTGGTATATACATACAAAGGAATATTATTTAGCTTTAAAAAGGAAGGAAATTCTGACACATGGTGCAACATGGAAGAGCCTTGAAAACATTATGCCAAGTGAAAAAATCAGTCACAAAAAGACAAATGCTATATGATTCTATATATGTGAGGTACCTACTAGAATAGTCAAATTTATAGAGCCAGATAATATGACAGAGGTTTCCAAGGGATGGAGGAAGAGAAAAATGGGAGTTATTGTCTGATGGGTACAGAGTTTCTGTTTGGGATGATGAAGCAGTCCTGGGAATTGATAGTCGTGATGGTTACACAATATGGTGAATGTACTTAATCCCACTGGATCATACACTTAAAAATTGTTAAAATGGTAAATTTTATGCTATATATTTTTTACCAAAATAAAAAAAATTAAAAGGCTTCTCTCTTTAAAAAAATCAACGTATAACTTGCCTACAATAAAGTGCACATACTTATGTATACCTGTTGATGGATTTTTACATATGCACATACCCATGTAATTACTACCAAAATCAAAATGTTAAATATTCTCAGCACCTCTGCAGGCTAACTTGTGCAGTCTCCCAGTCAATGTCCTCTCAGAGATAACCCCTAGACACCATAGATTAGTTTGGCCTGTTCTAGAATTTGATGTAAATGGAACCATACTGTATGTTCTCTTTTGTATTTGGCTTTATTTGCTCATTATTGGTGAGATTCATCTGTGTTGTGTGTATCGGTAATTGGTTCTTTTTCTTTTTCTTTCTTTTTTTTTTGTCTTTTTCGTGACCGGCACTCAGCCAGTGAGTGCACCGGACATTCCTATATAGGATCTGAACCCGCGGCAGGAGCGCTCTCCCGACTGCGCCACAGGCTCGGCCCGGTAATTGGTTCTTTTTCATTGCTATGTAGAATTCCACCATATGCACATACCCTGATTTCTTTGTCCACTCACCTGCTGATGGACGTTTGGTTTGTTTCCAGTTTTTGGCTATAAGGTGCTCTGAACTTTCTTGTACAAGTCTTTTTGTTATCTGTGCATTCAGTTATTTTGGGTATACCATAGAATTTTTAGGTCATAGGTTCCAAATTTTCCACATCCCCAGCAATACTTATTTTCTGGTTTTTTTTGTTTTTGTTTTTTGTTTTTAAAGATGAGCAGTAAGAGAAACTTAACCCTTGACTTAGTGTTGTCAGCACCACGCTCTCCCAAGTGAGCTAATCGGCCATCCCTATATAGTGAAAAGAACCCGTGGCCTTGGTGTTATCAGCACCACACTCTCCCAAGTGAGCCATGGGCCAACCTGTATTTTCTGTTTTTTTGATAGTAGCCATCCTAATGGGTATGAGGTAGTATCTCATTGCAGTTTTGATTTGCATTTCTCCAGTGATTAGTGATATTGAACGTCTTTCGATGTGCTCATTGACCATTTGTATACCTTCCTTGGAGAAGTGTCTATTCAAGTCCTTTGCCCAATTTTTGACTTTAATTTTAATTTTTTGGTGGCTGGCCAGTATGGGGATTCGAATCCTTGACCTTGGCATTATAACACCACACTCTAATCAACTGAGCTAACTGTCTGGCCCTTCCTTTGCCCATTTTTTAAAATAGTTTTTTCTGTTGTTGTTGAGTTGTAGGAGTTCTTTGTATATTCTTACTATTAACCCTTATCAGGTATATGATTTGCAAATGTTTTCTCCCAGTCCATGGGTGGCCTTTTCACTCTGTTGATTGTGTCCTTTCATGCACAAAAGTTTTAAATTTTGATGTAGTCCAATTTGCCTATTTTTTTCTTTTGTTGCTTGTGTTTTTGGTGTCATAGCCAAGAAATTATTGCCAAATCCGATGTCATGATCTTTTACCCTACAATTTTTTCTAAGAGGTTTTTTTTTAATAGTTTTGGCTCTTATGTTTAGGTTTTTGATCCATCTTAAATGAATTTTTGTATATGGTATAAGGTAAAGAGTCCAAAGTTTACTCTTTTGTATGTGGAAATCTAGTTTTCTCCAACACTATTTATTGAAAAGACTCTCTTTTTCTCATTTATTGGTCTTGCCACCCTCAATCTGATGTGGTTTTTTTTTTGTTTGTTTGTTTTGTTTTTGGGGTTTTTTTTGGTGGCTGGCTGATGTGGGGATCTGAATGTTTGACCCTGGTGTTACTAACATCAAGTTCTCACCAACTGAGCTAACTGGCCAGCTGAATTTGGTAAGTTTTGACATATGTATACCCTTTTGAAACTGTCACCACACAATCAGTATAATAAACATATGCATCATCTACAAAAATTTCCTCATGTGCCTTTGTCATCCCTCCCTCTGCCCCTCCTCCACACTCTCTTCCCCTCCCAAGGCAACCACTGATCTGCTTTTTGTCACTAGCTTGCTTCGCATTATCTAGGGTTTTATAAGTGGAGTTATACAGTATGCATTTTTTCCCCTTCTTTCTTGCTTTTTTCACTCAGCATAATTATTTTGACATTCATTCATGTTGTTATGCATATCAATAGCTCATCTCTTTTTATTACTAAGTAGTGTTCCATTAAATGAATATGCAACAATTTGTTTATCCATTTACGTGTTGGTGGAATTTGGGTTGTTTTCAGTTTTGGGATATTACAGTAAAGTTGCTATGAAAATTCATGCACACATCTTTGTCTGGACCTTGTTATTTTCTGTTTTTGCTTTCATTTCTCTTGGGTAAACACTTAGAGTGGACTGGTTGGATCATGTAGTAGGTGGATTATAACTTTAAAAAGTGTCAAACTGTTTTTCAATGTGGTTGTACCACTTTCTACTCACACCAGTAATGTATGAGAATTCCATTCTTCTGCATCCTTGCCAACACTTGGTATAATCAGTTTATTTAATTTTAGCCATTTTAATAGGTGTGTGGTGGCATTTCATTGTGGCCTTAATTTTTTTTGTGTTATTTGTTTATTGAATTGTACATTTTATGAGGTGCAGTTTGTGGTTTCAATACGTGAATATATTGTATAATGATCCAATCAGAATAGTTAGCATATCTACTGCCTAAACATTTATCATTTCTTTGTGGATATAATATTCAAGATCCTCTTTTCTAGCTCTCTTGAAATATTATTAGCTATAGCCACCCTAGAGCACCAGAACTTACTCTCCCTGTCTAACTGTAACTTTGTATCTTGTACCCATTTACCAACATCTCCCCTTTCCTCCTTGCCCCGCTCCCACTCCCTGACTCTGGTAACCACTCTTCTACTATTTCTTTCTTTCTTTTTAATTTATTTTTTCTTAATTGACCCATGATAGTTGTATATATTTATGGAGTACATTGTGATACTTGGGTACATTTATAGAGTGTGTAATGTCAGGGTATTTAGCATACCCATCATCTCAAATATCTGTCACCTCTTCATGTTGTAAACATTCAAAGTCCTCTCACTAAGCCACTTGAAGTTATACAGTAATTTGTTGTTGGCTGTAATAACCCTATATTGCTAAAGAACACTAGATCTTATTCCTCCTATCTCTCTACAATTTTGTATCCATTGGCCACCCCATATCCTCTTCCCCATCCCCCCTTCCCAGTCTCTAGTAACCACTATTCTTTTTTTTTTTTTTTGCAGCTGGCCAGTAAAGGGATCTGAACCCTTGACCTTGATGTTATAACACCGCTCTGTAACCATTTGGGCTAACCGGCCAGATTTAGTAACCACTCTTCTACTCTCTACTTCTTTGAGATCAACTTTTTTAGCTTCCACTTATGAATGAGAACATATGGTATTTCTCTTACTGTGCTTGGCTTATTTCACTTAACGTAATTTTCTCCAAGTTCATCTATGTTGTTGCAAATGGCAGAATATCATTCCTTTTTATGGCAGAGTAGTATTCCATTGTGTATATAAACTACGATTCTTTATCCAATCACACACTGACGCACATTTAGGTTGGTTCCAAATCCTGGCTATTGTGAGTACAGCTGCGATAAACATGGGAGTGCAGGTATCCCTTTGACATGTTGATTTCTTTCTCTTTAGATATATACCCAGTAGTGGGATTGCTGGATTGTATGGCAGTTCTATCCGTAGTTCTTTGAGAGCTCTCCATACTGTTTTCCATAATGGCTGTACTAGTTTACATTCCCACCAACAATGTATAAGAGTTCCCCTTTCTCTGCATCCTCACCGGCATTTGTTATTTTCTGTCTTTTTGATAATAGCCATTCTAACTGGGGTAAGATTGATATCTCATTGTGGTTTTTTTTTTTTTCTTTGTAAACTGTCTTCTCTCGGTGTAATGTCTGGCACGCCCCTCTATGTAAGGATGAAGTAATAAGTGAATTTCTGGAGCAAAGAGACGAAGAGAGACCCGGTTCCACCAACACCCAGAGCAGTAACTGATGGTTACCCCCCGAGCAGCAGCACCAGATTACTGCACAGAGTGGACAGAGTGAGCTCTGCACCCCGTCCCCCTACACCGAAAACCCACCTCTCATCAGAGCCCAAAATAAAGAACTTATCAAACTTCACACTGAGAAGAGCAGACACTATCCTTGCCCTTGGCCTGACAGACCAAGGAAAAATCTCGGTGTGGATTTGACTTACATTTCTCTGATGATTTGTGATGTTGAGCATTTTTTCATGTACCTGTTGGCTATTTGTATGTCCTTTTTTGAGAAAAGTCTATTCAGCTCCTTTGCTCATCTAAAATTGGATTATTTGTTCTTTAACTATTGAGTTGTTTGACTTCCTTCTGTATTCTGGATATTAATCCTTGTCAGGTGCATTCTTTGCAAATACTTTCTTCCATTCTGTAGGTTGTCTCTTTGCTCTGTTGGTTGTTTCCTTTGCTGTGCAGACGCTTTTTAGTTTGGTATAATCCCATTTGTTTATTTTTTCATTTGTTGCCTGTGCTTTTGAGGTCTTATTCATAAAATCTCTGTCCAGACCTGTGTCCTGAAGTGTTTCCCCTATATTTTCTTCTAGAAGCTTCATATTTTCAGGTCTTACATTTAAATTTTTAATCTATTTTGAGTTGATTTTTGTATATGTTGAGAGATAGGGGTTTAGCTTCATTCTTCTGCATATGGATCCTCAGTTTTCCGAGCACCATTTATTGAAGAGCACTTACCCCAGTGTATGTTCTTGGTTCCTTTGTCAAAAATCAGTTGGCTGTGAGTATGTGGATTTATTTCTGGATTCTGGATTCTGTTCCATTGGTCTATGTGTCTGTTCTTATGTCAGTACCATGCTGTTTTGATTATTACGGATTTGTAGTATAATTTGAAGTCAGGGAGTGGGATGCCTCCCACTCCATTCTCTTTGCTCAGGATTGCTTTGGCTATTCAGGGTTTTTCATTGTTCCATATATATTTTTGGATTGTTTTTTCTATTTTTGTAAAATATGTCATTGGTAGTTTGATGGAGATTGCATTGAATCTGTAGGTTGCTTTGAGTTGTACAGTCATTTTGACAATAATGATTCTTTCAATCCATAAACATGTGATGTCTTTTCATTTTTTGTGTCTCCTTTAATTTCTTTAATCAGTGTTTTGTAGTTTTCATTATAGAGACTTTTCACTTTCTTGGTTAAATTTATTCCTGGGTATTTAAAAAAATTTTTTATTATTATTTATTTTATTTTATTTTGTGGATATACAATGTGGTTGATTATTGTGGCCCATTACTGAAACCTCCCTCCCTCCTCCCTGTCCCCCCTCCCACCCAACAATGTCCTTTCTGTTCGCTTGTCGTGTCAACATCAAGGAATTGTAATTATTGTGTCTTCTTCCCCCCCCCCCAGTTTCTTTTGTGTGTGTGTGTGTGTGTGAATTTATTTATTTATTTTTAGCTCCCACCAATAAGTGAGAACGTGTGATATTTCTCTTTCTGTGCCTGACTTGTTTCACTTAATACAATTCTCTCTAGGTCCATCCATGTCGTTGCAAATGGCAGTATTTCATTCTTTTTTATAGCAGAGTAGTATTCCATTGTGTAGATATACCACATTTTCCGTATCCACTCATCTGATGATGGACATTTGGGCTGGTTCCAACTCTTGGCTATTGTAAAGAGTGCTGCAATGAACACTGGAGAAAAGGTATCCCTTCAACTTGATGATTTCCATTCCTCTGGGTATATTCCCAGCAGTGGGATAGCTGGGTCATATGGTAGATCTATCTGCAATTGTTTGAGGAACCTCCATATCATTTTCCATAGAGGCTGCACCATTTTGCAGTCCCACCAACAATGTCTGAGAGTTCCTTTTTCTCCGCAACCTCGCCAGCATTTATCCTTCAGAGTCTTTTGAATTTTAGCCATCCTAACTGGGGTGAGATGGTATCTCAGTGTAGTTTTGATTTGCATTTCCCGGATGCTGAGTGATGTTGAGCATTTTTTCATATGTCTGTTGGCCATTTGTATATCTTCCTTAGAGAAATGCCTACTTACTCTTTTGCCCATTTTTTAATTGGATTGCTTGTTTTTTTCTTGTAAAGTTGTTTGAGTTCCTTGTATATTCTGGATATTAATCCTTTGTCAGATGTATATTTTGCAAATATTTTCTCCCACTCTGTTGGTTGTCTTTTAACTCTGTTAATTGTTTCTTTTGCTGTGCAGAAGCTCTTTAATTTGATATAATCCCATTTGTTTATTTTTCCTTTGGTTGCCTGTGCTTTTGGGGTCATATTCATGAAGTCTGTACCCACTCCTACTTCCTGGAGTGTTTCCCCCATGTTTTCTTTAAGGAGTTTTATTGTTTCAGGATGTATATTTAATTCTTTAATCCATTTTGAGTTGATTTTGGTATATGGTGAGAGGTACAGGTCTAGTTTCATTCTCCTACATATGAATATCCAGTTTTCCCAGCACCATTTGCTGAAGAGGCAGTCTCTTCCCCACTGTGTAGACTTGGTGCCTTTGTCAAAGATCAGATGGCTGTAGGTGTTTGGGTTGATTTCTGGGTTCTCTCTTCTATTCCATTGGTTTGTGTGTCTGTTTTTATGTCAGTACCATGCTGTTTTGGCTATTGTAGCTTTGTAGTAGTTTAAAGTCAGGTAGTGTTATGCCTCCAGCTTTAATTTTTTTTCTCAGGGTTCCTTTGGCTATGCATGGTCTTCTGTTATTCCATATAAATGTTTGGATAGTTTTTTCCATTTCTGAGAAAAATGTCATTGGAATTTTGATGGGGATTGCATTGAATCTGTAGATCACTTTATGTAATATGGAAATTTTCACAATGTTAATTTTTCTGATCCAAGACCATGGGATATCTTTCCATCTTCTTGTGTCCTCTTTAATTTCTCTCAACAGTGGTTTGTAGTTTTCTTCATAGAGATTTTTCACATCCTTGGTTAACTTTATTCTTAAGTATTTTGGTTTTTTGGTGGTTATGGTAAATGGGCTCGCTTTCTTGATTTCTTTTTCCGCATGTTCACTGTTGGAGTATAGAAATGCTACTGATTTTTGCGTGTTGATTTTCTGTCCTTCAACTTTGCTGAAATCATTTATAAACTCTAAGAGTTTTTCTGTAGAGGCTTTAGGCTGTTCAATATACAGGATCATGTCATCTGCAAACAGGGACAGTTTGATTTCATCTTTTCCAATCTGGATGCCCTTTATTTCCTTCTCTTCTCTGATTGCTCTGACTGGTACTTCCAGCACTATGTTGAATAGGATTGGTGAGAGTGGGCATCCTTGTCTAGGTCCTGTTCTTAAGGGAAAAGCTTTCAGCTTTTCCCCATTCAGGATGATATTGGCAGTGGGCTAATCATATATGGCTTTAATTGTCTTGAGATACTTTCCATCTGTACTCAACTCGTAGAGAGTCTTTATCATTAAAGAATGTTGAATTTTGTCAAATGCTTTTTCAGTGTCTATAGAGATGATCATATAGTTTTTGTCTTTGCTTTTATTGATGTGGTTATCACATTTATTGATTTGCATATGTTGAACCAACCTTGCATCCCTGGGATGAATTCCACTTGATCATGGTGTATAATTTTGTGTATGTGTTGCTGTAGTCTAGCATTTTATTGAGGGTTTTTGCATCTATTTTCATCAAGGATATTGGCCTGTACTTTTCTATTTTTGATGTATCTTTGTCTGGTTTTGGTATCAGAGTGATTTTTGCCTCATAGAACGAGTTTGGGAGAATGGCTTCTGTTTCAATCTTTTGGAATAGTTTGTAGAGAACTGGTATCAATTCCCCTTTGAGGGTTTGGTAGAACTCTGCAGTGAACCGATCTGGTCCTGGGCTTTTCTTTGTTGCGAGCCTTCTGATAACAGCTTCAATCTCTTTTACTGTTATTGGTCTGTTCAGATTTTCTTATCTTCTTGGCTCAGTTTTGGTAGTTTGTATGTGTCCAGAAATTCTAGTTCTTTAAGGTGAAGTGTTAGGTTGTTTATTTGCCCTCTTTCCATTCTTTCATTCAAGTAAGCATTTAATGCTATAAATTTCCCTCTTAGTACTGCTTTTGCAGTATCCCACAGGTCCTGGTATGATGTGTCATTATTTTTATTAGTTTCAAGACATTTTTTGTCTTTTTGATTTCCTGTTTAGTTTCTTCTTGGACCCGTATGTCATTAAGTTAAATGCTGTTTAGTTTCCATGTGTTTGTATAGTTTCCAGAGTTTCATTTGTTATTGATTTCTAATTTTAATCCATTGTGATCTGAAAAAATACATGGAATAATTCCAATTTTTTCAAATTTGTTGAGACTTGATTTGTGACCTAACATGTGGTCTATCCTATTCCATATGCTGATGAGAAGAATGAATATTCTGAGGTTGTTGAATGGAATGTTCTGTAGATATCTGCCAAATCCAATTGGTCTAAAGTGTTGTTTACATCTTGTGTTTCTCTATTGATTTTTTGCCTAGATCATCTGTCCAATGTTGAGAGTGGGGTGTTCAGGTCCCCCACTATTATGGTGTTAGTGTCTATCTCATTCTTTAGATCTAATAGTGTTTGCTTTATAAATCTGGCTGCTCTGACATTGGGTGCATATATATATTTATGATTGTTATGTCTTCTTGATGGATGGATAGATCCTTCTATCATTTTTTAGTGGCCTTCTTTATCACTTTTTATGGTTTTTGGTTTAAAGTCTATTTTATCTGATATAAGAATAGCTACTTCAGCTCGTTTTTCATTTCTATTTGCATGGTATATCTTTTTCCATCCTTTCACTCTTAGTCTATGTGTGTCTTTACATGTGAGGTGAGTTTCTTGAAAGCCACATATTGTTGGGTCTATCTTTTTAATCCAATCAGTCAGTCTGTGTCTTTTGAGTGGAGAATTTAATCTTTATACATTTAGAGTTATTATTGAAAGGCGTTGATTTACTCCTAGCATTTTATTGATTTTTGTTTAGATATCTTAAGTATGTTTTTTCTTTCTTTCTGATTTTCTGTTTGTCTTCTGTGTTTGTTGGTTTCTTGGGGTGGTAGATAAACTATTTTTTCTCTTTATTGTTAGCATTTTTGTTTTACTGGTAGGTTTTGTTCTTTCTTGAGTATTCATGGTAGTGATGGTTGTTATTCAGGTATCAAACCCAGTATTCCCTTGAGAATTTCATGTAAGGCTGGTCGTGTGGTAGTGAACTCCCACAGTTTTTGTCCTTCATTTAGGAAGGATAGCCTTGCTGGGTAAAGTATTCTTGGCTAGAGATTTTTGTTCTTTGATATTTTGAATATATCATCCCTTTCTTTTCTGGCTTTTGGGGTTTCTGATGAAAAGCCTGATGTTAGTCTGATTGGGTCTCCTGTATAGGTGACTTGCTGCTTCTCTCTTGCAGCTTTTAAGATTCTCTATTTGTCTTTGAGTTTTGCCAGTTTGACTATAACATGTCTTGGAGAGGACCTTTTTGGGTTAAGTATGTTTGGGGATCTTTGGGCCTCCTGAATCTGAAGATCTGTGACTTTCCCTATACCTGGGAAGTTTTCTGCTATTATTTTATTGAATATGTTTTCAATGCCATTTCCTTTTTCCTCTCTTTCTGGAATACCCATGATTTGGATGTTAGAATGCTTAAGGTTGGCTTTTATCTCTCTTAGATTTTCTTTGGCTTTTTAAATTCTTTTTTCTTTTTTCTGGTCCACCTGTGTTAATTCAAACAGCCTGTCTTCAAGGTCAGAGATTCTTTCTTCTGCTTGTTCTAGCCTGCTGGTTAGACTCTCTGTTGTGTTTTTTATTTTGTTGAGTGAATCCTTCGGCTCCACAAGCTCTGTTACACTCTTTTTCAGGGCATTGATTTCTTTGCACATTTCTTCTTTCAGGTCCTGTATATTTTTTCTCATTTCATTGTGTTGTCTGAGTTTTCTTGTGTCTCATTTAGTTTCCTTAGAATTGTTGCTCAAAATTCCTTGTCAGTCATTTCAAGGACTTCCTGTTCTATAGGATATAGAGCTTGAGAGTTATTATTTTCCTTTGGGGTGATGTACTTTCTTGATTTTTCATATTTCTGGTATCTCTCCTTTGGTGTTTAGTCATTGTGGCAGGGGGTATCATGGTCCACTCATTCCACCCTGATGTCTGGCCTGGATCCTGAAGGGACTGCCAATTCTGGGCAGCAGGGACTAGCCTGGCCTGGGGGTCCCATGGTGCCTGCCTGTTCCAGAGTGGCTGACTCAGGGCATGTGGGCCCGGCAGCTCTCAGGCCTCTCTGGGTGGCAGGGACTGGCCTGGTCTGGGGTCCCAAAGTGCCTGCCTGTTCTGGTGCAGTTGACTCAGGGCATATGAGTCCGGCAACTCTCTGGCCTCTCTGGGCGGTGGGGACTGGCCTGGGCTAGGGGGGCCTGCCTGTTCTGGCATGGCTGAAAACAGAAAACAGTCTTTTAAAACAAATTAACCTTGACTAATTCAGTAAAATTTACCATATAACCACACCAGTTTTGTTTCAGTTAGCATTACCTGGTAAATCTTTTCCATTCTTTTACCTTTAGCCTTCTAGTATCTTATGTTTTGGGGTAAGTCTTTTGTAAACAGATTTTATGAAGTTTATTTTTAATCCAATCGGTGAGTCTTTTGCAGATTAACTAGTGAGTATAGTCTGTTTACATTTATTTTGAATATAAATGCATTTGAATTTATTTCTGTCATCTATTTTTGTCCCTTCCATTTACCTTGTCTTTATTTGGTCTTTACACTCAATTTTGTGCCTACCTTCATATTGACATTTTATTTATTCCTATATGAATTGGTTTGGAGTTATAAACAATGATCTAATTATTTTCTTTGAGAATTGTTTACATTAAAATTTTTATTGAAGTATGCTGTAAATGCAGAAACGTATGCAGATCAAAGTGAACATTTTAATAAATTTTGATAAATTGAATACATCTATCTAACAACAACCCAGATCAAGAAACTAAAATACTACTAGTAACTACAAATCTCCTCTTTTACCCCTTCCTAACACTATTCCTGTATAGGCAATTCCTATCTTGGCTAGCAAAGAATAGTTTTGCTTGCTTTTCCACTTATGTAAGTGGAATAATTTAGTATGTATTCTTTGTGTCTCCTTTCACTCAAAATCATAATTTGGTGAAATTAATTCATATTGTTATTTATAGTTTTAGTTCATTCACTCTTATTGTAATATAGTATGCTCTTCTGTAAATATCCTACAATTTATTTATTCTAATATTGGTGAACATTTGGGTTATGTCCAGGTTTGGAAATAGTTAGAAAAGTGCTCCTGTGACAAAAAATTTGTATATTCCTACGAATAGAATTTCTGAAAATTATGTTTACTTTGTTTTTTTATTTTAACTTATACATTGTAATAGTACATACTTATGGGGTACAATCAGATATTTTTATACATATATATGTTTTATAATAATTGGGTTAGGGTAGTTAATGTATCCATCATCTCATGCATTTATCATTTCTTTCTGGGGAAAACATTCAGAAGCTTCTCCTCTAGCTGCTATGTGATATATAGAACTTAATTGTTAATCATAGTCACTCTACTGAGCAATAGAATGCCAGAACTTATGGTTTTCCTTTAATAAGCATACTTTACTTAAAAGGTTTAAAGTTGTAAGCCTAAAAATTATATAACCTAGAAGAAATGAATAAATTTCTAGAAACATACAACTTACCAAGACTGAATGTTGAAGAAATAGAAAATCTGAACAGATGATAATGAATCAGGAGATTTAATCAGTAATCAAAAACCCCCAACAAAGAAAAGTCCAGGACCAGATGGCTTCACTGGTGAATTCTACCATTCAAAGAGGAACTAACATCAGCCCTTCTTATACTCTTCTAAAAAATTAAAGAGGGACACTTCCAAATCCATTTTATGAGGCCATCATACCCTGATACCAAAGGCCAGACAAAGACTACAAGAAAAGAAAACTATCGACCAATATTCCTGATGAACATAGATGCAAAAATCTCCAGCAAAATAGTAGTAAACAAAATTCAACAGCACATTAAAAGGATCTTTCACCATTATTAAGTGAGATTTATCCCTGAGATGCAAGGATGGTTCAACATATGCAAACCAATAAATGTGATACACTTCATTAACAGAATAAAGGACAGAAAACATAATAATCTCAATAGATGCAGTAAAAGCATCTGACAAAATTCAACATATTTTTATGCTAAAAATTCTCAACAAATTATGTATGGAAGGAATGTACCCCAACTCAATGAAGGCCAAATATGACCCACAGCTAAAATCATACTCAATGGTGCAAAATTGAAAGCTTTTCCTCTAAGATCAGGAATAAGACAAGGATGCCCAGTCTTGCCACTTCTAATCAACATTTTATTGTATATATATTTAAATTTTTTCTGTATATTATGATAATTTTACATATTAAAATACTTTTGTAGCCAGGGAGAGACTGCCCCTTCAGGGAGTGGCCAATTCCTAGAGATAGCAGGGGCTCAGCCAGAAGCACGCCTTTGATATGCAAACTAATCAGTCCAGAGAAGCACCTCCTCTATCTGGCCTGTACACCCCAGGTAGCAATATTCCTCTGCCTTAATCATCCCAGGGCCAGGTACCAGGCAACTAGGGACCACCACTATAGCTTAGAGCTCCCTGGAAGGTTCAACTTGCCCTGCCATGCCTTTCCTGCAGAAACTCCAATAAAGACCTTGGCCTAACTTTTCCCTTGCTCCTGTGTTTTGCCTCCCGACCACACTGATGTCAGTCCCATGTGACCCAACATGACATCCTGTGCCTCCTGTCTCTATGACTTGTAGGTATAATAAATTTTGTTTTCCCAAGCTTCTCATGTGTCTTTTTTTGTGGCCACACCCAACTGACCATTGCATAAAAGAATACAAAATAAACATATTACTGGAAATACTAGCCAGAATACTTAGGCAAGAAAAAGAAATAAAGGCATCCAAATAAGAAAGGAAAAAGTAAAATTATCTTTGTCTGTAGATGGCATGATTTTTAAAAATTTATTTCTATTTATTTATTTATTTATTTTAAACATTTTTACTGAATCATAATTGATTATACATATTTTTGAGGTTCAACATTGAGATATGTTGATCAAATCAATGTTACCAGCATATATATTGTTACAAATTATACTTATTCTTTATGCCCCTTGTCCAATCTCTCCCCATCCCTTCTCCTCCCCTTCCCCCCCCCAATTACCCTAGATTTCTTGTCTCCTTCTGAAAGAGTAATGGTTACTCTGTTGATTGTTGCCTAGATGATCTGTCCAATGCTGAGAGGTGTGCAGGTCTCCCAATATTATCATAGAGCAGATACTTCTGTCACTCTGGAATGGGTTTTGTGGAGAGAGACATCCTCTTCTTTTCTTTGGTCTCTGCTGGTGACTCTCCTTGTGTCAATGCACTCCAGTGGCTGGCAGGCCATCTGCACGGTGGTTGTGGTGTCTAGCTGCTTTCCTGGCAGCTGTGATTATTGTGGTGGCTGTGGTGTGACACCCACATAGAGGTGAGGTTTTTGGCATGCTCCTTGCTGCTGGCAGTGTGCCTGGTTGTGGGAGGGGGATCCAGTTCCTAGAATGGCATGATTTCCTATGGAGAAAATCCTAAAGACTCCACACAATTAAACTGTTAGAAATAATAAACAAAGTTGATAAAATTTCAGGACATGAAATCAATGTACAAAAATCAGTTGTGTTTCTATACACTAACAAGAAAGTATCTGGAAAGGAAAACAAAAAAAAAAACAATCCCATTTACAATAGTAACAAGGACTGGCTGGTTAGATCAGTTAGTTAGAGTATAGTGTTATACATCAAGGTCAAGGGTTTGGATTCCCATACCAGCCAGCCACCATAAACAAACAAACAATCAGAAAACAATAGCAACAAAACGTATGAAATGATTGGAAATAAACTTAACCAAGGAGGTGAAAGACTAGTACACTGAAAACCATGAAACACTGATGAAAGAAGTTAAAGACACAAAGAAATGGAAGGACATCCAATGTTTATGGATTGGAAGCCATAATTTTGTTAAAGTGCCCATACTACTCAAAGCAACCTATAGATCCAATGCAATTCCTACCAAAATTCCAATGACTTTTTTAAAGAAATAGAAAAAACAATCTTAGAATTAGTAAGGAGCCACAAAAGATTCAGAATAGCCAAACCAATCTTGAGAAAGAATAATAAAGAAAGAAGCATTGCTCTTCCTGCACAGCAGATAATGATTTCTTAGTTATGAGTTTTGATTTATATGTTGATTTTGTGTCCTGCAACTTAACTGAATTCATTTATTAGTTCTCATAGTTTTTTTGGTGGAGTCTTTATGATTTTCTTTTTTCAGCTTGTTTATTTTTAATTGACATAATGTTTGCACATATTTATGGGGTAGAGTATGATGCATACAATGTAATAAAGGTAGTTAGCATATCTATCACCTCAGACATTTATCACTTTTTTTTTGTGGTGAGAACACTCAAGATGCTCTTTTCTTGCTATTTTGAAATATACAACATATTGTTGTTAACCATAGTCACCCTACTGAGCAATAGAACACTAAAACTTGCCATTCCCAGCTTCTGGTAACCACCATTCTATTCTCTGTTTCTATGATATCTTTTTTAGATTTCACATATGAGTGAGATCACACAGTATTTGTCTTTCTGTGCCTGGCTTATTTCACTTAACAAAATGTCTTCCAGTCTCATCCATGTTGCCACAAATGACAGAATTCCATTCTTTTTATGTATGAATAGTATTCCATTGTGTAAATATACCACATATTCTTTAACCCTTCTTCTGTTGATGGAAAATTAAGTTGATTCCATATCTTGGCTGTTGTGAATAGTGTTGCAGTAAACATGGGTGTGCAGATATCTCCTTGACAAACTGATTACATTTCCCTTGTATACTGAGTAGTAGGATTGCTGAGTCATATGGTATCTCTATTTTTAAATTTTTGAGGAACTTTCTTATTGTTTTTCATAATGGTTGTACTAATTTATGTTCCCACCAACAGTATATGAGTTCCCCTTTTTCCACACCCTCACCTGCATTTGCTATTTTTTGTCTTTTTGATGATAGCCATTGTAACTGGAATGAGATGATATTCATTTTAGTTTTGATTTATATTTTCCTGATGATTAGGGATGTTGAGCATTTTTTCTGTATACCTATTGGCCATTTGTATACTCATGTGTTTTACTCATTTCTTAATATGATTATTTTTATTATTCTTTTGCTATTGAGTGGTTTAAGTTTCATATATAGAGAGAGTTTCTTATATATTCTGGATATTAGCCCCTTGTCAGATGCATAGCTTGCAAATATATTCTTCCATTCTGTAGGTTGTCCCTACTCTATTGATTGTTTCCTTTGTTGTGCAGAAGCTTTTTAATTCGATATAATCCCATTGGCCTATTTTTGCTCTAGTTGTCTGTGCTTTTGAGGTCTTCTCTGTAAAGTCTTTGCCTACACCAATGTCCTGAAGCATTTCTCCTTTGTTTTCTTCAAGAAGTTTCACGGTTTCAGGTCTTACATTTAAGTCTTTAATCCACTTTGAGTTGATTTTTGTATGTTGTGAGAGAGAGATGTCCGTTTCATTCTTCTGCATATGAATCTTCAGTTTTCCCAGCACCATTTACTCAAGAGACTGTCCTTCCTAATGTATGTTCATAGGGCCTTTCTCGAAGATTAGTTGGCTATAAGTGTGTGGATTTATTTTTGGGTTTTCTCTCTCATGTTCCATTGGTCTATGTCTGTTTTTATGCTAGTACTACGCAGTTTTTGTTATTCTTGCTTTGTAGTACATTTTGAAGAAAGGTAGTGTGATGCCTCCAACTTTGTTCTTTTTGTTCAAGATTGCTTTGGCTATTTGGGATCTTTGTGGCTCCATATGAATTTTAGAATTTTTTTTTCTATTTCTATGAAGAATGTTATCGGTGTTTTAATAGGGAATACACTGAACCTGTAGATTGTTTGTGAAGTATGGACCTTTTAACAATATTAGTTCTTCTACTCCATGAGCATGGGGTAGCTTTCCATTTATTTGTGTTCTCTTTAATTTATTCCATCAATGTTTTATAGTTTTCTTTGTACAGTTGTTTCATCTCCTTGTTTAAATTTATTCCTAAATATTTTATTTTGGGGGGTAGCTATTGTAAACAGGATTTTTTTCTTGGTTTCTTTTTCAGATAGTTTTTTATCGGTGTATAGATATGCTATTGAATTTTTTTTTTTTTGTATTTTTGTATATTGATTTTGTATCCTGCAACTTCACTGAATTTGTTGGAATTTTGATAAGGATTATATTGAATGTATAAATTGCTTTGGGTAGTATGGATGTTTTAACAAAATTATGCCTTCTAATCTGTAAGCATAAGATGTTTTTCCATTTGTTTGCATCTTCTTTAATTTCTTTCTTCATCATTTTGTAGTTTTCAGTATACTAGTCTTTCACTTCCTTGGTTAAGTTTTTTTAAAAAAATTTATTTTATTTTTTTAATTTTATAAGATGACCAGTAAGGGGATCTCAACCCTTGATTGGTGTTGTGAGCACCACACTCAGCCAGTGAGCCAACCGGCCATCCCTATGTAGGATCCGAACCCGCGGCCCTGGTGCCATCAGCACCGCACTCTCCCGAGTGAGCCACGGGCCGGTCCCTTCCTTGGTTAAGTTTATTTCAATCACTTTATTCTTTTTGTTAGTTATATCTACAGATTTTTAGTTTTTGTTTCACTTATTTCTGCTCTGATCTTTTAAAAAATTTTATTTTAATTGTACATATTTGTGAGAAGCAGCTTGTTTTTCAATACATGCATATATTGTACAATGATTCACATAGGGTAGATAGCATACCCATCACTTAAACATTTATCTTTCTGTCTGGTCGATTTGTTCATTTGCTGACAGTGGGGTGAGAAAGTTCCTTATTCTTATTGTCTTAAAGTCTACTTGTCCCTAGGTCTATTAATACTTGCTTTATATATTTAGTTTCTTTGTTGTTGAGTGCATATATATTTACAGTTGTTAATCCTTTTGCAGAATTGACTCCTTTATCATTATATAATGACCTTGTTTGTCTATTTTTACAACTTTTGATTTGAAATCACTTTTGTCTAAGTATGGGTACTCCTTCTCTCTTTTGGTTTCCATTTGCATGGAATATCTTTTTCCATCCATTCACTTTCAGTTTATGTGTGTCTTTACAGGTGAAGTGAGTTTCTTTTAAGCAGTATGTAATTGGATCTTCTTATTTTATCTTTCAGTTACCATTGTGTGTCTTTTAATTGGAAACTTTAGTACATTTACATTTTAGATAATTATTGATAATTAAGGTCTTAGTACCATCATTTTCTTACTTATTTTCTAGCTGTTTTGTAGTTCTTTCTTTCTGTTTGTGTTTCTTCCTTTCTCCCCCTCTTATGGTCATCTTTTGTGGCTAGGTGGTTGTCTCTATTAGTGTGTTTTTATTCCTTGCTTTTTATATTTGGTATCCATTATAGGCTTTTGCCCCCCCCCTTTTTTTTTACCCTGAGGCTTACCAAAAACATCTTATAGTTATGCTAAGTTATTTTAAACTGATAGCAACTTAACTTTGATTGTAAAAATAGGAAAAGAAACAAAACAAAACAAAAAATCCCCAAATAAACAAACAAACAAAATCTCTACACTTTAATTCCATTCTGTACCACATTTGGAATTTTTTTTTTCTGTCTTTTTGTGACCGGCTGCACCGCGCTCAGCCAGTGAGCGTACCGGCCATCCTTATGTAGGATCCGAACCCATGGCGGGAGCACTGCTGCGCTCCCAGTGCCACACTCTCCTGAGTGCGCCACGGGGTCGGCCCACATTTGGAATTTTTGATGTCCCATTTTACTCTTTTTATATTGCCTATCTCTTGACTAAATGTGGTAATTATTATTTTAATAGTTTTGTCTTTTAGTCTTTGTACTAAAGATATAACACTATTAGAGTATTCTGGATTTGTCTGTATACTTACTCTTATCTTCAGATGTTTTCTTGTTACAGATTAGTGCTCACTTTCTTGTGCTCTCTCTCTCTCTCTCTTCCACTTTGAAAATTTCCCTTTAGCATTTCTTATAAGACAGGTCTAGTGAAAATAAATTCCCTTAGCATTTGTTTGTCTGGGAAAGTATTTATCTCTCTTTCATTTCTGAAGGATAGCTTTGGTGGGTGGACACAGTATTCTTGGTTGGCGGTTTTATTCCTTCAACACTTTGCATATATTATTCTACTCCCTCCTGGCCTGTAAAGTTTCTGCTGAGATCTACTGCCAGGTGAATTGAAACTCCCTTATGGGTTTACTTATTTTCTCTTGCTGCTTTTGGAATCCTCTTTTTGTCTCTGTCCTTTGAGAGCTTGATTATAATATGTCTTGGATTAGACTTATTTAGGTTGAATCCAATTGGTGATATTTGACCTTCATGTACCTGGATAGTTGTATCTTTCTCTAGGGTTGGGAAGTTTTCCGTTATTAGCTCTTTGACTAAGTTTTCTACCCCTTTGGCATTTTCAAGGTGCTCTTGAATCTCAACAATGTGAAAATTTGCTCTTTTGATAGATTTTGTAACATTTCTTCATTGCCTTTCATTCTTTTTCCTTCTTCATCTGTGTATTTTCAAATAAGCTGTCTTCTAGCTCACTGTTTATTCCCTCTGTTTAATGAATTCTGTTGTTGATACCCTCTATTGCATTTTTCATTTTGTTCATTGTATTTTTTAGTTCCAGGATTTCTGTTTTACTTATTTATTATTTCAATCTTTCTGTTAAGTTTCTCTGATAAATTACTGAATTGTTTCTCTGTGTTTTCTTGAAGTTTGTTAAGTTTTCTTAAAATAGCTATTTTGAGTTCTCGGTAATTACACATCTCTATTATTTTAGGGTCAGTGTCTGGTGCCTTATTTTGTTTGCTTGGTGAGATCATGGTTTCCTGAATGTTCTTGATGCTTATGGGTGTGCAATGATGTCTGTGCATTAAAGGATTAGGTATTTATTCCAGTCTTCACACTCTGGCTTTGCTTGTGCCTGTCTTTTGAGAGATCAGGCTGATTATTATTATGTTCTCTGAACCCATGGTCAGTGCCATTATTTTGGCACTAGATGGCACCCTAAGTCCAGATTTGGCATGAATTTGCAGTTGGTGTGTTGTTCCAATGAGGTTGGATTGGGAAAGGCCCTAAAGAGTGTTGTTTATCCTGCTAGGTCTGTGAGTTTCTGCCTGGGGGCTTGGGTAGTTCCATTGGCCTGGGGTAAGTTGCTGCAAGGCTGTTTCTGAAACTGGGCCTCACAATGCTGGGCCTGGCACTGGGCTCCAAGGTACCATCTTACTTCCCTCTCCTTCCCCCAAGAGGACAATATCTCTCTGCACACTGCTGCCTGGGATTTGGTGAAGGATGGAACAGGCAGTTCGATGGTTACCATGGATGCTCTAACACTGGGTTGCACCTGGACCCATAGCCACTGAGACCAGCTCAGCACAGAATTATGCCCAAGGCCCAAGTTGCAATGGCCTGCCACCTGCTGCTGAAGTTAATTTGTGGCTTGAGGCTGTTGTAGATGGCTGGCAATTATGCAGGCCAAAACATGAGTTTGACTCAATGGGGCCACAAGTTTCTGTCTGGTGCTGGTGCAGGTCTAGGGGTTCTGCAAACACTGGCCTGGGGCCAGGGACCATGGAATTCTGTCCAATGTTGGGTTTTATTATGGCTGGCCCAGCACTGGGCTTCAAGTCAAAATCCTGCTCTCACATTCTTCTCCTTCCCCCAGGGGAGCTGCATCTCTCTGTGCTGTGCTGCTTGGAGTTAGGGGAGGGGTGATGCTGGCAATGTGACTCTCTCCATCCTATGCTCTTAAATGTCCCTTTTCTTCTTATCATGCTAAAACCAGGTACTGTGATCTCTTACCTGGTTTCCTTAGCTCTTGTGAAGGGTGAAG
Organism: Cynocephalus volans; assembly: GCF_027409185.1. Classification (NCBI taxonomy): domain Eukaryota; kingdom Metazoa; phylum Chordata; class Mammalia; order Dermoptera; family Cynocephalidae; genus Cynocephalus; species Cynocephalus volans. Next base: position 58,047,919 of record NC_084469.1, read on the forward strand.
GTACTTTCCTGTGTGTGTGGATAGTTACTCAAATTGATGTTTCTGTGGGGAGACAATTGCTGGAGGATCCTATTGGGCCATCTTGCTCTGCCCCTTCTCTCTTAGCAATTTTTATGTATATTTTAAAATGAGGATTTGTTTTTCATCAATTTTCAATGTTCCCAGCCATTAACTATTTGAATATTATCTTCCCTATCTTTCTTTTCTTTCATTATGAACTTCTTTTAGTTTGGACCTTCCTGTTCTATGATACATATCCCTTACTCTCTTTTATTTTCATCTTTTTATCTCTCTATGCTGCATTCTAGTTAATTACTTTAATCTCTTTTCTGGTCTACTAATTTGTTAGAGTTGTCTAACTTTCTATTTGAAACTTTAACTGTATTTTACTTTTCCCCTTGGGTTTTTGGTATTCTGTCATTCTCAAGAAATATCCTATCTCATGACATTGTTCAATTCTTTGACATATTTATCATAGTTGTTTTCAAATCTTTGTCTGCTAACTTCAGTAACTTGTCATTTATGGGTTTGTTTCTACTGGTTATTTATTCTCTGGACTATGCTATGTTATTCTGCCTATTTGTATGGCTTGTTATTTTTAAATTGTATTTCAAACATTATATATAAATGAAAAGTAGAGATTGAATAATGATATTTGTTTTGTTTTGTTTATTGTTCAGGAAATACAAGCTCTTTTCTTTGTTTGGAGCTTAGTATGAAAGGATGATCATTCAGATTTCTCCCAGAGTTGAGTTGAGTTGAGACTGAGCCACATTTTTGAAAACCTTGAGTTCACCTCTAAGTAGTTTGACACCAAACTTTTGCACTGTCACCACTGAGGGGTTAGTCTTTCCTTATCTTGTCAGTATTTCATTTGGAAAGATGTTAGCTTGCAGGTTTATCTAATTTTTTCTTTTTTAAAATTTATTTCGTTTATTGAATCAAAATTGATTATACATATTTTGGGGGTTCAACATTGAGATATATTGATCAAATCGATATTACTAGCATATATATTGTTACTAATCGTAATTATTCTTTACACCCCTTGTCCAGTCTCTCCCTATTCCCCCCCCTCTCCCCCCTCTCCCCTCTAATTACCCTAGATTTCTTCTCTCCTTCTGAAATAATAATGGTCACTTTGTTGATTTGTTGCCTAGATGATCTGTCCAATGCTGAGAGGTATGATCAGGTCCCCCAATATTATCAAAGAGCAGATGCTTCTTCTGTCACTCTGAAATGGGCTTTGTGGAAAGAGACATCCTCTTCTTTTCTTTATCTCTGCTAGTGACCTCCCTTGTGTCAATGCACTCCAGTGGTTGGCAGACGATCTGCGTGGTGGTTGTGGTGTCTAGCTGCTTTCACAGCAGCCGTGGTTATTGTGGTGGCTGTGGTGGGCCACCCACATGGAGGTGATGTTTTTGGCATGCTCCTTGGTGCTGGTGGTGTGCCTGGTTGTGGGGTGTGTCTGGTCCCCTTCTGCATACCTTGGGTCCCCAGGCAGGCCCTGAGGTGCTGGTGTGGTGTGTCTGGTTGCAGGAGGGGGGTCTGGACCTCTTCTCCATGCCTTGGGTCCCTGGGCAGGGCCACGGGGCACTGGTGGTGTGTCTGGTTGTGGGAGGGGGGTCTGGTCCCTGGCTCCGAGACCTGGGCCCCCAGGTAATTTTTTCCTTAAAACTTATTCATTTGTTATTATAGTTTTACATTTTAAGATGTTGCAGAGCAGTTGGGGGAAGGGGGAGAGGAGAAAGAAGAGTGGGATAGGGTGGGAGGAGAAGGAAGGAGGTGAGGCATGGTTGAGGCCACTGGCGCTCCCCTCATTCCAGCAGGGGAGCACAGACGGTTTTCAGCAGTGGCTTGGTCATGGCTGGGCTGGATGTGGACTTTGGGGGGATGTGGCTGAGGCCCTTAGCCCCCCTACCTGGGGAGCCCAGGGTGCTTCCAGTGGCTGCTTGGTGGTCATTGCTGGGTTAGATGCAGACTTTGCAGGAGCGAGGCTGATGCCCTCAGTGCTCCCCACTTTGGCTTGGTAGCCCAGGGTGCTTCCAGCACTGGCTTGGTAGTCATTACTGGGCTGGATGCTGATGTCAGTGGGGAGTGGCTGAGGCCTTTGGCCCCCCACAGCCCCTACTTAGGAGCCCACGGCACTTCTGCAAGCAGCTCATGGTCATTGCTGGGCTGGATATGGATGTCAGGAGTGCATGGCTAAGACCCTTAGCCCTCACCCAACTCCAGCTTGGGAGCTTAGGGGCCTTCGAGTCTTTCTAGGATTTATAGGTGTTCTTTGGTTGTGTTAGACCTTTACTGGTTAATATCAGAACTCTGCCTCTGATCTGTGGGGTTTTTTTCCCCATCAGTTCTGTGTAGCATTATTTGCTGTTCCCACCACTTAAACTCTACTTTGGAACTAATTTGTTGTCCTTTGCTTACTTCTAAAATGGGGGAACTTCCTGTGGGAGCCAGCACTTGAGCCTTGTGGTTGAGCTAAATTGCTGCTTTGCTGCTGATTCTCTGCGGAAGGCTTTTTGTGCAGCTCAGGTTTTAATTGTTGACCTCGTAAGTACTTCCAAGTCTTGTGAGGTCTGATACACCTGAGTTGTGTGGAAACTCTGGTCTAGGCCTAAGTCTTTTCAGCAAACTGTACCTCCTTCTGTTCTGTATTCCTGACCAGTCTCCTCTGAGTAGTCTTGTGCTGATTGGAGGGCAGACAGCTGTCCTTGCTGTGTCCCAGTGTTCCCCTGGTGAGCCTGTCTCCCCCACCCCCTGCACTCCAAACACTTCCCATGGGATGAGCCATGCACATGTCCCTTGTGAAGACTCACTGGACTCTGAGTGGCTCCTTTTTTCAGTTGTCTATGGCCCCTCACTCCTATGTGCATACACAGGAACACTGTTAGTAGTCTTGCAGGCCTGGGGGTCACCAAGCCCCTCTTCTTCCTTGCCACCTCCAAGCAACTTCATATGAAGGGTGCAGCTGAGGCTTTTGTCAGCTCTTGCTCTGTGTGCTCACCAGGGCAGCCTTGAAATGACTGAGGCTTGAAACGGTTGGAGTGGCCCTTTCTTTCTCTCATCATGGCTTCTCCTGCCTTCATGAACTCCACAGGTCTCTCCTTCTCTTCCCCTGAGTTTTAGTGACCCCAACTTGGTAGTTGTTTCTTTTTAATAGCTGTAAGTTGGGTGATTGTGGGAGAGAGTGATGCTGGGAATTCCACCATCTTGATTGGAAGTCCACATCTAATTTTAATTTACTTTTGGATTCAACTTTTGAAAATTGATACATCATAATTGTACATATTTATGGGGTACATGTGGTAATTTAATACATGTATACAATGTGTAACAAATTAGGGTAATCCATCACCTCATACATTTATCATTTCTTTGTATTGGGAACATTCCAAATCCTCTCTTCTAGCTATTTTGAAATATACAATCAGTTATTGTTAACTATAGCCATTCTACTTTTCTGTCAAACACTAGACCTTTTGATTCAGCTTTGACAGGGAATACAAGAATCATGAGAATGCATGGGTCTGCAAAATTTTTTTCTCTTTCCAGCTGTAACTTTACTCTTTCTGGGCAATATTTAAAAGTGGCAGTTAGTGGAGAGAAATATAAGCCTGAGTAATTTACTTTAGAGCTCTTCTAGAATTCAGACAGTTCCACCAGCTCACACCGTTAACTAGGTCTCAGCTGTCTTCTTATTCCTAAAAATTCTCTCTGTCTATGGCAGATGTGCTCTTTCATCACCCATACTCAGACTAGGTGCCTTCCCAAGGTATAAGAGCTTTCCAGCTCTCTACTCACCCATAAAGACCTTGTATTTCTGTATTTCAGTTCTAGTCTTCCTTATAATCACAATTCTTTGCTACTATTAAAGAAAAGTATAGCTTTTTACTTTGTCTTTTTGTTGTCTTGTTGTCACCACAGGAGTAAAGGCCTTCTTTACATCCCTCTATGGTCTAATTATTCTTCACTGAATTTGAAATTTCAGTTATCATGGTTTTCATCTCTAGAAAAAAAAATTTTTTTTCTATTTTACCTGTTTTTTTTTGGTAGTCTCTTTTCCCTAATTATGTTTTCAATTCTCCCATATGCTTCAGAGTTAACACTGAACTGGAACTATTTTTTATTTTTTATTCCTTAGTTTTAGATTCTCTGAAACCATACTGATAGTGTTACTTTGAACAGCAAACCAATGTGAGTCATTGACCTACATTAGAAATTCTAAAGTAAATTTTGTTTTCCTTATCCAGAGCCCAAGATAAGCACAAAGTAGTTCCCTCATCATTTCACTGTGTCACTGAGCAGATTTTTTTATTCTACCCTCTCACTAGTGGTATAGCTTTATGAAGATCTGTGCTTTTTGTAATGTGTTATTTATCACTGCTAAGAAAGCTCCCTAAAACTTACTGGCTTAAAACAAGTTATTATTTCTCATTAACAAATGAATTGACTGGATGGTTCTGCTGAACTGGGCTGGGATCACTAATTCATCAGCAGTCAGCTGGTGGATTGGCTGTGAGATGGGTGGTCTAGAATGGCCTCGGATTAAATGATCTGGCTCTCTTTCATGTGTCTTTATTATTTCCCTGGTGGACTAGCCCTGGTATGTTTTTATAATGGTAGTAGAGTTCTGATAGAAGTAGAAGTTAGGAAGCACTTTGTTATGCTCCGTGTTTGCAAGTTAGATTTTCCCCGCGGTGGCCAGAACCAAAGATGTACAAGCCAAGTGTGGGAAGGCATAATCAAAGGGCATGGAATAGAAGGCATGAAATATTGGGGCTTTAATGTACCAAATCTACCACAATTGGAGCCTAATTTTTGATCTCCCACATTGTTAATGCTTATGGACTCAGACAGGTGTAAGGCTTTCTCTCCCATTTTTCGTTATTAAAAAACCAAGAAGCCTACATTACTGAATCTGAATATTTCCCAGGGAAGCAGCAACATTAAGTCCTGTGCTCATTAATCTTATTTTCTGTTCTTTTTTTCTAGCGTCTAGATTCAAAATTTTTATCTTGGAAGAGCTAAACATTTTCCTAATCTTATTACAGTATAACTTATGAAAAATAAAATGCATCCATTTTAAGTGTAAAATTCAATGTGTTTTGACAAATATATATATCCATATAACATCACTCTGATCTAGATGGAGACACTTTTTTTCATCATTCTAAAACTTTTCCTCATAACCATTTATAGTCATTTCTCCCCACTCCCATTCCGGACAACAACTGGTTTGCTTTGTCATTACAGATTTTTTTTTCTGTTTTAGAATTTTATACAAATGGAATCATACTATATGTGACCTTTTGTGTCTGGCTTCTTTTGCTCAGCACGATGTTTTTTTTTATAGCTTCATTTAATTTTTTTATTGGTTATGAATATTCATGAGGTACAAAGATGATCGTCACCCCTCGTGCTCAGAATGTGAAGGCCAGATCCATACTGGCAGCATGCTCGTTACCACAGATTGCGATTATACCCCCTGTCCCCTACCCAATTATCCCCAATCTCTCTCCCCTGCCCCTTTCCCCACTGCACTTTGTATCCCAAGGCATGTTCTCTCCCTCTGCAAGTCCAACGCAACACTGTGGTCTTTCTTTTCTTCCTTTTTTCTCTCTTAGCTCCCACTTATGAGTGAGCACATGCAGCATTTATCCCTCTGTGCTTTGCTTATTTCACTCAACATAAGTTTCTTTGGGCTTATCCATGTTGTTGCAAACAGGAGAATTTTATTCTTTATTATGGCAGAGCAGTATTCCATGGTGTATATATACCACATCTTCCTTATCCAATCACCCATTGATGGATATTTAGGTTGGTTTCATATCTTGGCTATTGTAAACAGAGCTGCGATGAACATAGCAGCGCAGGTATCCATGCGACAGGATGATTTTCATTCCTCTGAGTATATACCCAGAACTGGGATTGCTGGATCATATGGAAGATCTATCTGTAGTTGTTTGAGAAAGCTCCATACTGTTTTCCATAGTGGTTGCACTAATTTACAGTCCCTCCAATAGTGCAGGAGCATTCCCTTCTCTCCGCACCCTTGCCAGCATCTGTTATTCACTGTCATTTTGATCATAGCCAGTCTAACTGGCGTGAGGTGGTATCTCATTGTGGCTTTAATTTGCATTTCCCTGATGACTAGTTATGTTGAGCATTTTTTCATGTACCTGTTGGCCATTTGTATGTCTTCCTTTGAAAAATGTCTATTCGGCTCCTTTGCACATTTTTTGATTGGATTATTTGTTTTTTTACTGTGTAATTGCTTGAATTCCTTGTATATTATGGATATTTATCCCTTGTCGGATGCATAGTTAGCAAAAATTTTCTCCCACTCTGTAGGTTGTTGTTTCATTCTGTTGATTGTTTCCTTTGCTGTGCAGAAGCCTTTTAGTTTTATATAATCCCATTTATTTATTTTTTCTTTTGCTGCTTGTGCTTTCAGGCTCATGTTCATAAAGTCTGTGCCCAGACCTAGTTCCTGAAGTGTTTCATCTATACTTTCCCTTGGTAATTTTACAGTTTCAGGTCTTATACTTAAGTCTTTAATCCATTTTGAGTTGATTTTTGTATATGGTGAGAGGTGTATATCCAGTTTCATTCTTCTGCATATGGATATCCAATTTTCCCAGCACCACTTATTGAAGAGGCAGTCTTTTTCCCAATGTAGATTTTTGTTGCCTTTGTCCAATATCAGATGGCTGTAAGCCTGAGGGGTGATTTCTGGGTTCCCAGTTCTGCTCCGCTGGTCTGAGTACCTATTTTTATGCCAGTACCAAGCTGTTTTGGTTACAATAGCTTTGTAGTATAATGTGAAGTCAGGTAGTGTTATGCCTCCAGCTTTATTATTATTTTTTTTTTTGCTCAGGATTTCTTTGGCTATTCGGGGTCTTTTGTTACTCCATATGAAAGTTAAGATTGTTTTTTCCATTTCTGTGAAGAATGACATTGGTATTTTGATAGGGATTGCATTGAATCTGTAGATAGCTTTGGGTAGTATAGACATTTTCACAATGTTAATTCTTCCAGTCCAAGAGCATGGAATATCTTTCCATCTTTTCATGTCTTCTTTAATTTCTTTCAGTGGTGGTTTGTAATTCTCATTGTAGAGATCTTTCACCTCCTTGGTTAAATTGATCCTAGGTATTTTACTTTTTTCCTGACAATCGTAAATGGGCTTATTTTCTTTATTTCTCTTTCTGTTAGTTCACTATTTGAGTACATAAATACAACTGATCTGGGAGTATTTATTTTGAATCCTGAAACATTGCTGAAGGGGTTATTAACCAGCTCTAGGAATTTTTTGAGAGTCTTTAGGTTTTCCTGTATATAATATGTCATCTGCAAATAGAGACAGTTTGACTTTGTCTTCTCCAATCTGGATTCCCTTTATTTCTTTCTCTTGCCTGATTTGCTCTGGCTAGTACTCCAGTACTGTGTTAAATAGAAGTGGTGAGAGTGGGCATCCTTGTCTTGTTCCTGTCCTTAAGGGAAAAGCCCTCAGTTTTTCCTCCTTCAGAATGATACTGGTGGTGAGCTTGTAGTAGATGGCTTTTATTGTGTTGAGATACTTTCCTTCTATAACTAATTTGTTGAGGGTCTTTATCATGAAGGGATGTTGAATTTTGTCCAATGCTTTTCCAGCATCTATTGAGATAATCCTATGGTTTTTGTCCTTGAGTTTGTTGATGTGATGTATCACCTTTATTGACTTTTGTGTGTTGAACTGTCCTTGCATCCCTGGGATGAATCCCGCTTGATCATGGTGTATAATTTTTTAAATGTGTTTTTGTATTCTGATTGCTAATATTTTGTTGAGGATTTTTGTATCTAGGTTCATCAAGGATACTGGCCTGTAATTTTCTTTTTTTGTTGTGTCTTTATCTGGTTTTGGTATCAGAGTTATGTTGGCCTCATAGAATGAGTTTGGGAGAGTAGCTTCTGTTTCAATTTTTTGGAATAGTTTGAGGAGAATTGGTATTAATCCTCTTTAAAAGTTTGATAGAATTCAGCTGTAAAGCCATCCAGACCTGTACTTTTCTTTGTTGGAAGATTGCTGATTACCACTTCAATCTCATTGCTTATTATTGATCTGTTAAGGTTTTCTGTCTCTTGGTTCAGTCTGGGTAGTTTGCATGTGTCTAGAAACTTATCCATATCTTCTAGATTTTCATATTTGTTGTCATACGGTTGTTTATAATAGTCTGTAATGATTCTTCATATTTCTGTGGTATCAGTTGTAATGTCTCCCTTTTCATTTCTGATTTTTGTTATTTGGGTCTTCTCTCTTCTTTTTTTTGTTAACCTAGCTAATGGTTTGTCTATTTTATTTATCTTCTCAAAAAACCAACTTTTTGTTTTGTTTATCTTTTCTGTTGGTTTTTGGGTCTCTATTTCACTTAGTTCTGCTCTGATCTTAATTATTTCTTTGCGTCTACTACCTTTAGGTTTGGATTGTTGTTGTTTTTCAAGTTTTTTGAGGCATAGTGTTAGTTCGTTTATTTGAAGTCTTTCTGTTCTTTTGATGTAAGCATTTATTGCAATAAATTGGCCTCTTAGTACTGCTTTTGCAGTATCCCACAGGTTTTGGTATGACGTATGTTTATTTTCATTAGTTTCAAGAAATTTTTTGATTTCCTGTTTAATTTCTTCTTGGACTCACAGGTCATTCAGGAGTCTATTGTTTAGTTTCCATGTATTTGTATAGTTTCCAGATTTTTGTTTATTATTAATTTCCAGTTTTAGTCCATTGTGGTCTGAAAAGATACTTGGAATGATTTCAATTTTTAAAAATTTGCTGAAACTAGATTTGTGACCTAATATGTGGTCTGTTCTGGAGAATGTTCTATGAGCTGATGAGAAGTACGTATATTCTTTAGTTGTTGGGTGAAATGTTCTGTATATATCTGCCAAGTCTAGTTGGTCTAAGGTGTAGATTAAATCTGTGTCTCTTTGTTGATTTGTTGCCTGGAAGATCTGTCCCATACTGAGAGAGGAGTGTTCAGATCACCCACTATTAATGTATTAGGGCCTATTTCTTTGTTTAGGTCTCACTTTATAAATCTGGGTGCTCCAGTATTGGGTGCATACATGTTTATGATTGTTATGTCTTCTAGCTGGATAGATCTCTTTATCATTATATAGTGGCCTTCTTTGTCTCTTTTCATGTTTTTTGGTTTAGAATCTATTTTGTCTGATATAAGAATAGCTACTCCTGCTCATTTTTTGTTTCCATTTGCATGGTATATCTTTTTCCATCCCTTCAATTTTAGTCTATGTGCGTCTCTACAGGTGAGGTGGGTCTCTTGAAGACAGCATATACTTGGGTCCAGCTTTTTAATCCAATCAGTCAGTCTGTGTCTTTTGAATGGGGTGGTTAGTCCATTCACATTTAGGGTAATTATTGGCAAGTACCGTTAATTCCTGTCATTTAATTGATTCTTGTTTAGATGGTTTGAATGTCTTGTCGTCATCACTTTTGCTTTTATTTATCTTCTTCAATGTTAGTTGGAAATTTAAGGTAGCATGATTTAGCTTTTCTCTTTCTTGCTGGCATTTTTGTCTTAATGGGGGGGTTTTGGTCTTTCCCGTGTATTTGTGATGATGGTCATCATTATTCAGATTCCAGATGAAGGACTCCCTTGAGAATTTCTTGCAGGGCTGGTCATGTGGTAGTGAACTCCCACAACTTTTGTTTGTCTGGGAAATACACTATTTCTCCCTCATTTCTGAAGGAGAGCCTTGCTGGGTAAAGAATTCTTGGCTGGCAATTTTTTTATTTTAGTATTTTGAATATATCACTCCACTTTCTTCTGGCTTGTAGGGTTTTGGTTGAGAAGTCTGCTGTAAGTCTGAGGGGGGCTCCCCTATAGGTGACTTGATGCTTTTCTCTTGCTGCTTTTAGAATTCTCTCTTTGTCTTTGAACTTTGCAAGTTTAACTATAATGTGTCTTGGGGAGGTTCTTTTTGGATTGAATCTGTTTGGGGACCTGTGAGCTTCCTGGATCTGAAGGACTGTGTCTTTCCCTGCACCTGGGAAGTTTTCTGTTACTATTTACTTGAATAGGTTTTCAACACTTTTTCCTTTCTTCTCCCCTTCTGGAATACCCCCAATTTGGATGTTAGAGTGCTTGAGGTTGTCTGCTATCTCTGTTAGATTTTCCTCATTATTTTAAATTCTTTTTTCCTTTTTTTTTTGTCTGCCTAGGTTATTTCAAAAAGACTATCTTTGAGATCTGAAATTCTTTCTTCTGCTTGCTCTACCCTGCTGCTCAAGCTCCCTGTTGTGTTTTTTATTGCATTGAGTGAATCTTTCATTTCTAGGAATTCTGCTACACTCTTTTTCTTTTTTTATTAATTTTATTTTGTCAATATACAATGTGGTTGATTATTGTGGCCCATTACCGAAACCCCCCTCCCTCCTCCCTCGCCCCCCTCCCACCCAACAATGTCCTTTCTGTTCGCTTGTCATATCAACTTCAAGGAATTGTAGTTGTTATGTCTTCTTACCCCCCCCCCCCCGGTTTTTTATTTTTGTGTGTGTGAATTTATTTATTTATTTTTAGCTCCCACCAATAACTGAGGACATGTGTTATTTCTCTTTCTGTGCCTGACTTGTTTCACTTAATATAATTCTCTCAAGGTCCATCCATGTTGTAACAAATGGCAGTATTTCATTCGTTTCTATAGCTGAGTAGTATTCCATTGTGTAGATATACTACATTTTCCGTATCCACTTATCCGATGATGGACATTTCGGCTGGTTCCAACTCTTGGCTATTGTAAAGAGTGCTGCGATGAACATTGGGGAACAGGTATCCATTTGACTCAATGATTTCCATTTCTCTGGGTATATTCCCAGCAGTGGGATAGCTGGGTCATATGGCAGATCTATCTGCAATTGTTTGAGGAACCTCCATACCATTTTCCATAGAGGCTGCACCATTTTGCAGTCCCACCAACAATGTATGAGAGTTCCTTTTTCTCCGCAACCTCGCCAGCATTTATCCTTCAGAGTCTTTTGGATTTTAGCCATCCTAACTGGGGTGAGATGGTATCTCAGTGTAGTTTTGATTTGCATTTCCCGGATGCTGAGTGATGTTGAGCATTTTTTCATATGTCTGTTGGCCATTTGTATATCTTCCTTAGAGAAATGCCTACTTACTCTTTTGCCCATTTTTTAATTGGGTTGCTTGTTTTTTTCTTGTAAAGTTGTTTGAGTTCCTTGTATATTCTGGATATTAATCCTTTGTCAGATGTATATTTTGCAAATATTTTCTCCCACTCTGTTGGTTGTCTTTTAACTCTGTTAATTGTTTCTTTTGCTGTGCAGAAGCTCTTTAATTTGATATAATCCCATTTGTTTATTTTTCCTTTGGTTGCCCATGCTTTTGGGGTCATATTCATGAAGTCTGTGTCCAGTCCTATTTCCTGAAGTGTTTCTCCCATGTTTTCTTTAAGAAGTTTTATTGTTTCAGGGTGTATATTTAATTCTTTAATCCATTTTGAGTTGAGTTTAGTGTATGGTGAAAAGTATTGGTCTAGTTTCATTCTCCTGCATATGGATATCCAGTTCTCCCAGCACCATTTGCTAAAGAGGCAGTCTCTTCCCCAGTGTATAGGCTTGGTGCCTTTGTCAAAGATCAGATGGCTGTAGGTATGTGGGTTGATTTCTGGATTCTCTATTCTATTCCATTGATCAGTTTGTCTGTTTTTATGCCAGTACCATACTGTTTTGGTTATTATACCTTTGTAGTATAGTTTAAAGTCAGGTAGTGTTATGCCTCCAGCTTTATTTTTTTTGCCCAGCGTTGCTTTGGCTATGCGTGGTCTTTTGTTATTCCATATAAATGTCTGGATAGTTCTTTCCATTTCTGAGAAAAATGTCATTGGAATTTTGATGGGGATTGCATTGAATTTGTATATCACTTTGGGTAGTATGGACATTTTCACTATGTTGATTCATCCGATCCAAGAGCATGGGATATCTTTCCATCTTCTTGTATCCTCTCTAATTTCTCTCAGCAGTGGTTTGTAGTTCTCATTATAGAGATTTTTCACCTCCTTGGTTAACTCAATTCCTAAGTATTTTATTTTTTTAGTGGCTATTGTAAATGGGCAGGCTTTCTTGATTTCTCTTTCTGCATGTTCACTAATGGAGAATAGAAATGCCTCTGATTTTTGTGTGTTGATTTTGTATCTTGCTACTGTGCTGAAATCTTTTATCATCTCCAAGAGTTTTTTTTTTTATAGAGGCTTTAGGCTGTTCTATATATATGATCATGTCATCTGCAAACAGGGACAGTTTGACTTCATCTTTTCCAATCTGGATGCCCTTTATCTCCTTCTCTTCTCTGATTGCTCTAGCTAGTACTTCCAGCACTATGTTGAATAGGAGAGATGAGATTGGGCATCCTTCTCTAGTTCCTGTTCTTAAAGGAAAAGCTTTCAGCTTTTCCCCATTCGGGATGATATTGGCAGTTCATTTATTATATATGGCTTTGATTATGTTGAGATACTTTCCATCTGTACCTAACTTATAGAGGGTCTTTGTCATGAATGAGTGTTGGATTTTATCAAATGCTTTTTCAGCATCTATAGAGATGATCATATGGTCCTTGTGTTTGAGTTTATTAATATGGTGTATCACATTTATTGATTTGTGTATGTTGAACCAACCTTGCATCCCTGGGATGAATCTCACTTGATTGTGGTGAATAATTTTACGTATGTGTTGCTGTATTCTGTTTGCTAGTATTTTATTGAGGATTTTTGCATCTATATTCATCAAGGATATCGGCCTGTAGTTTTCTTTTTTGGTTATATCTTTACCTGATTTTGGTATCAGGATGATGTTTGCTTCATAGAATGAGTTTGGGAGATTTGCGTCTGTTTCAATCTTTTGTAATAGTTTGTAAAGAATCGGTATCAATTCCTCTTTGAATGTTTGGTAAAATTCTGCTGTGAATCCATCTGGTCCTGGGCTTTTCTTTGTTGGGAGCTTTCTGATAACAGCTTCAATCTCCTTTATTCTTATTGGTCTGTTCAGATTTTCTACATCTTCATGGCTCAGTTTTGGGAGCTTGTGTGTGTCCAGAAATTTATCCATTTCCTCCAGATTTTCAAACTTGTTGGCGTATAGTTGTTTATAGTAGTCTCGAATGATTCCTTGTATTTCAGATGAATCAGTTGTAATATCACCTTTTTCATTTCTAATTCTTGTTATTTGAATCTTCTCTCTTCTTTTTTTGTTAGCCATGCTAATGGTTTGTCAATTATATTTATCTTTTCAAAAACCCAACTTTTTGATTCATTGATCTTTTGTATTGTTTTTTGGGTTTCAATTTCATTAAGTTCTGCTCTGATCTTAATGATTTCTTTCTGTCTGTTAACTTTAGGTTTGGATTGTTCTTGTTTTTCTAGATCTTTAAGGTGAAGTGATAGGTTGTTCACTTGCCATCTTTCCATTCTTCTGAGGTGAGCATTTAATGCAATAAATTTCCCCCTTAATACTGCTTTTGCAGTATCCCACAGGTTTTGGTATGATGTATCATTATTTTCATTAGTTTCAATAAATTCTTTGATTTCCTGCTTAATTTCTTCTTGGACCCATATGTCATTAAGTAGAATGCTGTTTAATTTCCATGCGTTTGTATAGTTTCCAGAATTTTGTTTGTTATTGATTTCTAGTTTTAATCCATTATGGTCTGAGAAAATACATGGGATAATTCCAATATTTTTGAATTTGTTGAGACTTGAGTTGTGACCTAATATGTGATCTATCCCAGAGAATGATCCATGTGCTGATGAGAAGAATGAATATTCTGAGGTTGTTGGATGGAATGTTCTGTAGATATCTGCCAATTCCAATTGGTCTAGAGTGTTGTTTAGATCTTGTGTTTCTCTGCTGATTTTTTGCCTAGATGATCTGTCCAATATTGACAGTGGGGTGTTCAGGTCCCCTGCTATTATGATATTAGTGTCTATTTCCTTCTTTAGGTCTAATAGAGTTTGTTTTATAAATCTGGCTGCTCCAACATTGGGTGCGTACATATTTATGATTGTTATGTCTTCTTGATGGATCAGTCCTTTTATCATTATGTAGTGTCCCTCATTGTCTCTTTTTTATGGTTTTTAGTTTAAAGTCTACTTTGTCAGATATAAGAATAGCTACTCCAGCTCGTTTTTCTTTTCTGTTTGCATGGTAAATCTTTTTCCATCCTTTCACTCTTAGTCTATATGAGTCTTTATGGGTGAGGTGGGTCTCTTGAAGGTGGCATATAGTTGGGTTCTCCTTTTTAATCCAGTCAGCCAGTCTGTGTCTTTTGATTGGGGAATTTAAGCCTTTTACATTCAGAGTTGTTATTGAAAAGTGTTGATTTATTCCTAGCATTTTATTGATTGTTGTTTGGTTGTCTTAGGTGTCTTTTGTTCCTTGCTTTCTGATTTACTGTTTGGTTTCTGTGTTTGTTGGTTCCTTAGGTTGTAGATAGCCTTTTTGTTGGTTTGTTTTCTCTTCATGAATGCCATTTTTATTGTACTAGTGGGTTTAGATTTTTCTTGGGTTTTTATGGCAGTGGTAGTTATTTTTCAGGAACCAAACCCAGTACTCCCTTGAGAATTTCTTGTAAGGGTGGTCGTGTGGTGGTGAACTCCCGCAGTTTTTGTTTGTCTGAGAAATATACTATTTGCCCTTCATTTCAGAAGGATAGCCTTGCAGGGTAGAGTATTCTTGGCTGACAATCTCTGTCTTTTAGTATTTTGAATATATCATCCCATTCCTTTCTGGCTTTTAGGGTTTATGATGAAAAGTCTGATGTTAGCCTGATTGGGGCTCCCTTATAGGTGATTTGACGCTTCTCTCTTGCAGCTTTTAAGATTCTCTCTTTGTCTTTGAGTTTTGCCAATTTGACTATAACATGTCTTGGAGAAGACCTTTTTGGGTTGAATATGTTTGGAGATTGTTGAGCTTCCTGGATCTGAAGATCTGTGATTTTTCCTATACCTGGGAAGTTTTCTGCCACTATTTTGTTGAATATGTTTTCAATGCAATCTCCTTTTCTCTCCCCTTCTGGAATACCCATGACTCAGATATTTGAGCACTTAAGGTTGTCTGATATCTCTCTCAGATTTTCCTCAATGCCTTTGATTCTTTTTTCTTTTTCTTTTTGTCATTTCAAACAGCCCATCTTCAAGTTCAGAGGTTCTCTCTTCAACTTCCACAAGCCTGCTGGTTAAACTCTCTGTTGTGTTTTTTATTTCACTGAATAACTTCTTCCGTTCGGCAAGTTCTGCTACATTTCTTTTCAGGGCATTGATTTCCTTGTACATTTCTTCTTTCAGGTTCTGTATACTTTTCCTCGTTTCATCATGATGTCTAGCTGAGTTTTCTTGTATATCATTCAGTTTCCTTAGAATTATCACTCGAAATTCCTTGTCAGTCATTTCAAGGGCTTCTTGTTCTATAGGATCTAGAGCTTGAGATTTATTATCTTTGGGTGGTGTACTTTCTTGATTTTTTATATTTCTGGTATCTTTTCTTTGATGTTTATTCATTGTGGCAGTGGGTTTCACAGTCCACAGGTTTGCCACTATTGACTGACTAAGATGTTGCTGGGGTTGCCAATTTGTTATGGCTCCCGCAGTGACTGCTCAGTTGGCCACTAGTGCCTTGTGTGTGTGGTTGCCTCGGGTCTTGGGCCTCTCCAGGGAGCCACCTCTCTGGTCAGCTTGGACTCTGCCGGGCTGCTGGGTGACAGGGTGGTACCGCAGGGTGTCGCTCCTGCTACTGCTGCTTCCCCCACTGCTGCCGCTGCGGCCACTCATGCCACTGCCGCCGGCACCACTGCCACTGGCTCCACTGCTGCCGCTTCCCGCACTCCCTCCCTGCTGCCACTACCGCTTGTGCCGCTTCCCCCGCTGCTGCTTCTGGCGCCGATACCACCGATGCTGCTTATGCTGCTGCCGCCACTGCTGCCACTGCCGGCTCCTCTGCTGCTGCCACTGCCACTGCTACCGCTGGTGCCGCTTATGCCGCTGCCGCTGCTCTCAAGGGTGCCAATGCCACTGCTGCCGCTGCTGCCTGCTCCTCCGCTGCTGCCGCTGACGCTGGCTCCGCTGCCACTGGCTCTGCTGCCACCGGTTCCTCCACACTGGACACTACCTCATATGATGTACCTCACTCAGCGCCAGGCGCCGCGCGGGCCATGCTCGCCTCTCTTGCCGCGGCCTCCGCCTGTGCAGAAAACCTCCACCGCCTGCGTCCAGACCCATTAGCTCCTGGCACTCTCGTCCACCCGCCATGGGCCAGTCCCGCCTTGCCTGGCCCAGCCCTCCCCAAGTGCCGCCACCACCGCCGCCCTGCTACACTCATTTTTAAGGTGTTAATCCCTTTGTAAATTTCCTCCTTCATATTCTGGATATTTTTTCTTGTTTCATTGTGTTCTCTATTTGATTCTTCTTTTATTTCTTCGAGTTTTCTTAAGATCATTGCTCAGAATTCTTTTTTAGACATTTCACGGATTCCCTGTTGCATGGAGTCTGAAATTTGAGTATTACTGTATTACTTTGGTGATGCCATATTTTCTTGTTTATTTGTAGTTCTAGCATTTCTTCATTGATGTTCGGTCATCTGGTAGAGGGTTTGCTTCTTCTTTTACTCTGAGGTTGGCTGTGAGGATAATGATTTCTTCCTGTCTTTGCAGGCTTTACTGGTGACTTTTCTTATATCAGTGTAGTTGTGTGAGCAGTAGGTTATCTGTAGAGTGGCCCTGCCTGCTACTGTGGTGGTGAATTGTCCTTGCTTGACAGTAGGTGTGGTAGTGGTTATATTACACTCTTTTGGGTCCTGTTCCAGAATCTGTGGCCTAGAATGAGCTCCCAGCGCCACGTGGGTCTCAGCTAGCTTCCAGGGAGACTGCCATGACTGCTGGCACCTCCCTATGGGTCCAAGGGGGAGGTGCCCCCTGCATGGCATGGGTCTCCTCAGCTCACCTTGGAGGGGCCTGCTGTAACTGCTGCTGGTGCCACCCTCCAGGTCAAAGCAGGGTGCGGGAGCACAATGTTTTTAATATTCATCCATATCATTGCAGAAAACTGTAGGTCATTTCCTTTTATTGTCAAATGGTATTCCATTGTAGGAATATTCTACAATTTGTTTATTCATTTGCATATTTGGGTTTTTGATGATTATTAATAAAAATTTTGTTGAAGTTCATGTATTAGGGTTTATGTGGATATAGGTGGTATGGCTTGAATGTCCTCTCCCAAACTCATATTGGAATTTAATTGCCATTGTAACCATATTAAGAGGTGGTACATTTAAGAAGTGATTAGGCCATGAGGGCTGCACCCTTACAGGTGGGATTTGTGCTGTTATTAAAGGGAAAATTTGGCCCTCTCTTGCCTTTCTGCCTTCTGCCATGGGATGATGCAGCAAGAAGGTTCTTGCAAGATGCCTGCCCCTTGATTTTGGACTTCCCAGCCTCCAGAAGTATGAGCCAAGAAATGTCTGTTCTTTATATATTACCCAGTCTCAGGTGTTCTGTTATAGCAGTAAAACCAGACCAAGACAATAGGTTTTCCTTTATCTTGTGTATAAACTTAGGGATTAAGTATTGTTTGGTTGTATAGCATGGTATGCAGAATAATTCCCCACCCCAAAGATGTACACACTCTAATCTCTGGAATATTTTACCTTAAATAGCAAAGGGAACTTAGTAGATGTAAGTAAGGTTATAAACCTTGAGATGAGAAGATTATTCTGGCTCATCCAGAAAGTCAAAAGTGGAGAACCTTCAAGCCATGGGGTGAGGTGGCAGGGGGGATGGGGAGAGATAGAAAGAGAGAGGGGGAGAGAGAGAGAGAGAGAGAGAGAGAGAGAGAGAGAGAGAGAGAGAGAGAGAGAGAGAGAGAGAGAGAGAATATGGATGTAATGAAGGTAAAGGGTCAGGAAGAAAGATTTAAATTTGCTGGCTTTGAAGATGGAGAAAGGAGGCCATGAGCCAAGGAATTTTGTTGACCTCTAGAAATTGGAAAAGTCAAGAAAACACATTATTTCCTAAATCCCCCAAAAGGAATTCAGCCCTGCTGTCACTTTGATTTTAGCCCAGTGGACTCATATTGGATTTCTGATCTACAGAACTGTAAGATAATAAATCTGAGTTGTTTTAAGCCAAGCTTTTGATAATTTGTTATGGCAGCAATGGAAAACTAATACATATTGCAATGTATATTTAACTTTATAAGGAACTGACAAACTATTTTTTCAAAGTGGTTGTACCATTTTACATTCACACTAGCAATGTATGAGCATTCTGGTTCCTTCACATGTGCTCCACACTTGGCTTTAATTTTAGCCATTCTAGTGGGTGTGTAAAAATATCTCATTATTATTTTAATTTGCATTTCTCTGATGACTAATGATGTCTTGCATATGCTTATTGTCTATTTGCATATCTGTGTAAAGGGTCTATTCAAATCTATTGCACATGCTGTTTATTGTGCATTTGACTCTTATTATTGAGTTGTAAGAGTTTAAAAACATATGTTCTGGGTACAGTCTTTTGTCTTCAAATTCATTAAACCTTTCTTCTTTGGTGTCTAATCTGGTCTTAAGTCCATGCAGTAAATTTTTTATCTCAGCTATTGCATTTTTCAGTGCAAGAATTTCCTTTTGTTTCTCTTCCACAGTTTCCATTTCTTTATTCAGTATGTGCCATGTTTTTCTCTAAATTTTTGAACATACTTAAAATAGCTGTTTTAAAGTCCTTATCTGCTAATTTTATCATCTCTGGATCTGCTTTTTTCTTTGTGTTTTATTTTCTCCTAGTTCTTCTGTATCTTAACATTTCTAAAATATTTTGTTTGATGATGGACACCGTGAATGTTGTATTGATAAATGTCAGGATTTTGTTGTTTTCCTTTAATGAGTGCTGAGTTTTGTTTTGGCAGGCTATTAATTGTAGACCAGTTTGACTCTTTTGAGCCTTGTTTTAAGGTGATGGTCCAGTGTAGCCTTTACTTTAGACAAGTTTATTCCTACCCCTAAGGCATTCTGAGGTCTCTATTGAATACTTCAGGTGTTCAGTGAAGTCTTTCCACTTTTCTTGGTTGGAACTCAAACATCTTTCAAGTCATGTCAGGATAAAAGTATTTATCTTTTAGCTGCTTAATAGTTTGTTCATTTCTCAGTAGCTTTTCTTCCTCTCAGCTTTGTGGAGCCTTAGCCTAAACCTGTGCATCTCTTTATTCAGCCAATGATTCAACAGGACCCTAAGCAGACTTTTAGCGCTCTTTCTTCTGTGTAGTATCCTCCTCTTCAGTACTCTGCACCACAAATATTAGCCACTTCAGCTTCCTTGAAGTCCAATCTCTGTCTCTGCAGCTCGGTAAGAATGCCGTGATCTGATTGGATTCTTTCTCTTTGTGACAATAACCAGAAATGATCTCCAGGTCACAGCCCCAGCTATCCTAGAGCTCATCTCATTTGTTTTTCTACCTTCGGTAATTGCATTCTTGCCCTGCCTGTTGTCCAATGTATGAAAATATTTATTTTGTGTATTTTTCTCTGTTTTCCAGTTGTTGATAAGAAAGTGTTAGTCCAGTTACTCTGTTGTGGCCATAAGTGGAAATTATTTCAGCTAAACATTAATAATAATTTTTATTATCTGTTTTATTATATGTTTCTTGCTAAAACATCTCCAGAATTTGGAAAATTTGGAGGTGTTTTATGAAGAAAATTCTCAGTTTATCGTAGTTTACCTACTCGTTTTGAGTTTTGATTTCTTAACTTCAGGCCTGAGATCAGAAATCCATTGCAGGAAGCTTTGATCTGCCAAGCTTAGTCAAGGGCCTACTCTGGCCCCCTTGTTCCTCCACCATCCTAGCCTGGGGTCTCTGTGTGGTCGCTCTCTGGTTGAATAAGCTCAGATGAAAGGGACAGGTCTGTCTTGATCAGTGATATATCAACAGCATTGCACATCCCTGAGCAGACCTGAGAAAGACATGTTTTTGTTTGCTGATTGACTGACTGACTAATTGAATATGTTCCTCTCAAGTCCTCCCCAGAAGGATTTTTTTCCCTCTGTAACAGGTTCAGCAATCCTTACCTGACAAACTTGTTGGGAGCATTAAAACTGGCACTGCACACAGCATGCTAAATACTTATTGACTGAATAATGGAAGGACCATTCAGATTGGGAAAAGAAAGAACCCATGCAGGGGTTGCAGGTGTGTGACAAGGGCAATTTTCCAATAGGTGGCTGAGGACGGTGCCAGAGTACATATGGGAGTGGGGTGGAATTATGCCAAACTAGGTGGTATTTTCTGAGATGGCAGGTGTACTGGGTTGAGAAGGCTTAAGATACAGGGGTAGCCTAAGGGTGAGGCAGGCAAATGGATTATTTCTGTAGCTCTTGACTTCTCCTGCCAACTCCTCTTTCCTAGTGAGTTCTTTGAGGACAGGGTTTTTGTCCAAATGATTTCTATGTCCCCAAGAGGAATCAGGCCTGGAGGTGTAATACAATACTGTGATAAAAAGCCCTGTCTCTAGAGAAAGACTGTCTGGGTTAAAATCCCCAGTTTATTTTTCACTCTGTGGCTTTGAGAAAACTAAGCCTCAGTTTCTGTCCGTGGGAAGTGATATAATAATACATGTTTGTACAGCTAGGGCTGGGTCTGGAGCTCACAGACACCTCAGGCTCATTGTCCAGCCTGGGTCACAAACCCTTCACATGCAGGTCTACATGCTGGGTGATGGGGAAAAGGTCCTTGGAACTGTGGTTGAAGAAAGAATAGTCTTTATTTCTAGACACAAGCCTTCCGACCAGCAGTTCAGAGCCACTGCTTCACTCACACACTTCAGAACACACAAGAATAGCAACAAGCTAAAAATACATGGGCATGCATGCAGCACTATCTCCACCCCCACATAACTTGTTTACAAAGAATGTGCTGTACCACCCTCAACTGGACATGAGATGAGGGGGCCTGACTAAATTACTCTATTTTCCTCACAATGTTTCACAAGTATATTGTAAGAATACAGAGATACATTTGTGCGAAGTACCTAGTGTAGAATATTAAATATTAAAATATCTAGGAAAATTCTAAATATTTGCAAATTAACCAACATACTTCTATAAAAATCCATGTATCATAGATGAGAACACACACACAAAAAATTTTAAATACTTTGAAATAAATATTAATTAAAATACAACATGCCAAAAGTTGTGTAATATTGTTACTTCAATGCTTGGAAGGAAATTTATAGTTTAAAGTGCTTATATTAGAAAACAAGGTCTAAAATCAATCATATAGGTGCTCTCACAATAATTTAGAACAAAATAAACCCAAAGTACAAGGAAGAAAATATTAAAAATAGCAGCAGAAATTAACAAAATTGAAAACAAATCTAGGGAAAATTTACAAAGACAAAAGATGGATCTTTGAAAACATTTAAAAAATTTTTAAAAATTTTTTATTTTATTGTAAATTGACAGTTTATAATGGTATATATTTATGGGGTACAAAGTGATGCTATGACCTATGAATACAATGTGGAATAATAATAATAATTTTTTAAAAATTAATTTAAAAAATTTTAAAAATTTTATTTATTGAGGTGTAATTGATTATACATTTTTCTGGGAGGCAAAGTTGACTGTCAATGGTTGCACACAATATGTGATTGTCAAATAAGGATAATTATTCATCATTATAATATATAATCATTCTTTGTTTCCATTAACCCATTTCTCATTAATTTCTCATCAACTCCTCTCCCCTGTCCCTTCTCCTCCCCCTTTCCACTTCTAGTAACCACAGTTCTGTTCTCTCCTACTAAAAGTTAAATGTATTTTGTGATTGTCATTACTTTCATTTTTTCTGTTTCTCTCTTCATGCTTATTTGTTTATTTATTTAGCTCCCACTTATGAGTGAGGACAGGTGGTATTTCTCTTTGTTTGCCTGGCTTGTTTCATTTTTTTTTAAAAAGATGACCGGTAAGGGGATCCTAACCCTTGACTTAGTGTTGTCAGCACCACGCTCTCCCAAGTGAGCCAACCGGCCATCCCTGTATAGGATCCAAACCCATGGCCTTGGTGTTATCAGCACCACACTCTCCCAAGTGAGCCACGGGCCAGCCCTGGCTTATTTCATTTAGCATAATTTTCTCCAACCTCATCCATGTTGCTGCAAATGGCAGACTGTCATTCTTTTTTATGATTGAGTAATATTCTATTGTGTATATATACCACATTTTCCTTATCCAGTCATCCATCAGTGGACATTTAGGCTGGGTCCATATCTTGGCTATTGTAAATAGAGCTGCAGTAAAAATGGGAGTGCAGGCATCCCTTTGACATGAAGATTTCCATTTCTTTGGTTATATACCCATTAGTGGGATTGCTGGATTGCATGGTAGTTCTGTGTGTAGTTGTTTAAGGAGCCTCCATGCTGTTCTCCATAATGGCTGTACTAATTTACAGTCTCACCACCAGTGCAGAATTGTTCACCTTTCTCCATGTCCTCACCAGCATTTGTTATTCTCTTTCTTTTTGATAGTAGTCAGTCTAAGTGGGGTGAGATGATATCTCAAAGTGGTTTTGATTTGCATTTCCCTGATGATTAGTGATGTTGAAAATTTTTTCATACACCTGTTGGCCATTTGTATGCCCTCCTTTGAGAAATGTCTATTCAGTTCCTTTGCCCATTTTAAAATCAGATTCTTTCTTTCTTTTTTTTTTTTTTTTTTTTACTGTAAAGTTGTTTGAGTTCCTTATATATTCTGGATATAAATCCCCTGTCAGTTTTAGTTTGCAAATATTTTCTCCCATTCTGTAGGTTGTCTTTCACTCTGTTGATTGCTTCCTTTGCTGTGCAGAAGCTTTTTAGTTTGATTTAATCCCATGTGTTTTTTTTGTTGTTGTTGTCTGTGCTTTGGGGTATTGTTCATAAAGTCCTAGTCCAGCTGTACATCCTGGAGTGTTTCCCCTATGTTTTCTTCCAGTAGTTTTATAATTTCATGTCTTATATTTAAGTCTTTAATCCATTTTGAATTGATTTTGGTATATGGTGAGAGGTATGGGTCTAGTTTCGTTCTTCTCCATATGGATATCCAGTTTTCCCAGCACTATTTATTGAAGAAGCTGTCCTTTCCCCACTGTATGTTCTTGGTGCCTTTGTCAAAGATCAGTTGGCTGTGATATGTGGGTTGATTTCTGGGTTCTCTATTCTGTTCCATTGGTCCATGTGTCTGTTTTTATGCCTGTACCATGTTGTTTTGGTTACTATAGCTTTGCAATATAATTTGAAGTCAGAAAGGGTAATACCTCCAGCTTTATTTTTTGCTCAGGATTTCTTTGGCTGTTTGGGGTCTTTTGTTGTTCCATATGAATGTTAGGATTGTTTTTTCCTATTTCTGTGAAGAATGTCATTGGTATTTTGATGGGGATGACATTGAATCTGTAGATGACATTGGGTGGTATGGACATTTTCACTCCATTGATTTTTCTAATCCACGAACAAGGAATATCTTTTCATCTTTTGGTGTCCTCTTTAATTTCTTTCAGCAGTCATTTGTAGTTCTTGTTGTAGAGATCTTTCACCTCCTTGGTTGAATTTATTCCTAAGTTTTTTTTGTGTGTGTGTGTTTTTTGAGATATTGTAAATGTGCTTGATTTCTTAATTTCTTTTTCAGCTGGCTCATTGTTGGAGTATTAAAAAGCTACTGATTTTTGTATAGTGATTTTGTATTCTGCAACTTTACTGAATTTGTTTATGATTCACTAAGAGTTTTTTTGGTAGGGTCCTTGGGGTTTTCTATACATAGGATCATGTCATCTGTAAACAGGGACAGTTTGACTTTGTCTTTTCTCATTTGGATGTCCTTTATTTCCTTCTCTTGTCTGATTGCTCTGGCAAGTACTCCCAGCACTATGTTAAACAGGAGTGGTGAGAGTGGGCATCCTTGTCTTGTTCCTGTCCTTAAAGGAAAAAGCTGAAAACTTTTCCCCATTCAGGATGATATCAGCAGTGGGTTTGTCATATATGGCTTTTATTGTATGGACATGTTATCCTTCTATACCTAATTTGACAGTCTTTATAATGAAGAAATGTTGAATTTTGTCAAATGCTTTTTCTGCATCTATTGAGATGACCATATGGTTTTCATTCTTGATTTTGTTGTTGTGGTGTATTACATTTATTGTTTAGCATATAATGAACCATCCTTGCACCTTTGGGATGAATCCCACTTGATCATGACAGTTAGTCTTTTTGATCTGCTGCTGTATTCTGTTTGCTAATATTTTGTTAAGGATTTTTGTGTCTGTGTTTATAAAGGATATTGTCCTCTAGTTTTCCTTTTTTGTTATATCTTTGTCTGGTTTTGGTACAGGATGATTCTGGCCTCATAGAATGAGTTTGAGAGAATGTCTTTTGTTTCAATTTTTTGGAATAGTTTTAAAAGAATTGATATTATTTCCTCTTTAAAGGTTTGGTAGAATTCAGTGGTGAAGCCATCCAGTCCTGGGCTTTTTTTGTTGGAAGACTTCTGATTACTGCTTCAATCTCTTTGCTCATTGTTGGTCTGTTTGGGTTTTCTATTTTTTCTTGGTTCAGTCTTGGTAGTTTTAATGTGTCCAGAAATTTATCCATTTCCTCTGGGTTTTCAAATTTTTTGGCATATAGTTGTTCATAGTAGTCTCTAATGATTCTTTGTATTTCAGTGCTATCAGTGATGATATCTCCTTTTTCATTTCTGATTTTTGTTATATGGGTGTTCTCTCTTTTTAGTTAATCTGACTAATGGTTTGTGTATGTTGTTTATCTTCTCAAAAACCCAACTTTTTGTTTCATTGATCTTTTGTATTGTATTTTTGTTCTCTATTTCATTTAGTTCTGCTTGTATTTTATTTCTTTCTTTCCATCTACTAACTTTGGGATTGGATTGTTCTTGATTTTCTAGGTCTTTGAGGTGTATTGTTAGGTTACTTATTTGAAGTCTTTTTATTCTTTTTATGTAAGCATTTATTGCAATAAACTTTTTTCTTAGTGCTGCTTTTGCAGTATCCCATAAGTTTTGGTGTGATGTTGCCCTTTATTTCTTTATATATATAATAATAATAATAATAATAATAATAATAATAATAATAATAATAATAAAAGTTTCAAGAAATTTTTTGATTTCTTGTTTAATTTCTTTTTGGACCCCTAAGTTGTTCAGGAGCATGTCATTTAATTTCCACATCACTTAATTTTTATTTAATTTGTATGGTTTCCATAGTTTCACTTGTTATTGATTTCTAGTTTTAATCCATTGTGGTCTGAGAAGATACTTCGAAAGATTTCAGTTTTTAAATATTTGTTGAGACTTGATTTGTGATCTAATTTGTGGTCTATCTTAGAGAATGTTCCTTGTGCTGATGAAAAGAATGTATATTCTCTAGTTTTGGGGTGAAATGTTCTGTAGATGTCCCCCAAATCCAATTGGTCTAAACTGTAGTTTAAATCCTGTGTTTCTCTGTTGATTTGTTGCCTAAATGACCTGTCCAATGCTAAGAGGGATGTTCAAGTCTCCAACTATGGTTGTATTGGGGTGCATCTCTCTCATTAGGTGTAGTAGTGTTTGCTTTATATATCTAGGTACTCCAATGCCAGGTGCATATATATTCATGATTGTTATATCTTCTCAGAGGATAGGTCCCTTTATCATTATGTAGTGGCCTTCTTTTTCTCTTTTTATAGTTTTGGGTTTAAAGTCTATTTTATCTGATATAAGAATAGCTACTCCTGCTCTTTTTTGGTTTCCATTTGTGTGGTTTATCTTTTTCCATCCCTTCACTCTTAGTCTGTGTAAATCTTTACAGGTGAAGTGGGTTTCTTGTAGGCAACATATAGTTGGGTCTAGCTTTTTAATTCATCTGGCCACTGAATGTCTTTGAAGTGGGGAGTTCAGTGAATTTACATTTAGGGTTGTTATTGAAAGGTATTAACTCCTGTCATTTAATTACCCTTTTATGGTTGTTTTAAGTATGTTTGTTCCTTTTTTTCCCTGTTGTTGATTGTCTTCAGTTTTTGTTGTTTTTTTGAGGTGGTGTGATATAATTTTTTTCTCTTTCTTGCTTGCCTGTGTGTTCTACTAGTGGGATTTGTTCTTTATTGTGTATTCATGGTGGTGATTATTGATTTTTGGATTCCAGATGCAAGACTCCCTTGAAGATTTCTTGTAGGGCTGGTTGTGTGGTGGTGAATTCCCACAGTTTTTTTCAACTGGGAAACACACTATTTTACCTTCATATCTGAAGGATAGTCTTGATGGGTATAGTATTCTTGGCTGGAAGTTTTTTTTCTCTTTCTCTCTTTTTTTCCCCCCTTTGGGTGGCTGGCCAGTACTGAGATCTGATCCCATGACCTTGGTGTTGTAAGGCTGTTCTCTAACCAATTGATCTAACCAGCCATTCTTAGTTTTTTTCTTTTAGTCCTTCAAGTATACCATCCCATTCTCTTCTGGCCTGTAGAGTTTCTGCTGAAAAAGTCTTCTCTTGGTCTGATAGAGACTACCTTATAGATGTCTTGATGCTTTTCTCTTGCTGTCTTTAGGATTTTCTCTTTTGTCTTTGAGTTTTGCCAGTTTGACTACAATGTGTCTTGGAGAGGACCTTTTTGGATTGAATTTGTTTGAGGATTTTTGAGCCTCTTGGACCTGGAAGTCCATAACTTTACTATTACTTGGGAGGTTTTCTGCTATTTTCTCTTTGAATAGGTTTTCAATGCCTTTTCCCTTTTCCTCTCCTTCTGGAACACCCATGATTTGGATGTTTGTGCACTTGAGGTTGTCTGATAGCTCTCAAAGATTTTCTTAATTTTTAAAATTCTTTTTTCTTTTCTTTTCTTTCCTTTTTTTTTTTTTCTTTTTGTCTGCTTGGGTTATTTCAAAAAGGCTGTCTTTGAGATCAGAAATTCTTTTTTTCTGCTTGCTCTAGCCTGCTGCTTAGCTCTTGAATTTAGTTTTTATTTTGTTGAATGAATGTTTCAGTTTCAAGAGTTCTCCTACATCATTTTTTACAGCATTTAACCCTTTGTAAATTTCTTCCTTCATGTCTTGGACTGTTTTTTCTCATTTCATTGTGTTGTCTATCTGAGTATTCTTATATCTCACTGAGTTTCCTTAAGGTTATTGCTTGGAATTACTTTTCAGTCATTTCAAGAATTTCCTGCCCTATGAATTCTGGTACTTGAGAATTATTGTATTCCTTTGGGGGTGTCATATTTTCTTTTTTTTAAAAAAGTTTCTAGTATCCTTACATTGATGTATGGTCATCTAGTGAAGCAATTGCTTCTTCTATTACTCTGGAGTAGCTTTTGAGGAGACAGAGTCCCTCTTGTAGATTTATTTTATGTTGCCTGTTGGGTGGGATGTTTTAGTTTTGGTTCCAGATAGATTCTATAGTCTCAGTAGTTCTAGGTAGACTCAGTACTCTGCGGGCCATGCAGTGGCCAGGGCCGTATCTGCCGTATATGGGACTCCAGCAGTTGGGGCCATGCTCCAGGCAGCATAGGCCAAACAGCGGGTTGTGCTGATGTCCACTGCAGGGGTAGGATAAATTCCTGTGGGAGAGATGGACCTCAGCTCTGGGGCTAGACAATGTGCAGGTGACTGCAGCAGTGGTGAGGGCAGCCTGGGGCAGGAGCAAGAGGAGAGTTACCACTGGGAAGTGCTCATGGCTAAGTAGATTCTTCTTGCTGCAAGGGAGAATTCCTTCTGCACTGATCCTAGATGTCCATTCCTTTCTCTGGATCCCTTTTGCAGGAGAATTGGGCACTGGGCATCTCTAGTCCACCATCTTGGGAAAGATCTCCCAATGTGGAATAACTAAATCAAAATAATTAGCATATCTATCACCTCAGATACTTATCATTTTTTTTGTAGTGAGAACATTTGAACTTTATTCTGCTAGCAATTTGAAATGTGTAATATACACTATTATTAACTATACTCACCACTGTGCATTAGATTTTTTAAAAACCTTGTTCTTTCTGTCTAACTGAGATATTGTACCCTTTGATTATTATCACCCATTTCCCTGACCTCCCCAGTTTCTATAACCACCGTTCTACTCTCTGCTTCTATGAGTTCAATTGTTTTAGATTCCACATATAAGTGAGAAGATAGATATTTTCATTTTGTACATGGCTTATTTCATTTAGAACAGTGTTATCCATTTCCACCCATGTTGTCAAAAATGACAGAATTTCCTTTTTTTAAAAAAAGTATGAATAATATTCCATTGTGTATGTACTCATATATAGACCACATTTTCTTCATTTATCTGTTGATAAATGCTTAGGTTGATTCCATAACTTGGCTATTGTAAATAGTGCTGCAAAGAACTCGGGAGTGCAGATATCTTTTCAACAAACTGATTTGTGTAAATATACAGAAGTGGGATTGTTGGATCATATGGTGCAATGGTTTGAATGTGTCCCCCAAAGTTCAGGTGTTGAAAACTTTATCCCCAATGCATCAGTTTTGGGAAGAGGAGCCTAATAAGAGGTGATTAAGTCATGAGAGCTCTGCCCTCACTAATGGGTTAATGTTGTTATCATGGGAGTGGGTTAATTATCACAAGAGTGGCTTCTTATAAAAGTGAGTTTGGCCCCCTCTTGTTGTTTTGCTCACTCATGCTCTCTTGCCCTTCTGTCTTCTGCCATGGGATGAGGCAGTAAGAAGGCCCTCACCAGATGCTAGCACCATGTTCTTGGACTTCCCAGCCTCCAGAATCATAAGCCAAATACATTTTTTCTTTCGTTTGCCTGCAAATGTAATAATTTATTAATTACAAAAAATACTATTACAGAGCTGCTTTACAGATCTAGAAACATCCTTGCTACAGATAAATAAATTACCCAGTCTGTGGTATTCTGTTACAGCAACATAAAATAGATTAAGAAATATGGTAATTGTAATTTTAGGGTTTTTTTGAGGAACCTCCATACAATTTTCTATAAGGCTGTACTAATTTATGTTCCCACCAACAGTGTATAAGGTTTCCCTTTTCTCCACATTGTCACCAATACATCTTTTTGTATTTTTGATAATAGTAATTCTGACATATTAGATAATATCTCATTGTGTTTCGAATTTGTATTTTCCTAATGATTGGTGATGCTGGGCATTTTTTATATATCTCTTGGCCATTTTAATGTCTTATTTTGAGAAATGTCTGTTCAGGTCCTTCATTTTTAATTTTTTTGTTTGTTTATTTGTCAGATGTGTGGCTTACAAATATTTTCTCTCAAGCCATAGGTTGTATTTTTACACTGTTAATTGTTTCTTTTTCTGTGCAGAAGCTTTTTAGTTTGATTTCATCCTATTTGTCTATTTTTGCTTTTGTTGTCTGTGCTTTTGGGGTCAAAAAAATCATTGCTCAGACCAAAGTTGTGTGGTTCCCCCCACCCCATATATTTTCTTCTTGTTGTTTTACAACTTCTAGTTTATGTTTAGGTCTTTAATCCATTTTGAGTTGATTTTTGTATATGGTGTCTAAGAGTTTGATTTGATTCTTTTGCATGTGGATATCTAGTTTTCCCAACATCATTTATTGAAGAGACTATCATTTTCCCATTGTGTATTCTTGGCATGTTTGTAAAAAATCAATTGACTGTACATGAGCATGTGTGGGTCCATTTCTGGGCTATCTATTACATTCCATTGCTCTATGTGACTGGGTTTTTTTTGCCAGTACCATGCTGTTTTGATTACTATAGCTTTAAAATCAGGTAATGTGATGCTTCCAGCTTTATCTTTTTTTTTTTTTTTTTTGTCTTTTTGTGACCAGTAAGGGGATCGCAACCCTTGGCTTGGTTTCGCCAGCACTGCGCTCAGCCAGTGAGTGCACTGGCCATTCCTATATAGGATCCGAACCCGGGGTGGGAGCGCCGCTGTGCTCCCAAGCGCTGCACTCTCCCAAGTGTGCCACGGGGCCAGCCCCAGCTTTATCTTTTTGCTCATGATTGCCTTGGCTATTTAGGGTGTGTGTGTGTGTGTGTGTGTGTGTGTGTGTGTGTGTGTGTGTGTGTGTGTGGTTCCAAATCAATTTTAGAAAATAATTTTCTATTTCTATAGAAAATAACATTGGAATTTTGCTAGAGGTTACATAGAATCTGTGGAACACTTTGGGCAGCATGGAAATTTTAACAATATTAATTTTATTTAATCCATGAACTTAGGATATCTTTTCATTTGTTTGTGTCTTCTTCAATTTCTTAGTTCAATGCTTTATAGTTTTAAGTGTACAGCTCTTCTACTTTCTTGGTTAAATTTATTTCTAAGAATTTTTATTTTTGTTTTTAGCTATTATGAATGGGATTATTCTTTTAATTTTGTTTTCAGATAGTTTGTTGTTAGTGTATAGAAATGATAAATGCTACTGATTTTTGTGTGTTTATTTTGTATTCTGCAACTTTACTGAATTTGCTTATTAGAGTTTTTTGGTGGTGGAGTCTTTAGGGTTTCTGTGTATAAGATCATGTCATCAGCAAACAGGTAATTTCATTTTTTCTTTCCTATTTGGGTGCCTTTTATTTGTTTCTCTTGCTTAATTGCTCTGGCTAAAACTTCTAGTACTACATTGAACAGATGTGGTGTGAGTGGGTATCCTTGACTTGTTCCTGATTTTAGAGGAAAAGCCTTCAACTTTTCACTATTGTGTAAGCTTTGGGCTTGTGATGTATGGCTTTCATTACATTGAGAAATGTTGCTTCAATACCTAATTTGTTGAGAGTTTTTAATCAGAAAAGGATGTTGAATTTTGTTAAATGCTTTTTCTACATCTATTGAAATGATAATATGGTTTTTGTCCTTTATTCTGTTAATGTTATTTATCACATTTATTGATTTGCATATGTTGAACCATCCTTGCATCCCAGGGATATATCACATTTGATCATGGTGGGTGATCTTTTTATTGTTTTAAATTTGTTTGTTAGCATTTTGTTGAAAAATTTTATATCTGCATTTATTAAGGATATTGGCCTGTAATTTTCTTTCTTTTTTGCAATGTCCTTGTCTGGCTTTGGTGTCAGGGTAATACTGACCTCATAAAAAGAGTTTGGAAGTATTTCCTGCTCCAATTTTTTTAGGACAATTTGAGAAGGATTGATAATAGTTTTTCTTTGAATGTTTGGTGGAATTCAGCAGTGAAGCCATCAGGTCTTAAGTTTTTCTTTGATGGGAGACTTTTTTATTACTGATTTAACCTCCTAACTCATTATTGGGTTTTGTTTTTTTTTTTTGGATTTTCTGTTTCTTCATGATTCAGTCTTGGTAAGTTGTGCATGTCTAGAAATTTATCCATTTCTTCTAGGTTATATAAGTTGTTGGCATATAATTGTTCATAGTAGTCTCTTATAATCCTTTGTATTTCTGTGATAATACAAAGTTGTAATGTCTCCTCTTTTATTTCTGATTTTATTTATTTGTCTTCTCTCTTTTTTCTTAGTTAGCCTAGCTTAACATTTGTTGATTTTGTTTCTTTTCAGAAAACCAACTCTTAGTTTTTCTGATTTTTTCTACTACTACTACTTCTACTACTACTACTACTACTACTACTACTACTACTACTACTACTACTACTACTACTATTATTATTATTATTTAGTCTCTATATCATTTATTTCTGCTCTGGTCTTTATTATTTCCTTTCTCATGCTAACTCTGGGCTTCATTTGTTCTTCTGTTTCTAGTTTTTTGAGCTATAATGTTAGGTTGTTTATTTGAGATTCTTCTTTTTTGGTGTAAGCATCTATTGCTATAAACTTTCCTCTTAGAACTGCTTTTGCCGTATCCCATAGGTTTTGGTATGTTCTGTTTCCATTTTTGTTTTTCTCATGATTTTTTAAATTTTAACATTTCTTCATTGATGTATTGATTGTTTAGGAGCACATAGTTTATTTTCTATGTATTTGTAAATTTTCCAAAATTCCTTCTATTACTGGTTTCTAGCTTTATATCATTGTGGTCAGAAGATAGTTGATATGATTTTAATCTTTTTAAGTTTGCTAAGGCTTGTTTTGTGCTCTAACATGTAATCTATCATGGAGAATGTTTTTTGTGCACTTGAAAAAATATATGTGCTGCTGTTGTTGGATAGACTGTTCTGGAATATGTCTGGTCAATCATGTCTAAAGTGTTGTTCAAGCCCAATGTATCCTTATTCATTTTCTGTCTGGATAATCTTTCCATTGTTTAAAGTGGGGTATTGAATTCCCTAATATTATTGCATTACAATCTCTGTCTCTCTCTTCAGATCCTTTAATATTTATTTTATTTATTTAGGTCCTCCAACATTGAGTGCGTATATTTTTACAATTGTTATGTCCTTGATAAATTAACCTTTTAATCATTATATAATATCCTTCTTTGTCTCTTTGTACAGTCTTTGATTTAACGTCCATTTTATCTGACATAGCATTACTATCCCTGCTCTCTTTTAGGTCCCATTTATTTGGATTTTTTCCCCATTTCTACACTTCAGTTTATGTCTGTCCTTAGAAATGATGTGAGTCTCTTGTAGGCAGCATATAGCTAAATCTTGTTTTTTTAAATACATTTTTAAGTTCTATTTCTTTTAATTGGACAATTTAATTCATGTATATTCAAGGTAATTATTAATAGGTGAGGACTTAATCTGCTATGTTGTGAATTGTTTTCTGGTTGTTTTGTAGATACTTTTTTCCCCGTCTCTTACTGACTTTTTGTGGTAGTGGTTTTCTGTAGTGGTATGCTTTGAATCCTTTCTATTTTTATTTTGTGCTTTTACTATAGATTTTTGCTTTGTGGTTACCATGAGGCTTACATGGAATATCTTATTCTTGTAACAGTCTATTTTAAGCTGACAACAACTTAACTTTGATTGCATACAACAACTCTACACGTTCATCAGCCCCCCTCCCATTTTATGTTTTTAGTGTCAGAATTTATGACATTTTGTAAAATAAAGGGATACACATTTTGTAACTTTAGCTATAGTTGCTATTAATTGTTTTGCCTTTTAACCCTTGTACTAGGGATAAAATTGCTTTACATGCCATTATTACAGTTCTAAAGTGTTCTGGACATGGCTCTGTTTTACTTATAGCATTGAGTTTTGTGCTTTGTTATGTTTTAGCTTAAGGTCCCTTTAGAACTTCCCATAAGCCAGGTCTAGTGGTGATGAACTTACTTAGGTTTTGTTTCTCTGGGAAAGCTTTTATTTCTCCCTCATTTCTGAAAGACATCCTTTCTGGGTAAAGTATTTTTGGTTGGCAGTTTTTTCCTTCATCTAAAAATTCTAAAATCTCCCTCCCACCCAGAGATATCCAAGTGTTAATCTGGAATCTATGAATGTTACCATATGTGGAAAAGGGGTCTTTTCAGATATGATTAAATTATCGAGATGGGAAGATTATACTGGATTATCTGTGTGGGCCCTAAATGCAATTACAAGTATCCTTGTAAAAGGGAGGCTGAGAGAGATTTGACCACAAATAAAAGAGGAGAATGCAATCTGACCACAGGAAGATTAGAATGATGCAGTCACAGGCCATGGAATGCCATCAGTCACCAGAAGTTGGAAGAGGCAAGTAATGGATTTTCCCCTGGAGCCTCCAAAGGGCACTTGCACTGCTTCCTGTGAATTGAGGCAGGAATGGTTTTCTTGCAAAAGAACCCAGTGGTGAGAAAGCTAATTGTTCACCTAGCTCTGACTTTTTCCAGTGTACAAACCATGTGGGGTGGGGGGAGGGAGGATTTTTGTGCACTGTGCCTGCAGCTTAGGGGAAGGGTTGCTGTTAGAGAGGTCGTTTCTCTCACCATCTGCTCGAGGTTTTCCACGTCTCTGTAGCCTCAGGGATTGTCATAGCCTCAGTGATAAGTTTAGGGATATCCCTGGTGATAGTCTTGGCACTGGATAGTTGCTCTCGTTTTCTATGTGGGGAGAATAAAGCCAGATTTCTCCTGTTTTGCCACTTTGGTGACTTTTCTCTGGATCCATTTTTTTTCTTTTTTGCATGTGGATATTCGGTTGTTCCAAAATCAATTGTTGAAAAGACAATACTTTCTCCATTGAATTGTATTTGTTCCTTTGTCAACAGTGATTTATTTAATATTTAATTTTTAATTTTTTAATTTTTTAAAAGATGATTGGTAAGGGGATCTCAACCCTTGGCTTGATGTTGTCAGTACCACACTCAGCCAGTGAGCCAACCGGCCATCTCTATATATGATCAGAACCCGTGGCCTTGGTGTTATCAGCACCACACTCTCCCGAGTGAGCCATGGGCTGGCCCAACAGTGATTTATTTTTTAATGTTGGGCTAGTCTTCTATCTGTGAAATAAACCTCACTTGGTTTTGGTATATAACTCGTCTTAAATATTGCTAGATTTGATCTGCTAATACTTTGTTGAGGACTTTTACGTTTACGTTCATGAGGAATTTTGGTCTGTAGCTTTATTTTTTGTACTATTAGAGTTTGGTATCTGGGAAATACAGGCCTCATAAAATAAGCAGGGAAGTGTTTCCTTCTTTTCTGTTTTCCAAAAGAGATTATGTAGAAGGTAGTTTATGGATGCTAAGTAGCCAATATGCACTGTGTTGAATCCCGAGCTTCAAAGCCACCTTTTTGTACTTTGCTTTGTAATACCTTTGTGTGTGTGTTTCTAAATTTATATTTTTATCCTTTTTGAAAAATTTATTTTTAAAAATGTTTACACTTTGTAATACCTTTTATTTGGAATCCTACAAACAACTCCACTCCATTTCTAGCTGGAGCCCTGTTACCATCCACAAGAAGGAAGGATTAGGGGGAGAATAGAATCTTGGTAGAGGGACAAGAAACTCTTTCCTTCCTTTTTGTTTGTTAATCCAGTCAACATTACCACACCAACAGTCCTTCACTTCAGCAGAGAAGGCAGGAAAGGCATTCTAGTCAGAGGGAACAGCTGATGCAAAGGCCTGGAGGTGTAAATAATTCATGCACAGTAAGGAGAGTTTGCTGAGCTTGAAAACAGGATCTGTTTGGTGTCATGTGATGAGAAATGAGATCAAGGCAGGAGGACATGACCTAGGCTAGAAAGGGCTGTGGAGACTAGCCCAGGGAGTTTGGAATTTATCCTCTAGGCCTGTGCTCTTCAAACTGCAGGGTATAACCCAGTAATGACTCATAAAAGCAACTTGGTGGGTTGCAACCAGAAGTTAGAAAATAAAATAAAAGAGAAGAGAATAAAAAGTATCGGAGTGCCTTTCATGGAGTAAGGGAAGGCACTGCTTCAGCTATGTATGTATATGTATGCATGTGTGTATATGAGTTTGCATTAGTTCTGGGAGCAGCCACTGTAGAACATGACGAGTTTGAGTCAGGAGTGATGTGACATCTAAATTCCCGTCCTTTGACCTCTTTTCTCCAGAAAAATTTCTCCTTAAAGTTGTTACTTCCTCTAGAGTTCCTCCGGGGCAGGGGTTCCATCTCATTTATCTCTGAAGCCTCAAGAGAGGCACATTAGAATCCCATTGTCCTGCATTCAATCTGTCCTTTGTCATTGTTAAAGCACGAACAAAACTAATGCCGTCTTTGTGCCCCACCCACCATGTTGACCTCTGCTTAACCTCATTCCTTTGTTTGACTGACCAGTTTTACATCGACTTAGGGCAAGCTGTAAAACGAACTTTGGTTTCCGCAGGTGGCATCAGTGATCTGAGCACTAACAGATCATAGATCACAAGACACCTGGTGAATGATGTTATCAACTTATTTTTCTTAAGATGTTTCCTTGAAGTTATTTTTAGTAACAGAGCTTTTGCTATATGTACTTTGTCTAAATGCAGAGAGCTAGAGTTGTCATCTTCTGTAGATGTCTGATTCTTTGCTGCGTGCAGCTTTCCTTTATATAAGTCACTTCTATAATAACTATCTCTGATTACCCAATGGATGTACCCATTTCCTCCTTTGGTCTTCACCTACATTCTCAATTTGGAGGGCATTATTCTTTAACCCCCTCCTCACACAGTCTTGTCCTAAAGTCACTGTGTGACTTTAGGTAGGTTTCTTAACCTTTCTCTGGGTTTGCCTGCTCATTTTTAACATGAGGTTCTCATAGAATTACTTCACAGGATAGTTTATAGGGTCGAGTGAGTTCATGCGTAAGGGGTATGATGAGTTTGTGTCCCCTCCCCCCCAATGTATGTTGAAGTTCTAACTTCTAGTACCTCAGAATGTGACTATATTTGGAAATAGTGCGTGAAGGTTAATTCTAGGTGTCAACTTGATTAGATTAACGAATTCCAAGAAACCTGGTAAAGCTATCTTTTTAGGTGTGTTCATGAGGCTGTTTCCAGAGGAGATTAGCATGAGAGCCTGAGTAGACTGGGTGGGAAAGATCCTCTTTCAATATGGGCAGGAACCATCTGATCTTCTGAGGGTCCCAAGAAAACAAAAAATGGACAAAAACGGTGAATTGCTCTATCTGCTCGGACGGGGATGCACCTTCTCTGGACATCAGAGTTCAGGATTCTTCAGCTTTTGGGTTCCAAGATTTACAACAAGGACACCATTGGCTTCCCTGGTGAGGAAAGCCTTCTGAGGCCTTCAGACTTGGACTGAGCCATGTTACCGGCATCCAATTTGCAAACAGACTATTATGGGACTTCTCTTCACAATCACATAAGCTAATTCCCCTAATAAATCATCTTTCATATATTTATAATATATCCTACTGATTCTGTCTCTCTGAAGAACCCTGACTAATACATAGGGTCATTTCAGATGTACTTAAGATGATGTCATTCTGGAGTAGGGTGGGCCCCTAATCCCTTATGACTGGTGTCAGAAGATATCTATGTGGAGATAGACTCACAGGGAGAATGCCATGTAATGACGAAGATAGAGATTGGAAGCACACAGCTGCAAGCCAAGGAATGACAAAGATTTCCAGAAAACCACTAGAAGCTAGGAAGTGTCAACAAAAGATTCCCCTGTAGTTTCAGATGTCATGGGCCTGCCAACACCTAGATTTTGGACTTATAGCTCACAGAACTGAGACAATACATTTCTGTTTTCTAAGCCACCCAGTTTGTGGCACTTTGTTATGGCAGCCATAGGACACTAGTAACAAGGGACTTAGCACAGTGGCAGGCACATAGTAGACACCCAACACATGCTATTTGCTGTTGTCATTATGGCAAGAACAGGGGTGTGTGTGTGTGTGTGTGTACATGTGTGTGTATGTTGGTGTGCACATACATGTGTTTTTACTCTAGGGACTCTTGGCTTGGCAGAAGAGGGTGGTAAAAAATAAGCTACCCAGAAACATCACCACTCTCATTCTCCCATCACTGCAGCCATTGAATTTTTAAAGCTCTTCAGCACTAGGCTATGTTTCAAACTTCACATCATTTCTGTGAGGAAGGAGGCAGATGAGAAAGTGAGGCCAGAGAAAGGCTCTAGAAGTTAGCAGTAAGTTCTGGACCTGAACCTAGAGCTCCTGTCCCATCCTTCCTCCAGCATGGCAGGTTGGGGAGTTGGCACTTCCAGAGCTCCAAAGTTGAGAGTGGCCTATTTGGACAGTATAACCTTGGTGTTGGTGGCTAGACTGTGACTTCTACCAGCACCTCTGGTAATACCTTAATGGATTTCTGCCTTCTCTCTCCAGATGTAAATTTACAGATTATGGGGAGTGATATTTGTTCTTTCCTCCCGCTGCTCTCTCCCCTTATGGGGCAAAGACCTGCTAGCCACTTTGGCAGACCTGCTAGACACACTCTGAAGGTGTGTCTTGTTGGCAGAACCCAGCTAGCTTTGGTCCCTACTTTCCAATCTTGACTTTTTCTAAGAAGGAATATTCAGCTTGGAGTAATGACAT
This sequence comes from Cynocephalus volans, assembly GCF_027409185.1. NCBI lineage: Eukaryota > Metazoa > Chordata > Mammalia > Dermoptera > Cynocephalidae > Cynocephalus > Cynocephalus volans. The sequence goes on from NC_084469.1 coordinate 58,085,836, forward strand.
TTGCCACCATGGAGGGACTCACAATGTAATTCCCAAAGATGTGTGCAGGGAAACTTCTGATAAAAACTCTGGGTATTCCTCTTGGAACAAGCACTAAGCACCAGTGATCCAAATATTCTGAGTCTGAGGTTCTGGGAATCTGAAATTCCAAGATTCTGAATTGTGAACTCTGCAGTCCTAAGACTGACAGTTTTGTTACTCCACAATTCTATGATTCCCTGAGTTGAGGTTTCTAGAAGCCTCTTAAGGAGACATGCATGTGGATAGATGTGGCTTGACACTGACACTGGATTGTTAAATAGTGTGTTTGTAATAACACAGTTGTGACGCTATCATCCTTATCCCCACTTCGGTGAGCAGGAAGCAGCCAATTCAAGGACCCTAATTTGCAAAACACGGATAATGGAAATTGAGAAATATGTGACTCATAGCCTATTATAAAACTTGCAGGGTTCAGGGGACAAGATTTCCCCTCACTTATCTTAATCACTGGTCCTTAAAGTGGAGTGTGTGTGTGTGTGTGTGTGTGTGTGTGTGTGTGTGTGTGTGTGTGTGTGTGTGTGTGTGTGTGTGTGTGTGTGTGTGTGTGTGTGTGTGTGTGTGTGTAGCATTTAGTTTAAGAAACATAGAGATTCAAGGGAGATGTGTATGGGTGTTCAGAATGTGAACTGCTCAAAGATACCACTTCTAAGGAGATATATACTAACTAGTTTAAGAGTAGGCAGGTGGTTCTGAGTCTCTTAGCTGGATCTTACAGCAGATCCCAGATCCATCAGAGAGAACCTCACCTTCAGAAACCCAGAGCAGAAACATATTAATGCACACAGGAGAACATACAATCATATACTTGCATGCACGCATGCACATGATCACACACATACACATGACTATGCCCTGATCCAAACTTCTCCTGGCATTCTCTGAAAATGTTTCTCTCCATCACCCACTTCATGAAGAGGTCTGATTACTATCTCCTGGACTGACTCCGAATCAGACATAGTGGCCTTACCTGGTGGGGGGCACAGACTATGTCCTGGTGTTCAACATGTGGTGCATAAGTGGTCAAGAGTGTATTGAAGACAGGTCAGCTGCCCACTAGGGCTCTGGAAAAATCCCCTGGACAGGGCTATTCAGGTGGTGTGATAATATACTAAGTTGCTGTGGTTGTTTTACTTGAGGAAGGGGTGCCTTTTTAGAATCCGCCAAAGAACTGTGGACATAGGTCTGTGTTCAAGTACTTGATATGCAGTTATGTTCTGTGAGACCTCAGATAGAGAAACTTTCTGAGCCTCAGCTTTGTCATGTGTAAAATGGGCATGAACACTGTTCCCTGTTGCATAGATTTGTGAGTATTAAGTGAGGTGAGTGTGTAACGCTTTTAGCACAGAGCTGACACAGAGTATTTGCTCAATAAATAATTGCTTTTACTATTACTGTTACTCACAACACACTGTAAGGTTTCCCTTCCTCCCATCCTCTGAAGGATCTATCTCTAGCAAGGTGAACAGAGTCCATTCTGTTTCTCCTCCCCTTCCTTTCCCCCAGCCCACCCCCTTTCCTTAACCCAATCCCTCCCTTTTTTCTTTGCCCCTCCCACTAACCCTGCTCTGGCACAGCCCAACCCTCATTCAGCGGGGCAGGAAGCTCATGGTGTAGTTTCGTGGGATTGTGGCAAAGCCCACGTGCTTAGGTGACACGTCGATGTCCTGAGGTGACTGCGGAGACTTGAAGCAGAAGTTCTGCATGATGGTGGTGAGGAAGAGGAAGAGCTCCATTCTAGCCAGGCCTTCTCCAAAACAGTACCGCTTTCCTAAAGAGGCAAAGTGGAGGTGAAGACCACTCTTTCTGCCACCTTGCCCCAATACCAGTCCCCACTGCATTCTCCCAGGGAGGACAGTCTAGAATGTCATGGCCTGAGAGACTTCAGGGGAAGGCTGTAACACTGTCCGAGTCTCAGCTTCCCTTGTATGTGAGAGAGGGTAATCTATGTCAGACTATACCAATGGGAAGTTTAGATGCCCCTTCCTGCCAAATACACTCTCAAAAATGGCTGCTGTACTCTCATCTCCTTTTTTAGGAATCTAAAGAATTTGCTGCATGACTCTGGACAAATCTGATTCACTCTGAGCCTTGATTTTCCCCACCTCTGAAAGGGGTTATGATTATCCCTTCCATCTTGTCTGGGTACAGATACTTGGTGCTTGATAGTTTTGGGGGTTGCAGCTGGTTGGCTCGAGGACAGTTTCTAAGGGGAACTTCCAAGCTGGACAAAGATACTAGGCCGCATTTCAGAGAGGGAAGCTGGAATGAGGGAGGCGCCTGTTGGTGTAAGCTGTGGCCTGGCAGCAAGCAGTGGTCTCTTACCGATAGAGAAAGGCACAAAGGCCTCACTCTTCTTAAACTGCCCCTTCTCATCCAGAAAATGCTGGGGGTTGAAATCTCGTGGGTTGGAGAAGAATTTGGGGTCTCTCAGCACAGAGCCCAGCATAGGAAACACTTCAGTGCCCTGGTAGTGAGGAGGAAGGGGGATTTAAAAAGGTAGGTCCGGGGATGGGCGTTCTGAAAGCACACAGGAGTTGGAGGCGGGGAATAGGGTGCCCCAAGTAAAGAGAAATGGGAGGAATGGGAGTTGGGGTCCTCTGAGGGAGGAGTTTTGGGGCATTTGAGATTTGTGTCCCTGAGATATGAAATTTGGGGGACATGAGGTTTCATGTTCTCTGAGACAGGAAGTTTGAGGGACACAAAGCCTGTTTCTCCTGAGGCAGGAGGTTTGGGGGACAGGTGGTTCATGTCTCTCAAAGCAGGAGATTGAGGGGACTTGTGGGTCCATGCTCCCTGAGACAGGAAGTTTGGGTACGTGCAGTTGATTCCCTGAGGCAGAAACTCTGAGGGAGTTATGGGATTGGGGACTCTCTGAATGAAGGTTGAAGGGATGTGGTGCTTGGGGAAGTCTTTGTTTGAGGGAATGGAATAGGGGCTGGAGAGCTTCTAATGGGGATGGGGCGCTGGGGTCATAGGGAGTGGGTTGGAGGTCCTTCTAGGCTGGGTGAGGGTGCACCTTGGGGAGGAAGAAGTCCCGAAACTTGGTGTCCCTGGTGACCCTGCGGGCCAGGCCCATGGGGATCATATCTCCGAATCTTTGGATCTCATGGATCACTGCCTCTGTGTAGGGCATCTTGGCCCGATCCTCGAACTTGGGCTGCCGGTTCTTGCCAATCACCTGGTCAATCTCCTCATGGACCTTGGCTGGGGGAGGAGAGGGAATGTGTTTAGGCATCTAGGGGTCTCAGAGCAGGGATAATAGTCCAAATATGTAAAACTAGATGGATGACATGGATCTATGCATGACATGGATGTAGACCATTCAAAGCAGATGTCAGCCATATGCACTGTTGGAGCAGGATCCTGTTAACCCAGTCATGCCAGAATCACAGGGGAGGCATAAGGAAGAAGTTTTAGAAGATGGTCTGGAGGAGCAGGCAGTGGACACTCAGTGGGCTTAGCACAGGAGTGATTTACCAACCAGTTCGGACATTTTCAATATTTGAACAGCTGGTGAGACTCAGCTGGTACCTATCAGCTGAATATCGCTCTGTCTGGATAGCAAGGTGTATCTGAGGGTCCAGGGATCTGGGAGAGGTGGGGACATTGCAACAGGCTCAGAGGAGTTTTGAGGGTCTGTGACCCCACTTCCCTGCCCTCTACAGCCTTACCCTCCACATCAGGATGTTTCATGAGCAACAGGAAGCCGTAGCGCAAGGTCGTGCTGACAGTCTCCGTGCCAGCAAAGAAGAGGTTCAGTGTGGTCAGGACCAGGTTCTTCAAGTCGAACTCCGTGTTGGGGTTGTTCTGTTCCTGCAGGAAGAGAGGGCTTCAGGCTCAGCTCCCTCCCCACCCCCTCAGGGCCTTTCTGAGGTTTTTTCCTTTGGACCCACCTCTCTTAGATCCAGACCAAATGTGAGAAGAGGGATCCTAGATCTGCCATGCTCTCTCTAGTTTCTGTGCCTTTGCCCAGGCTGCTGGCTCTGCCCCAAATGCTCTTTTCACATTATTTTCCTGGCTGATTATCAGCTTCATTGTCACTTTTTAAATAATAGGAATTTTTAGAAAGAAAGGGATGGAGAGAGTGAATGAGAAAGGACAGAGATGGCAAGATAGGGAGTTAAAGAGAAACAGATTTTCTGAGACACAGACAGAATTTTAAGTGACAGCCTCCTATTCCTTCCTTAAAAATCTTGATGCTTACTATGAAGGAATCTCAGCTCTTGTTCCTTTGAGCTTCAGACCCCCTAAAGCCCCATCTCTTTTCTTTACAGAAGGGAGACTGACATCCAGATGGGGGTGGAAACCCTCCAATGGCATATTGTAAAGCTGGGTCATCTATCCACATAAGAGTATCTGATAACCAGGGTATGAAAGGTTAGAGAGCATAGTGGCTAAAAGCACCAGCCTTAGAGTCAGAGAGACCAGGGTTTAAACTAGAGTCCACTGTTTCCTCACTGTATGACCTCAGACGAGCTATTTATACTCTCTGGGCCTCAGTTTCCTCATTTGTAAAACTGGGTTCATGATAGAAACCCCTTCAAGAGCTGTTGTAGGGCTAAATAGGTGAATACTATAAAGCACTTAAAATAGTGCCTGGCACACAGTAGTGCTGTAGAGCGCTTGCCATTGTAATTCACATGCACAAGTCCCGCTTGGTAGATGAAACAGTGATGGGTTAATTACAATTGAAATTATGAGGATTATTATGATGGGGGCTAATTTGAATGGGCCTCTGTTCCCCCACTCCACCCCCACTCCCTGCAAGCCTGATTTCCTTCTGCCTGGCTTTGGACCTCCCTACATTGGCTGCTGAGTGCACCTCCTGCATGCGGATGAGAAAAGAGTCGATGAAGTCCCGTGGGGAATTGGGATCCAGTGTGCGCTGGTTCTGTTCCACCTTCTTGGCTATGAAGTCCTCCAGCCCCTGCAGCTCCTTAAAGGCCTGTTGCTGTGGTCCTGGCAGGTGTTTCATCACCGAATAGAACATCTCATAGAGCTGGGGGTTGGGAAGAGAAGAAGGGAAGGAAAGGACAGCTGTCAGTGAGCAGGACCCAGTGGGAGTGGGACCTGTCTCAGGGCAAGGAAGGCGCTGGGTTAAAGGCACCTGTCCAGGTAGTATTTAGATGGGGCTGGATGGGAACAAATATCTAAGTTTTGGTGTGGGTTAAGTGTGAGGGTCACTTTAAGAATTTAGGTGAGACGGATTGGGGCACACATCCAGCTTTCAGATATTCAAGTGAGGCTAGATTGGAGCATACATCTGTATGTTCAGATATTCAAGTGAGGTTGGATTGCAAGACACCTGTTCACGTGTTTAGCTATTCAGGTGGGGCTGTTATGGGGGGGTCACCTGTTCAGGTGTTTAGGTATTCAGGTAGGCTTGGTTGGAGATAGCTGTCCAGATGCTTATTGGGTCTGGATTGGGGGATTTCTGTAAAGGCGTTCAGGTACTAAAGTGGGACTGGTGTTCAGGTGTTCAAGTGGGGGAGGGGGATACCTGTTCTGCTTAGGTATTCAAGTGGGTTGCATAGTGGGCCACCTCTGTAAGATATGTGAATGGGCTGGGTTGGGGTGTGCTTATTTGAGAACAATCTGTCCAGATATTTATGTGTTTAGGAGTCTTAGCTGGGGTACCTGTCCAGGTGTTCAGGTATTTAAATGGGCTGTGTAGGGGACACTCATCTAGATATTCCAGTGGGCTGGTCTGGGACACCTGTGTATTGTGTAGATGTCAAATGATTTTGGTGGGCTGGATTTTGCAGCACTAGTTGTTCAGGTATTCAGGGAGAGGGCTGAGGCTGTCACTGATCTAGGTGTTAAGATAACAGACGGGTAGTAACCATCCGTGAAATATTAAGGTAAGTTAGGATGGGAACACCCACTCAGGTGAGAGAGCTGAGGTGAGGGCACGTATCTTGCTAGCAGGCTCTGTTTTGGGAGGGCATCTGTTGAAATATCCAGGTGTCCTTGGAGGCTGGGTATTGGGCACCCCTCTTGGGTTCTGGTGCAACTGTTCAGTTGTCCAAGAGTGAGGGCTGGTTTTCAGGTGACCTTGCCTGAAGGAGGACGGGAGTTTGGGGGCACCTGTCCCCTTGTGGGGGAGCAGTTGGCAGGTTGTGGTAGGGCCGGGCTGGAACGGGTTACCTGCCCTGTGGATGTAGCTGTGAACTGAAAGCTTCCCAGCATCATACGCAGTAGTGACAGGAACTCTTTGTCCTCATAGTCAAAGCGGTCCCCGAAGACAATGGAGCTGATGACATTGGAGACAGTTCGGCTCAGGAAGAAGGTGGGATCGATGGTGGCGCCTGCGGGGTGGGCGGGGGGTGTCGAGGGGGGAGAGACGGGGATTGAGGAGAGAGAGAGTCAATTGAGGGGTCTGATGCCAGTCTGGGAATTCGAGGAGGGCCCTGCAGTGATGAGCCAAATTCCCAGCACCAGACCCCGGAGCTGGAAGCGCCGACGCCTTTCCCCACCCTCGTCTCCATCCGTAGGCAAAACGCGCGGGTCCTTCGCGTCCGGGGTTTTGCTGCTTCCCGCGCACGCCGGGGTCCCCCGCTCACCGCGTGTACCCCGGAAGGCCTCGATGAGGAAGCCCGCCTCCTCCTGGATGCGCTCCTCGATGCCGCGCTTGCCCACGCCGAAGTCCCGCAGCGTGGAGATGGAGAAACGCCGCAGCTGCTTGGCGCGCTCCCCGTTGCTGAACGCCACGCCTGGGGAGGTGAGCGCGGCGGCGGCGGCGGCGGAGGGGCGGGGAGGTGAGCGCGGCGGCGGCGGCGGCGGAGGGGCGGGGAGGTGAGCGCGGCGGCGGCGGCGGCGGCGGAGGGGCGGGGAGGTGAGCGCGGCGGCGGCGGCGGCGGAGGGGCGGGGAGGTGAGCGCGGCGGCGGCGGCGGCGGAGGGGCGGGGAGGTGAGTGCGGCGGCGGCGGCGGCGGCGGCGGAGGGGCGGGGAGGCGAGCGCGGCGGCGGGCGGCGGGCGGCGGGCGGGGGCGGGGGCTGGCCGCAGACCAACCCCGAGGGGCTCCTGAGCGGGGGCAGGTGGGGTGGGCACAGAGCGAGAGCGAGAGAGAAATACAAAGTCTGAGTCAGAGAAATACAGAAAGAGATAGAGGTCGATTTGGAAGAAGAGAACCAGAAGAGAGAGACAGAGGCAAGACGGATAGATGCACAGAGAAACAGAGACACTGGGATGGAGAGAGGGAAGGAAGCAAGTAGGGCGGGGGAGAGAGATCCCGAGATCTGGGAGGTGGAAATGAAAATTGTGAAAGATTCTAAAACTGACCTAGAGAGGAGAAAAAAATAGGGAGAGAGTAACAGAGAGGGTCTGGAAAGAGCAGCTCTTCTTACCAGAAGATAGAGGCGTAGGGGATTTCACGCAGAAATAGTGTGAGACTCTAAGAGGAAAAAGAAAGGAAAGGAGAGAGAAACATGGGGAAGCACAGAAGCTGAGAATGATAATAAATAAATAAATAAATAAATAAAACCCAAAAGGCAAGTAGAGGTAAAGGACCAGAGTTCAAGAACAGAAATCCCAAGGCGTTCTAAGAGATGGACAGAGACAGTAAAAGAAGAGACATCTAGTGAGAGAGAACAGGGAGACGGGCAGAGAGGGGCAGGGAGAAATTGGGACACAAACTAAGACAGGTGAGAGACAGGCACAGGGAAAGGCAACAATCAACAGGATGGGGAGAAAAGACCAGGTGAAGGGCTCTGTCATACCCTTGAATGGGCAGGTGAGCAGGGAAGGCTGGGGAAACTGAGGTCATCATGTCTGCCTGACCACATTCCCCAACCCGGGGCCCCACTCACCATAGCCTTTGAAGAGCCAGTCGAAGGTGGCCTGCTCTCCTCGGCCGCTGAATTCCTCAGCCTGGTCCACCAGAGCCTCCTTTACAGCATCCTGTCCACACAGCACCACTACCCGCCTGGGCCCCAGGTGGATCGTAAACACGGGGCCATAGCGCTCTCCGATCTGATGGACGTGGGGGGGAGTGGTTAGAGTACTGGCCCAGTATCCAGATGTCATGACTAGGATGCATTTCCCTCAGACTGAAGCAGTCAGGGGACTGAACATCCCAAGATCTGGTCTTTCCTGGCTAGGACCTGGATGCTGAATCTTCAAAACTCCCCTTTCTTAAGACTCTGGTCTAACCTGGTCAGTGTCCTGCCACGAAGCTCCAGCCAAACTGAGAAAGTGCCCCCACCCCATCACCACCATCCCACCCATCTCCCTGCCTTCTGACACCTTCATTAGGGAGTTGTACATCTGCTCTGTGTTCAGCTGCAGGTAGTTGCCAATGAAGGGCAGGGGGGTGGGTCCAGGAGGCAGCTTCCCCCAGAGCTTCCTCTGCCGCCAGACAGACATCAAGATCATGACAGTCAGGCAGGCCAACAAAGCCACCAGAAGCAGCCCTGAGGCCAGCATGGTAGTGGTGAGAGTGACAGCTGGATGGTGATGGCTGGGATGATTTGCCTTTATACTACCTGGGAGAGAATGGTAGACTTTGGCTGATTATATAATTGTCTCATTTTACCTTCAAACCACACACCCCTCCATGAATCCCGCCTAGTTTGGGGCACAGCCAGAAAGGGGGTAACCCAGGGCTGTGGATTTAGGCATGGCAGTAGATAACTGCAGAACTGGAGATTTTGGAATATTTGCATAGGGGAGCACCTGAATTTCGAATTTGGGGTCTCAGAGTGAGAAAGAACTTCAAAGTTGTGGATTTGGGGGTCTCAGAAGAGAAGAATCCAAAGGTCTCGATTTTAGAGGGCTGAGACAGGATGTGTAGCTGTGTGTTGGGGGTCCTGCAGTGAGGAGGGATGTAGGATTAAGGGTCTCAGGAGGGGAGATTTCAGAAATATGACTTGAGGGTCTTGGGGTGAGGAGGGGCCCAGGGTTATGGATGTGGTGTTCCTGGGAGAAGGGTATGAAAAGCTCAGCAGGGTCCTAGAGTTAGCACCTGACCCCAGGTGCTGACCTGCTTTTGCTTTGGGCCTAGTGCTGTCTCTTGATACCCAGAATCCTCAGTGGAACCTCAAAGTGAGGCCATAAGTGCCAGGATGGGTGTCATAGAACCTCCACTGCCCATCTCTGATTGGAAAAAGGCTACAAGACCAGAGCCACATTTTAGTGGAACTTTCCACAGAACTGGAGAAGAGCAATTCATTGTCTCAGTTGGCAGAGGGACTGGCTAGGTTTTGGAGAATAGTAATAACACCACAAATATGGTCAAAAAATCCCAACTGTCCTAAGGGTTATAATTTACGAAGACCCCCACTGGTTTCCTACCCAGATCCTTAGGGAAACCCGCTAGATCAATTGTATCATTTCTATTGTTGTTGTTGTTATTATCGTTTCCCATTATATATATGCCCGTACTCAGGGCAGAAAACAGAGTGGATTGGGTCAGATGTGTGAAAGCCTCTTGAGCCAAAAGCCTGGAACTCCAGTCTCCTACTCTGCATTCTTAGTTTCCCCTTTCTGAACTTGGTTTATCTGCCAGTAGAAAGGGAGTATTTGGGAAGAGAAAGTAATATGAGGGTGTGTGTGTTAAGTCTGCTTTAGGGGCAATTCCTGATTTGTCATGGGCTGCTATTAGCAGGCAGAGGGAAATATAGCAGGAGAGATTTGGGTAAACTGCAGTGTTGGGAACTGAGGTAGACCCTGGAATGCTGAGGGCAGGAGGAGAGAAGGAGTGAGTGGCCCTACTGTCCTTCCCTCATTGAAATTCTTCCTCGGTAATAAGGACAGTTACCCTTTGGTGAGTGCTTGTTGTGTTCCAGGAAGATTAAGTCCATGTGTGCCTGATCTTATTGAATCTTTGTAACGATGGGGCTGGTTCATGGTCAGCCTCATTTTGAAGAGGAGCAGACCAAGATTCCATAAAGCCACTTGCTTGAGGTAGTAAGTGAGGGAGCCGAGATTTGAACTCTCTCCCCTTTTCCCTTCACTGACTGGCTTAGTCCACCCAGGGGACCAGTGGAGACCATGCTTAGCAGCAGGTGTGTGCTGAGATTGGCATTAGCAGTGGACACAGGGATTACACTGGCAGGTTCTGATATCAGCATCAGGTAGGCCTGGGGAGGAAGGGGCATCATGTTGGCATTGAAATTGCCCCCAGGTATACACTAGGATAGGAAATAAGTTGGCACTGGACTTGACACTAGGAGAATATTAATAAAGGCCACCTCTGGTGCCAAGAGGGTTCTGAGAGTGGGCCCAAGTGGTCATTGAGGCTGGCTTCAGGAGGGCATTAGAGTGGCAACATAAAGGCTCTGATGTTGGTCATAACAGGCTCTGACATGAGCAGTAGGTAGGTGCTAAGATTTGTCCTATGTGGGCCTGAGATTTCTCTTAGCTAAACCATGGGAAGGGCTCCAAATGGGTACTTGGCAGGCTCTGACAGTTGGATTTTCCAGGGTTGTACCCTGCCTCAGGGCCTCTAACTTTGGACAAGTGCAGGTGGGTGAAATTGGCACTCCCAGGACTGGCATCTTGCTCAAACTGTTTTAGGCTGCTGGACTCTTGAGACTTGTGGGGAGGGAACAATGGACAGAAAACAAAGCAGAGAGGGGAAAGTTGTTTGTTGGTTTTGGAGGGGGAAGAGGTGGGAAGGAGGATTAGCCTGGGTTTGGCAGGTATCAGTCCACCTTATCCTGATCACCAGCATGCACCTGGGTTGGCCCCAAGCCTAGGTCCCTCCTCTTCCCGCTGTTTGTTGAAAAGGAGAGAGGTAGAAATTTGGGTGTTTGTTTCTCCATGAGGTTGGCACCAGGAAGGGCACTGAATGTTCAGACAGGCTGCCATGAGTTGGCCAGGGAGGGTTTGGGGGTGGGTCAGACTGGACGAAGTGCTTGGGGACACAGAGGTTATTGTGGATTAAATTGAGGTCAAACAGATTTGGCCTTGTTGATTACCCTGGACTGGGGAGGGAGAGATCGGGGTCTGAAATCACATGGGAGGGACACGTCCCAGTGGGCCAATGGCTTAGGGACAGGCTTCCAGAGTGAGCTAGTGGTGAACCCAGAAACATTCCTTCCTCTTGCTGGGCCTCAGTTTCCCCTTCTGGATGCATGGTACAGTGCTTAAGAAAAAGGTTAAGCATTGATTGGAATCCTAACCTTATCCTTTTTCTGTTGTGTGACCCTGAACAGGTGACTTTGCCTTTCTGAGCTTTATGGAACCATGACAGCATACACCTCTTAGGCTGCTTCAGTGAGGGGTGTATGGGTTAATGCATGTGAAGTACATGACAGTAAGTACTTAATAAATATTAGCATTCTTATTAATCTGTAGGATGAAGGAAACTGATGAGAGATGCCCTAAGCCCCCTCTTGGCTTTTATATTCTCTGATCTAAAGTTCCCCAAGCTTTACCTTTGGGAATAGGAGAAGGGAGAGAGAGTTTTTTGGAACCTCCCTCCCCATCTCTTCCTCAGCACAGCTGAGCCTTACACCCTGGAGCTATGAATAGGAAATTGATTTCCTAGGCAGCTTCCTGGAGGGATGGTGCTAGATTAGGCAGGATCTGAAGAAGGATGGGTCAGCATAGACCCTCAGATTGTTCTGGATGGGCCCTGCACAGCACTTTGCCCATCTGTCTCTCTCTGTCTCTCCCCTTGTCTCTGACACTGTCTGTCTTTCTCTTTCTCCTTCCCTGCAAGTCAGCCTTCCCCTCAACCTTCCTGTATGCTTCTGGATCTCTGTATGTTTGTGTCATTTTGTCCAGTGGATTTTCCTACATGCCTCTGTCATATTTATTCTGATTTATATGTCTATGTGCATGTGTGTGTCATTTTGGGTGCATGCTTGGGGTGTCTGTGTGTATGTATGTTTCAGCATGTCCATGTTGATAGATGAACTTATGTATTCCCAATCTTTGTGGGGTGTGTGTTTGTGTGCCATAAGTGGGTATTCAGGCCAGTTTACGTCTACATGTACACATCTGTGTGAGTACCTGCTGGGGTGTCTGTGTCAATCCCAGTGTGCCTGAATGCCCACCAGTCTCTGCATCTGTCTGTGTGCAGCATGCATGCACACATGCTTTGAGATGTGCCAGTTAGGAGATGTCTACCACGTGTATCTGTGAGTCTAACCTGGTGTATGAGTATGTACAACCAGGTGACTATAGATAAGTGTATGGATGATTTTGTGTGTGCTTCCTGGTGTATGTGAGCAGACGGGCTGTGTTGTATACACATGAACACCTGATAACTGCTTGTGCCTATCTGTGTTTGGATTCAAACATAGTCCTGGTCCAGCTCCATTTTTCTTCAGGAAACAAATAGTTTTTGTATTTTCCAGAGTATTTACCTCCCTCAGTGTTCAAGAGTCACACTGGGTGGAACAAACCTCCATGGGACAGGTATGTCCTGGAGCACTCTCAAAGTTGGCTACCTCCCATTGGATAAATTTAAATATGTTCTCAGAAAATTCTCTTTTCCACAGTATCACCCCCAACCTCCTAAGCTATTTAGCACATTTAATAGAGTCATTAAACCAATGTTCACTGAACCTTCTACTCTGTGCCAGCCCTGTGCTAGGTGACACAGAGGTGATCAGAGAGCCCTGGGCCCTGTCCTCATGGAGAGCTCACTCCTGAGGGGGAGACAGATCATCACCAGATAGTGACATCTTAGGATAGACAGTGCTTTGTGGGGGAGGCACAGGTAGAGGGATTGGGGTTGGTATGGAGGAAGCCAGGTGTGTGTAGCAGCCCAGAAATGCCACATGACTCAACCTTCAGGGTTTTAGGGTAGGCCACTAGAGAGCTGAGTAGGGATTTTCTATGTAAGTGTTGGGAGACGAGAGATAGAGCTTCAGGCAGACAAAATAGTGTGTGTAAAGGCCAGAGGGCACAGCTGAGTGAGATTATATCTTAGAGATCTGAGACTGTCTTTCCTGAGGAGACTGGAGCAAACAGGAGCCAGATTATGTGGAGCCTTATGTGACTTGGGGAGGACTTTGGACTTTGTCCTGAGGCAATAAGGAGCTCCAGAGGCAATAAGGAGCTCCAGAAGTATTTTATTCAGGGGAACAAAATGGATAGATTGGTGTTTAAGAAAGATTCTTCATATTTTTGGAGGGGATGAGACTGGAAGCTTGTGTGCTACAGGCATCCAAGTGCGAGAGAACAGGGCTGTGAGGATGGGATGAAGTGGTGGATTGGAGAAAAGTATGGAAGGACGAATAAATAATTACCTGGCAATATGTTGGCTGTGTGGGGATAAGAGTAAGAGAAAGGTGCAGGGTGGGGTAGATGGTATTGTCATTTACTGATTTGGAGACAGATCAAGAGCAGGTTTGAGGCAGGAGATAATGATTGTAGCTTTGGACATGTTGGTGAACCAGGCATAGTCACTCTTCTTAGGGATTTCTTAGACTACTGGGGGAGCAGATCCAGACAAATTAAAGTCCTCAATGATCCTATTATTTATTATTCATTAGTAATTAGGAATAATTCACTACTTAGGGTTGAGGATTGGGAAGTCTTCCTTTGGAGGTGTCATGTAAACAGGGTCTCAGGATGAGTTTACCAGGAAAGAGAAGAGAGGAGTCCAGGCAGAGATACCCACATGACCCAAGTCTTGGACATATGAGATGGATGGAATGGAATAGAAATATTCGACAGCTGCACCCCCTGCCCCTGCTCACTCTGCTAATTTATCAATCAGCTTCCAATCCTCTATCCCCAACCTGATCCAAAACTCTCAGGAAAAATCCTGCTTCATGCCAAGTGTGCCTGAAATCTACGACTCTGTCCCAAATGAGACTCTTTTCTTCTTTTTAAATCGAGATGAAATTCACATAACATATAACTAATAACCATTTTTAAAGTGAACAGTGTAGTGGCATTTTGTACACTCACAGTGTTGTACAATCACCACCTCTATCTAATTTCAAAACATTTTGACACCAAGCAGACCCTGGGCAGGCAGAAAACCTGGCCAGCTGCCTGCACCATGCTGCACTGCCATGCCTGAGCAGAAGGCAGGCCCCAGGCAGGCAGAAAATCCAACCAGCTGCCTGCACCATGCCACCCACACAGAAGGTAGAACCCTGCACTGCTGACACCAGGTAGTCAGGAAACCCAGCCAGCTGCCTGCACCATGCCATGCTGCTCCATCCACACAGAAGGCAGGACCCCATGCAGCTGATGTTGGGGAAGCCTCACACAATTTCCAGGGTCGTGGCCCACAACAACCACCACAACAACTTGTACTGCTATGAGGATAGTGCACTGCTGCAATAACATCCATGACCACTGTGCAGGAGGCCCACTGCATGTTTGACTTCACTGACACAAGTAGAGTTAGTTATTTGAGGAGCCTGGAAAAAGAGGAAGACATTTTTCTGCTCGAAGTCCACTCCAGAGTAATAGAAGAAACAACTGATCTACCAGATGACCAGAAATCAATGTAGAGATACTAGAAATGTGAAAAAACCAGTAAATATTGCACCACCAAAGGAATATAGTAACTCTCAAGTACCAGACCCTACAGAACAGGAAACCCTTGAAATGAGTGAAAAGGAATTTTGAATAACTATCTTAAGGAAACCCAATGAGATAAGAGAGGACTCAGTTAGACAACACAATGAAACAGAAAAAATATTCAGGATATGAAGGAGGAAATTTACAAAGAGATTAATACTTTAAAAAAGAACTTAGCAGAACTCCTGGATCTGAAAGACTAATTCAATGAAATAAAAAACACAACTGAGAGCGTAAGTAGCAGATTAGAGCAAGCAGAAGAAAGAATTTACCAACTCAAAGATGGTCTTTATGAAATAACCCAGGCAGACAAAAAAAAAAGGAAAAGAGAATTTTTAAAAATGAAGAAAGTCTAAGAGAGATAGCAGACAACCTTAAGCACCCAAACATCCAAATCATGGGTGTTCCAGAAGGGGAGGAGAGGTAAACACATTGAGAATCTATTCAATGAAATAATAACAGAAAACTTCCCAGGCATAGGGAGAAACACAGACCTTAAAAAAAAAAAAAAAAAGACAGAAAGAAAGCTCAAAGATCCCCAAACAGATTCAATCAAAAAAGATCATCTCTAAGACACATTATAGTCAAACTGACAAAGCTCAGAAACAAAGAGAAGATCCTAAGAGCAGCAAGAGAAAAGCATCAAGTCACTTATAAGGGAGCCCCCATCAGACTAACAGTAGATTTCTCAACTGAAACTCTATAGGCAAGAAGAAAATGGGATGATATATTCAAAATGCTAAAAGAAAAAAACTGCCAGCTAACAATACTATTCTTCAAAAATGAGGGAGAAATAGTATATTTCCCAGACAAACAAAAACCGTGGGAGTTTATCACCACACAACCAGCCCTGCAAGGAATTCTCAAGGGAGTCCTGCATCTTGAGAATCCAAAAAACAATAACAACAGCCACAAACACACAAGAAAGAACAAAGCCCACTGTTAAAACACAAATGCAAATGAGAAAGAAAAAATAAATTAAATCTTAGCACCTCGTAAAAAAGCAACAAACATTGAAGATTAATAATAAAAGGGGAAGAAAGGAAAAAAAGATATTTAAAACATCTAAACAAAAAAGTGGTAAAATGCCAGGAATAAGACAATACCTCTCAATAACAACCCTAAATGTGAACGGACTAAACTCCCCACTCAAAAGACGCAGACAGATGGATTGGATCAAAAAGCTAGACCCAAATATATTCTGCCTTCGAGGGACTCACCTCACCTGTAAAGATGCACACAGACTAATAGTGAAGGCATGGAAAAAGATATACCACACGAATGGAAAACAAAAATGAGCAGGAGTAGCTATTCTTATATCAGATAAAATAGACTTTAAACCAAAAACCATAAAAAGAGATAAAGAAGGCCACTATATAATGATTAAGGGATCTATCCAGCAAGAAGACATACAATTATAAATATATATGTATCCAACCCTGGAGTACCCAGATATATAAAGCAAACACTATTAGACCTATCAGCACCACACTCTCCCGAGTGAGCCACGGGCCAGCCCGAACACTATTAGACCTAAAGAAAGAGATGGGCCCCAGTGCATTAGTAGTTGGGGACCTGAACACAACTCTGTCATCATTGGACAGATCATCCAGGTGACCAATGAATAGAGCAACACAGGATTTAAACTACACTTTAGACCAATTGGACATAGCAGATATCTATAGAACGTTTCATCCAACAACTACAGAATGTACATTTTTCTCATAAGCTTGTGGAATATTCTCCAAGATACACCACATGCTATGTCACAAATCAAATCTCAATAACATTGGAAAAATCGAAATCATCTGAAATATCTTTTCAGACCACAATGGATTAAAACTAGAAATTAATAACGAGTGAAACTCAGGACTCTCTATAAATACATGAAAATTAACCAACAGGCTTGTGAATGACTTATGGGTCCAAGAAGAAATTAAACAGGAAATAAAATTTCTAGAAACCAACAACAATAGACACATCATATCAAAACCTGTGGGATACAGCAAAAGCAATACTAAGAGGGAACTTCATTGTGGTAAATGCTTATATCAAGAGAATAGAAAGACTGTAAATAAACAACCTAATGTTACACCTCAAAGAACTAGAAATAAGAACAATCCAATCTTAAAGTTAGTAGATGGAAAGAAATAATTAAAATCAGAAGAACTAAATGATATAGAGACCCCGCAAAATGATACAAAAGATCAATGAAAGAGTTGGTTTTTTGAGAAGATTAACAAAATAGACAAATCATTAGCTAGGTTAACAGAGAGAGAGAGAGAGAGAGAGAGAAAGAGAAAGCAAGCTGGAAGCATAACATGACCTGACCTCAAATTATACTACAAAGCTATAGGAACCAAAACAGCGTGGTACTGGCATAAAAATACACACTGGGACCAATGGAACAGAATGGATAACCCAGAAATCAACCTGCAGACTTACAGCCAACTGATCTTTGGCAAGTACAACATACATTGGGGAAAAGACTCCCTCTTCAATAAGTGGTGCTGGGAAAATTGGATATCCATATGCAGAAGAATGAAGCTAGACCTGCACCTCTCACCATATACCAAAATCAACTCAAAATGGATTAAAGACTTAAGTATAAAAACTGAAACTATAAAACGGTTAAATAGAAAACATAGGGGAAACACTTCAGGAAGTGGGCAAAGACTTTATGAGTAAGAGTTCAAAAGCACAAGCAACAAAAGAAAAAATAAATAAATGGATTATATCAAACTAAAAAGCTTCCACACAGCAAAGGAAACAATTGACAGACTGAAATGACAACATACAGAATGGGAGGAAATATTTGCAAACTATACATCCTACAATAGATTAATATCCAGAATATACAAGGAACTCAAACAACTATTCATTAAAAAACCAAATAACCCAATTAAAAAAATGGGCAAAGGAGCTGAATAGATATTTTTCAAAAGAAGACATACAAATGGCCAACAGGTACTTAAAAAAAATACTCTACATCACTATTCATCAGGGAAATGCAAATTAAAACCGCACAGAGATACCATCTCACCCCAGTTAGACTGGCCATAATCAAAGAGACTGAGAATAACATGCTGGTGAGGATGTGGAGAGAAGGGAACTCTCATACACTGTTGCTGGGACTGTAAATTAGTACAGCTACTATGGAAAACACTATGGAGGATACAGCTACAGATAGATCTACCATGTGATCCAGCACCCCCACTTCTAGGTATATACCCAAAGGAATGGAAATCATCATGTCAAAGGGATACTTGCACTCCCATGTTCAGTGTACCTCTGTTTACAATAGCCAAGATATGGAACCAACCTAAATGTCCATCAATGGACGACAGGATAAGGAAAATATGGTATATATACACTATTGAATACTATTCAGCCATTAAAAAGAATGTAATTCTGCCATTCATGACAACATGGATAAGCTTGCAGAAAATTATGTTGAGTGAAATAAGCCAGGCATGGATGGAAAAATACCACATGTCCTCACTCATAAATGAGAGCTAAGAGGGAAGGAAAGAAAGACCACGGTGGTGCACTGGACATGCAGAAGGAGAGAACATACCTAGGGTTTCCACGGGGGGTGGGAAACAAAGTTGGGGAGATGTTAGGGCGGGTGGCACAGGGAATAATTGCAATTTGTGGTAATGAGAATGCTGATAGTATTGATCTGATCATCACATCTTTGGCACAGGTGGTGACAGTCACCTTTGTACTCCATGAATATGCATAATAATTAAAACAAAACAAAACAGAACAAAACAAAAAACATTTCCATATGAAAATCTTGTGAGCCGCCTTGTTTTAAATTTAAATACTAGTACTACTAATCATGATATCATTCATTGAACTTAATATCTTACTGTGTGAAGCCTTTTATTAGCATTATCTGAATTAAAGTTCCAAGCCAGTGGGGCTGGTTTTATCATCTCCATTTTGCAAATGAGTTAATTAAGGCCCTGAAAGTTGTAAGTGACTTGCTTTGCTTCCATAACTAATGAGAGTAGAGCCTGCATATGGTCTTGTGTGACTATAAATTCCCTGCTCTTAACCACCTCTCTAGACCGCCAAGCCCTACCTGTTTTTCTTTATGAAACATCAGAATGCTGCCCCTAATCTGTGGTTCTTGAAAAACTTCCCTGTAAGCCTGAAACAAAAGATTCTAAAATATTAAACAAGAAAAAACAAAGTATTTTAATAGGAGGGAGACTTGACCTTCTGTACTTTTTGCATTCCTTTGAAGCTTAACCAAAACCTGGTCAACCAGAGTAGCACTCAGTCCATTGGTGGTGAGGTGCTTGGTGAGCTTGGAGAATGAGCAGAGAGTGGAATGTTTGTGTTTCAGATTTCAGAGTGATGACAAGGACTAGGGTGGAGCTGTGGGAGTGTTGGCTGAAATGGAGAGAAGGAGAAGGCCAAAGAAGAAAAGAAAGTCAAGGTTCTTTCTGTCTTGTTGTTTAGACAGCTCACACCCATGGCCACTGAAGTGCCTCCCTACAAGGAGAATGGCATGATATAGAGTAGAGAGGAGGAAAAAGTTTGATAGGTGACAGGAATGAAGGAGACAGACCAGAAGGAGAAAGATTTTTTAAAATTTATTTTTAAAATGACAAATAAAAATTGTATATATATATGGTATACAATATGATGTTTTGACATATGTATACATTGTGGAACGGCTAAATCAAACTAATCAGCATATTGCCTTGGGTTGAATATACCCCCAAAACTTAATTCCCACTGTAACAGTTGAGGGTGGGTGATCCTATTATGGTAATTGAAAGGTGGAGCCTTGAAAAGGTGATTAGATTATAGGACCATGCTGTAGTGAACCGATTAATAATGGTGGTCAGGGGCATGGTTTGGAGGGCTTTAAAAGGAGAGTGAATGAGGAAGTTAGTCTCTCTCTGCTCCACTATATTCACAATGTGATACTCTGCTGTCACTGAAGTTACCACCAAAGAAAGCCTTCACCAGATGTGTTCCCTGGACTTTGGGCTTCCTAGCCTCTGTAAGCAATAAATTTTGATTTCTTTATAAATCACCCAGTTCCAGGTATTTTGTCATAAGCAACAGAAACAGACTAACACACACATATTACCTCACATATTTATCTTTTTATCTTTTTGTGTGTGTGTGGTAAGAACACTTAAAATCTACTTTTAGTTGTTTTCAAGAATACAAGACATTTTTATTATCTATAGTCACCCATGTTGTACAGTTGATCTCCTCAATGTATTCCTCTTGTCTAACTGAAATTTTGTATCCTTTAACCAAATCTTCTCAATTCTCCCATCCCCCAATCTCTGGTAACCACCATTCTACACTCGTCTTCTATGAGTTGACTTTTTAGATTTCATGCAAGATTTGTCATTCAAAGGAGAAAGGATTTTTATAACAGGACGAAAGTGTCACAGTCTATGGTACACTGAGGAGTTTTTGTCAGTTATTGGTTGAGTAACTCCTATTGGATTAAGCATCCAGAAAATAACCACAAACTCCGAATAAAACATTTTAAAAAGCCCAATTTCCTGAAATCACTGGAGAACAAACAAAAGTAAGCAGATACTGAAGGTGGGGGAGGGGGTGGAAAAAGTAGGTTTTTTTTTTTTTTTTTTTTTAGCTCTTATCATGAAGACAGGCCCTGGACAGTGCCTTGTGGGTGGCTAAAACCCAGATAGGAACTTTGCAGTTTGCCTGACTTCAAGAACCAGAGGAGAGAGTTCAGGCTAACTATAGCACGTGCTGATAGTGGTGGTAGAGTCTCAAAAAGGAGAGAGCCAGAGAGAGGGAGCCCCAAATTCTGTGTGTAAACTCCAGTCAAAGTTCTGACTGATTATTGAACTACTCATTTGCTGGAAAACTCCAGGTACCCAGCTAAGGCTAAAGGAACTGAACTAAGATTTCAGAGCTGAGCATTTGTGCTTAGCTAAGTTAACTGCTTTCCAAATCAAAACAAACATCAAAATTTTTCAACAGAACATAACAGAATCCAGAGTCTCTACAATGTATCACTTGTAATATCCAGGATAAAATCCAAAATTACTAGGCATGTGAAGATACATGAAAATGTGACTCAAGAGAAAAGGCAATTGATAGAGCCTGATCCTGGGATGACCCCAGTGTTGGAATTTAGCTGACAGCACCTTTGACTGTCTATGCCCAATGATGTAGAAGTGGTATTAGGGAGAAAGAGATATTGACCCTACCTCTTGACTCTGAAGCTCAGTGGAGGTGGCAGAATGAGCGACATTCTTTTGAGAGGATATTAGGGAAAGCTGTGCTCTGGAGGAAAGAACCTATTCTGGGTAAGAATGGAAATGGAGGGAAAGTTTGGACAAGTGATTCATTTATTAAGCAAAAGGGAGCACTTACTATGTGCCAGGCACTGTTTAAGTGTTGGTGTATATCAGTCAACACAGCAGTCTAACTTCTGATCCTATGGAGCTTACATTCTGTATATGTCCAGGAATTTTGGTCAAAGAGCATCCTGTCCAGGAACATACTTTGGGAAGGGGACATGGAAGCAGAAAAGAAATAAATCACATGTTATACAAGCTAGCTGAAAATAATGACTATTTGAGGGGTCTTCAAAGAATTTATAGAAAGATTCATATTATCTTTCAATTCCATTTTTCCACAAACTTTTTGAAGTACCATCATATTTATTGTTGTAGCTAATGATTATTGAATGTTATGTGCCAAGGACTGTGCTGGGTGATCTGCATGCATTACTTTATTTAATTTTCCCAGCAGCTCTGTGAGATAGGTTATGTTATTATCTACAATTTACAAGTGAAAAAACTGTGATCACCAACTAGGAAGCTGCAGAACCAAGACTGAAGTCTAGGTCTGTCTGTTTGCAAAGCTAGATCTTTTAATCACTATGTGATATTGTAGTCTACATGGAAAGGTGATGGAAATACTAAGTAGAGCAAGAACAGACTGGTTTCAGAAAAATCAATTCCCATAGAGCTCAATTTGCTAATGACACATTTACCTAACTTTAATCCTTACATAAATTGCACACTCATTTTTGAGGACAGGATGGGCTCAAAAATGGGTTTAGCCTCTTTTTAGCACTTTGCCTATGTTTGAGAATTACAATAGTTCTGAGCAAGATTTTCAACTCTAGGTCAGCCTTGGTTTTAAGGTAAGTAAAAGACAAGACCTTAAAATCTTGAGAAAATGCACACAAAGCAGTTGGCTCTCCCTGTAATTAAGGGATAAGCAAAGTCAACATTTTATCCCTGTCTGTCTTTATGCCCTTTTCTGCTGATCCCAAGGAGGTGTGGCTGAGAGAAACATTGGAAGTATAAAAAAGGCCTCTATCTTTGAACAGCTGTCAGCAGGTAGATATTACTTTACATCATCCACTTCAAGATGTTTGTATGGAGGAAAGTTAAATGTTAAAGAATGTGATCATATGAAGGACAAAGAATTAATATCCTTATATATAATAATAGCAGAAAAGACAAACCAGGGTAAAGTTGAGCCAAAGACACAGTCACTTCATAGAAGAGGAGATATAAATGGCCTAAACATGTGAAAGATACTTAGCCTCACCAGTAATCAGAGAAATGAAGATTATAATCAAATATCGTTTTGATATCCATCTACTCAGCAAAATCTAAAAGTGCCTGATATTAGCCAGTGTTGAAGAGGATGGGGTGCAGTGGATACTCTTCACTGCTAGTGGGTCTGTAAATCATGCAATAATTTTGGAAAAGTTTGGCATATTGAGCAAATTGGACTCAATAATCTCCCTTCTAAATTTGTGTACTGTGAAGACACTCTTGCAAGTTTGTATCAGAGACATACAAAAATAACAGAAACATTTCAAAATATCCATCAAGAACAGAATAAATAAATAGACTGTGGTGTTTTTAAAGTGCGTCATTCACCTGACATATTTGTCCATGAATGAAAATGAACTACAGCTACATCCATCAACATGGACAAATTGCAGGAATGTAATAGGGGAAAAAAGCAAATCACAGAAGAATGTATGTAGTGTAATTCCCTTTATATAAAGTTTAAAAACAGGCAAAACTAATGTAATGTAGCAATGTATTACTTAAGGATCATTTATGTTTGCCAAAACTGTAAGGGAAGGCAAGAGAATGATAAATAGGAAATTTAGAACAGTAGCTATGAGGTGATGGATTTGTCAATTAGCTTGATTGTGGGACTCACATTAGACAAGGTATACATATACCAAAACACCATGTTGTACATCTTAAATATATACAGTTTTTTTTTTTTTTTGTCAATAATTCCTCAAGAAATCTGAAAAAGGAAAATTCAGAATAAAGTTTGTCTCTGGGGGAGGCAGGGACAATTGGAATGGGACAGGGAGAATGGGCTTCTAAAGTGTTAATAATGTTTTATTTCCTAGGATGAGTAGTGAGTGTTTATTTTCTTTTCTTGAAACAGTTCACATATATTTTATACAGTCATTTTATATGTATGATAGGTACAGTGGGTTGAATGGTGACACTCTCCTCCCACCCCCGGCAAAAAGATATACCTGCATCCTAATTTTCAGAACCTGTGAATGTTAACTTATTTGAAGAAAGTGCTTTGCAGATATACTTAGTTAATTATCTTGAGATGATGGGAATATAAGAGAAAAGACCTATCTTTTTTCCCCATTTTAAGTTTATGGCTGAGGCATCTATAACAAAAGACAGATTAATGAGAGAATAGCATACAGATGTGTTTAATATAAGTGTTACATGATATGGGAACCCACAGAAACAAAACCCCAAAGAAACAAGTAAATATGTGTATATTTAATGATAGGTTTGATAAAAAAATGGGTAGTCACAGAGCAGTGTGATTGGACAAAGGCTAGGAGAGAGTCATGAAACGATTTCTTCCCCAGAACCTTGACAGGGATTGTGGCCCTGCTGACACTTTGATTTCAGACTTCTGGTCTCTTGAACTGTGAGAGAATACATTTTTGTTGTTTTAAGCCACTCAGTTTGTGGTAATTTGTTATGTTTCACCAAAAATTTAAAACCTGAATAATGACAAGGAAAATGGTCTGGTCAAGGCACTTAACATGGGGCCAGGAGGCCATCTCAGCTTGAGCTTCAGGCATGTTGTAGCAGGGAACACTCTGGAACAAGTTGAGCCTAAAGCTGCCTCCAAACATATTTTAAGTTTGGCCTAAAGGTTTCTCTGTACATAGTGAAATGTAACCCAAGTCAATATATAAACAGACTATAACTTAAACTGGAAGTATGAGTGGTCTTCAAAAAGTGCATAGAAAGATTCATATTGTCTTTTAATTCTATTTTTCCATGAACTTTCCAAAGTACCATTGTATATTCCTGTAACAGGTAGCGGAGTATCAGCCAATTATAGTAATTGAACCTCCAGCAAATTAGAGGCTGAATGCTGCTGAAACATGACCATATAAGACAAATACCAACTGCAGCCAATCAGGTTGTTTCTGTATCTGACTTCCTTTTTTTGGCTATAAATATGACCTGCATGCACATGTGGGGTGTGTGTGGAACATTCTAAACCAATTTTGGTCCAGACTACTGCCTGGTTCTGAAATCACAATGCGCTATGAGTTCTCAAATGAATTTTCTTCATTGGTCATTTGCTTAGATTGACATCTCTGGCACAGTCAGCAAGATGCAGAACGACCTTCCTCAGCATCACAGTGCTCTCTTGGACTTAGTGCAAGTACCTGCTCAGGTCTGTTGTGCCTTCCTGCCTCCATGTATGTGTTGGTGTGTTGGGGTAAGTCAACCTGGATCAGAATGTACCACCCTTTTGGTTGAGGTTCTAATCCTTTATTTGAGGCTCTTGGTGTTTTTTTGTTTGTTTTGTTTTCCTTTTATTTTTCATGTACTTCATCCTGTCTCCAGAAGCATAGGATTCTATCTCTGCCATCAGGCAGGAGATTCGGGTTTCAGTTTCTTCTAATAGATCATTACCATGGGAGCATCATACAGTAAAACCTCTAAGGGATATGAACCCCTTTGTACTCTTCATGTAAATTCTTTCTAAATGGATACAGTTACAGGACTTTGGTAGGTATTTTTAATTGGGGGGGAGGGGATGTGGGGGGTTGAATCCAGGGTTTGATTTTGTGCTGCAAGAGAGAATGTAACATTTAAAAGTTGCAACAAAAACAGAACTGGGTCCTGTAGGGAGGCCTGAGTCTCACTGGGCCAGACAGAGCTGGACTGCGTTCAGTAGAGGTAGGGTTAGCCTTACCAAAGGTAACCTGGAACTAAAGTGGCAACAGTGAGAAATCTAATTTGGATGAAAATGTTTATTTGTGAGGCATGTTAGAAAAAGCAGGGATCAAAACCCCCACAAAAACAATAGGGTGTTGGGCCGGCCCGTGGCTCACTCGGGAGAGTGCGGTGCTGATAACACCAAGGCCCCGGGTTCGGATCCCATATATGGATGGCCGGTTCGCTCACTGGCTGAGCGTGGTGCTGACAACACCAAATCAAGGGTTAAGATCCCCTTACCGGTCATCTTTAAAAAAAAAAAAAAAAAAAAAAAAACAATAGGGTGTTGTAGAGCTAGGGCTGGGTCTCTGGAGCTCACAGGCCCTCAAGCCCATTCACAAACCCTTCACACACAGGTCTATGAGCTAGGTAACCAGCAAAAATGTCCTTGGAGCCTTGGTTGAAGAAGGAATAGTCTTTATTCAGCTCACACACATCTAGGAGCTAAACAGTCCAAAGGAGAAACTCAGAAACTCAACTGCTACAGGCAAAGTCCAAAGAAAAACAGCAGCTGCCAGAAAACATGCTATTTTTAGACACGAGCTCTCTGCCTGCCAGCTTGCTTCACAAACTGCAGAGCATACAATAGCAACAAAACTAAAAAGATACATTGGTGCACATGTGCACTAACTCCACCCACATGCAACTTGTTTACAAAGAAATGTGCTGCTCCACACCCAACCAGACCTGAGCTGAGGGAGCCTGACTAAATTATCCTATTTTCCCCACAGGTGTATTTAATTGGTATCTGGAGACATGTTAAAGACTAAATTAATCCAAATTGCCTCCTTAAAAGATTCTTTGCCGAAAACAAAAGGAAAGCTTAAGCAGAATACTAAGGACATGACAAAACAGGACTGTACTTTGCATTAACCCTGACTGTTTTTCTATCTGTTTTTACTTCAGTTCTCTGAATCTGTTAACCTTTTTGCTAAAAAGAGCCAGAAGGAATTGTTGAAAACTTTAAAAATTTAATTCCTAATTCTTAATGTTTTTCTGCAGAAAATTAATTGGTCTGTTATATAATCTTGTGGGCAAATGAAGGATGATCCAGTTTCCCACCTCAGTCTACTAACTGAAAGATGCTGAGCACTATTGGAACTCAACAGGCCCTCCATAACATGTGGAACCTGCAAGAAAAGTTCATTCTCCAAACACACTACACTACCTGCTGTGGATTGATTGACCCCAAAGTTCATATATTAGAAGCTTAACTGTAACTGTTGAGAGTGGGAAATCCTATTATGGTAATCAAGAGGTTGGGCCTCGAGGAGGTGACTAGATTGTAGGACCATGCCAAAGCAAATGGATTAAAAATGGTGGTCAGGGCTGTGGTTCTGAGGGCTTTAAAAGAAGACCACATGAGAGGTTAGTCTCTCTCTGCTCCACTACTTTCTGCCATGTGAGACTCATGGGTCACTGTCACCACTACTGAGACCCTCACTAGATGAGTTCCCTAGACTTTGAATACTTGAAAATGTAGAAACAGCTTTGGAACAGGGTGTTAGGCAATGGTTGGAGGAGTTTGGTGGATTCAGAAGAAGGCGAAGAGATGAGGGAAAGTTTGGAACTTCCTAAAGACTGGTTAAATGGTGGTGAGCAGAATGCTAATAGAATATGGACAGTAAAGACCATGGTGAAGAGATCTCAGATGTAAATGAGAAGGGACTTATTGGAAATTGGGGCAAAGATTATCCTTGTTATGAACTGGCAAGGAATTTGGCTGCTTTGTGTCCATGCCTTAGGACTTTGTGGAAGTTGAAACTTAAGAGTTGTAAACCAGAGCATTTGGCAGAAGATACTTCTACACAGCAAAACATTCAGGAAGCTGCATGGCCACTTGCAACAGCCTATGCTGAGTCATGGTGGCAAAGGTATGACATAAAGCCAGAATTTAAAAGGGAAGCAGAGTATAAAGATTTGGAAAATTTACAGCCTGGCCATGTGGTAAAGAAGCAGACAGCATTTTTAGAAGAAAAATGCACTGATGCTAAGAAGATTAGTACAAAACAAAGGGATTATCAAGACAAGGGGGAAAAGGCCCTGAAGGCATTGCAGAAGTCTCTGGGGCCAACCCTTCCATTTCAGGCCCAAAGGCCTAAGGAGACAAAATGGTCTTGGGGAGCAGGCCTGAGTTGCCCTCCACTGGCTCACTGTCCAGGGCCACTTTGGGAAGCTGCTTCCAGCACCAGCACTCTGGCTCTTTTGGTTGCTCCAACTATAGCTGAATTGGCCCCACATGTGGCTGGACCCGCAGCTTTAGAAAACACAAGCTGGAAGCCCTGGTGGAGCCCACATGGTGTTAGGTTTGCAGGTTCTCAGAATGTCAGAGTGTGGAGGTTTGGGACCCTCCACCCTGATTTCAAAGGATGTATGGAAAAGTCTGGGAGATCAGGAAGAGATCTGTCACAGTGGTGGAGACACCACAGGCAGCCTTTGCTAGAGCAATGCAAGCAGAAATGTGGGGTCAGAGTTGTGGCAGAAAAACCCCAACAGCGCCATGACTAGTGGAGCCATGGGAATGGGATCACCATGGATACCCCAGACCTGTGGACCTACCAGCATGCAACACAGCCTGGGAGAGCTGAAGTGTGGCCTGAGACCAGGAAAGCCATAGAAGTGGGCTGCCTGAGAACTTGGGGACCCAACCCCTGCACCAGTGTGCAGAGGACATTAAACATGGAGTCAAAGCACATGGTTTGCCAGCTTTGAGATTTAATGCCTGCCCTGCTGGGTTTCAGACATTGGGACCTATCACACCTTTCTTTTGGCCTATTTCTCTCTTTTGGAATGGGAATGTGTACCCTATGTTTGTCCCACCATTGTATCTTGGAAGTCGATAACTTGTTTTTGATTTCACAGGTGGGACTTTTAACTTTGGACTTTTGGGTTGAAACAAGTTAAGACTTTGGGGATGAAATAAGTGTATTTGTGTATGAAAAGGACATGAGTTTTGGGGGCCAAGGGCAGAATGCCCTGGGCTGAATGTCCCCCCAACACTTAGACCCCACTGACACTGTGTAAAGACAATGGAAAATCCTACTATGATAATCGAAAGGTGGGGCCTTGAGGAAGTGATTAGATTCTGAGGACTATGCCTAGAGAAGGGATTAAAAAT
The DNA here is from genome assembly GCF_027409185.1 of Cynocephalus volans. NCBI lineage: Eukaryota > Metazoa > Chordata > Mammalia > Dermoptera > Cynocephalidae > Cynocephalus > Cynocephalus volans. The sequence goes on from NC_084469.1 coordinate 58,113,763, forward strand.
GGTGGACAGGGGTGTGGTTCTGGGGCTTTAAAAAGAGAGTGGATGAGGAACTCTCTCTCTCTCTGCTCTGTCATTTCTGCCATGTGATACCCTTGGGTCACTGTCGCCACTACCAAGGCCTTCACCATCTGTGTTCTCTGGATTTTGGACTTCCCAGCCTCTGAAACTAAGCAATACATTTCATTTTCTTAAATTACCCACTTTCAAGTATTTTGTTATAAGCAACAGAAACAGACTAATACAATTAGTCTAAACAGACTAATAAACAGACTAATACTAAACAGAAAAAACAATTAAAGTTTGTAATGATGAAGATGCTAATAATATTGATTTAGTCATAACATACTGTACAAAAATGCTGATAGTCAACTTCATGCCCCATAAATATGTATAAATAAAAATAATAAAAATATTTTTTTAAAAGTTCAATGTATTATTGTGATCCATCCTTCCTTCCTTCCTTCCTTCCTTCCTTCCTTCCTTCCTTCCTTCCTTCCTTCCTTCCTTCCTTCCTTCCTTCCTTCTTTCTTTCCTCCCACTTATGAGTGAGGACATGTGGTATTTCTCTTTCTGTGTCTGGCTTATTTTACTTATCCATGTTGCTGTTAATGACAGGATTTCATTCTTTTTATGGCTGAGTAGTATTCCATTGTGTACATATACCACATTTTCATTACCCAGTCATCCATCAGTGGACATTTGTGTTGGTTCCATAGCTTGGCTATTGTAAATAGAGCTGCAATAAACATGAGAGTGCAGGTATCCTTTTGACAGAATGATTTCCATTCCTTTGGGTATATACCCAGTAGTGGCCTTGCTGGATCATATGGCAGTTCTCTGTAGATGTTTGAGAAACCTCCATACTGTTTTCTATAACAGCTGCACTGGTTTACAGTCCCACCAACGGTGTAGGAGGCTTCCCCTTTCTCTGCATCCTCACCGGCACTTGTTATTCTCTGTCTTTTTGATAATGATCAGTCTAAATGGAGTGAGATGATATCTCAGTGTAGTTTTGATTTGCATTTTCCTGATGCTTAGTGATGTTGAGCATTTTTTCATGTACCTGTTGGCCATTTGAAATGTCTATTTAGCTCCTTTGGATATTTTTTTTTTTACTGTTAAGTTGTTTGATTTCCTTGTATATTCTGGATACTAATCCCTTGTTGGAAGTATAGTTTGCAAATATTTTCTGCCATTCTGTAGGTTGTCTTTTTCACTCTGTTAATTTTTTCCTTTGTAGTGCAGAAGCTCTTTAGTGTGATATAATACCCCCCCCCTTTTTTTTCTTTTCCTGCTGGAGCTTTTGAGGTCTTCATAAAGTCTTTGCCTAGTCCTACATTCTGCAGTATTTCCCTTATGTTTTCTTCCAGGAGTTTTATAGTTTCAGCACTTTTATTTAAGTCTTTAATCCATTTTGAGTTGATTTTGGTATGTGGTGAGAGGTATGGGTCTAGTTTTATTCTTCTACACATGGATATCTGGTTTTCCCAGCACTATTTATTGAAGACTCTGTCTTTTCCCCAGAGTATATTCTTTGTGCCTTTGTCAAAGATCAGCTAGCTGTAAGTACATGGATTGATTTCTGTATTCTGTATTCTGTTCTATTTGTCTACATGTCTGTTTTTATGCCAGTGCTACAAGTCATGTACTGTAATGCCTCTGGCTTTATTATTATCATTTTTGCTTAGGATTGCTTTGGCTATTTGGGGTCTTTTGTTGTTCCATATGAATTTTAGGATTGCTTTCTGTACTTCTGTGAAGAATGTCATTGGTATTTTGATGGGGAGCACATTAAATTTGTAGATGGCTTTGAGTAGTATGGACATTTTCACAACGTTAATTTTTCCAATCCATGAGCATGGAATGAATTTCCATCTTTTGGTGTCCTCTTTAATTTCTTTCAGCAATGATTTGTAGTTCTTGTTATAGACATCTTTTACCTCCTTGTTTAAATTTATTCCTAGGCATTTTATTTTCTGTTAGGTATTGTAAATGGGCTTACTTTCTTGATTTCTTTGTCTGATAGTTCATTGTTGGAGTATAAAAATGCTACTGATTTTTGTATAGTGATTTTTTATTCTGCAAATTTACTGAATTTGTTTATCAGCTCTAATTTTTTTTTGGTGAAGTCTTTAGGTTTTTCTGTGTACAGGATCGTGTCATCTGCAAACAGGGACAATTTGACTTCATCTTTTCCAGTTTGAGTGCCCTTTATTTCTTTCTCTTGCCTGATTGCTCTGGTTAGTATGTCTGTTGCTGTGTTAGATAGGAGTGGTGAGATTAGGTATCCTTGTCTTGTTCCTGTCCTTAAAGGAAAAGCTTTCAGCTTTTCCCCATTCAGGATGATATTGGTGGTGGGTTTGTCATATATGGCTTTTATTGTGTGGGGATATTTTCCTTCTATACCTAATTGGCTGAGCATCTTTATCATGAAGGATGTTGAATTTTGTCAAATGTTTTTCCTGCATTATTGAGACAATCATATGGTTTTTGTTCTTGATTTTTTTGATATGGTGTACCACATTTATTGATTTGCATATGTTGAGCCATCCTTGCATCCCTGGGATGAATCCCACTTGATCGTGATATATCATCTTTTGATGTGCTGCTGTATTCTGTTTGCTAATATATTGTTGAGGATTTTTGCATCTATATTCATAAAGGAAATTGGCCTGTAGTTTTCTTTTTTTGTATATCTTTGTCTGACTTTGGTATCAGGGTAATGCTGGCCTCATAGAATGAGTTTGGGAAAATAACCTCTGTTTCAGTTTTTTGAAATGATTTGAAAACTATTGGTAGTAATTCTTTAAACGTTTGTTAGAATTCAGCAGTGAAGCCATTCAGTCCTGGGCTTTTCTTTGCAGGAAGACTTAATTACTGCTTCAATCTCATTGCTTGTTATTGGTCTGTTAAGGTTTTCTGTTTCTTTTTGGTTCAATCTTGGTAGTTTGTGTGTTTCCAGAAATTTATCCACTTCCTCCAGATTTTCAAGTTTGTTGGCATATAGCTGTTTGTAATAATCTCTAATGATTCTTTCTATTTCTGTTATATCAGTTGGAATGTCTCATTTTTCATTTCTGATTTTTGTTATTTGAGTCTTCTCTCGTCTTCTTTTAGTTAATCTAGCTAATGGTTTGTCTATTTTGTTTATCTTCTCAAGAAACCAACTTTTTGTTTCATTGATCTTTTGCATAGGAAGCATTTGATAAAATTCAACACCCCTTCATGATAAAAACAGTCAACAAATTAGGTATAGAATGAATATACTTCAACACAATAAAGGCCATATATGACAAACTCACAATGATTATCATACTGAATGCACAAAAGTTGGCAGCTTTTCCTCTAAGATCAGGAACCTGACAAGGATGCACACTTTCTCCACTCTTATTCAACATGCTACTGGGTGTTCTACCCAGAGCTATAGGGCAAGAGAAAATATTAAAAGGCATTCACATTAGGGGGAAAGAAGTCAAACTATCCCTGCTTGTAGATGACATGGTTGTGTGTGTGTGTGTAATCCTTAATACTCCACCAAAAAAGCTGCTAGAACCACTAAACGAACTCCATAAAGTTGCAGGATACAAAATGGACATACAAAAATCAATAGCATGTTTCTATATGCCAATAACAATTACCTGAAAGAGAAATCATAAAGTAATTCCATTTACAATAGCTACCAAAAAAGAAGGAAAGAAAAGGAAAAAAACAAAAAGAAAAAGAAATGCCTAGAAGTAAATCTAACTGAGGAGGTAAAATATCTCTGCAATGAAAACTATAAAACATTGATGAAAGGAATTGAAGATACAAAAGGATATCCTGTGCTTATGGTCTGGAAGAATCAATATTGTCCAAATGACCATACTACCCTAAGCAATCTATAGATTCAATGTCATCCTTCTCAAACTACCAATAACATACTTCACAGAAAGAGAAAAACAACTAAACAATTTAGGGAATGACAAGAGACCCCTGAATAGCCAACACACAAAAAAATACTGAGCCAAAAAACAATGCAGGAGTTATCACAATCTGTGACTTCAAAATATACTACAGAGTGATAGTAATCAAAACAGCACAGTACTGGCACAAAAACAGACACATAGACCAATGGAAGAGAATAGAGAATTCAGAAATAAATCCACATACCTACAGCAACTGATTTTTGACAAGAGAGCCAAGAACACATGTTGGGGAAAGGACAGACTCTTCAATAAACTGTGTGGGGAAATTGGAGATCTGTATGCAGAAGAATTGAACTAGACCTCTATTTCTCACCATATACCAAAATCAAATCAAAATGGATTAAAAACTTCAATGCAAAATTCAAAACTATAAAATTTCTAGAAGGAAACATAGGGGAAACACTTCAGGACACTGGACAGGGAAATGATTTTATGAATAAGACTTGTAAAGTACGGTCAACAAAAACAAACTAATGTGATTATGCCAAACTAAAAAGCTTTTGCACAGCAAAGAAACAATCACTGGAGCAAAAAGACCACTTGCAGAATGGGAGAAAATATTTGCAAAATATGCTTCCAACAAAAGATTAATAACCAGAATATACAAAGTACTCAAACAACTCAATAGTAAAAAAACAAATAAACCATTAAAAAGTGAGCAAAGGAACTGAATAGACATTTCTCAAAAGAAGACATACAAATGGTCAGCAGGTATATTCAGTAATGTTCAACATCACTATTCATCTGAGTAGTGCAGATCAAAACCACAGTGAGATATCATCTGACCCTGGCTAGAATAGCTGTTATCAAAAAGACAGAAAATAACAAATGCTGGTGGGGATGTGAAGAAAGGAAAACTCTTATACGTCTTTGGTGGGAATGTAAATTAGTACTGCCATTATGGAAAACAGTGTGGAGATTTCTCAAAAATCTGCAGATAGAACTACCATATGATCCAGCAATCCCACTACTGGTTATACATCCAAAGGAATGGAAATCAACAAGTCAAAGGGATACCTGTACTCCCATGTTTATCATGGCTCTATCCACATTAGCTAGAGTTGGAACCAACCTAAATGTCCTTCAGTGCATGATTGGATAATGAAAATGTGTTATATCTACATGACAGAATACTACTCTGCTATAAAAAAGAATGAAATTCTGCCATTTGCAGCAACATGGATGAGCTTGAAGAAAATTATGTTAAGTGAAATAAGCCAGGCACAGAAAGAAATACCACATGTTCTTATATGTGGAAGCTAAAAAAGTTGATCTCATAGAAGTAGAAAGTAGAATAGTAGTTACTAGAGACTGGTGAGGGGAAGGGGTAGGGGGAGATAGGAAGATGGTGGTCAGTGGATACAAATTGTAGAGATAGGAACATTGGGATCTAGTATTCTATACAAATATAGGGAAACTACAGTTAACAACAAAGTACTGTGTGTCTTTGAATAGCTAGTCAGGATGATGTTGAATGTTCCTAACACAAAGAAGTGACAAGTGTTTGAGGTGATGGATATACTAAGCACCCTGATATCATTGCACACAGTATGGAGGTACCCAATTATCATATTGTACTCCATAAATATATACAATTATCATGGGTCAATTAAGAAAAATAAATTCAAAAGACAGGAAAATAAAGAGTAGAACAGTAATTACCAGAGGCAGGGAAAGAGAGGGTAGAGGGTGGCTGGGGAAAGGTTAGTAGACTGTTATGAAGTTACAAAGTTACAGTTCGACAGGCAGAATAAGTTCTAGTTTCCTAGGGTGACAATAGCTATAATATTGTATTGTATATCTCAAGATAGCTAGAAAAAAGGATCTTGAATGTTATAACCACAAAGAAATCAATACAGTTTGGATATGTTGCCCCCCAAAACTCATTTTGAGATCTGATCCCCCAGTGTGGCAGTTTTGGGAGGTGTTTGGGTCACGGTGGGTGGATTCCTCATGAATAGATTAATTCCATCCTTGTGGGGGGTGGGGGAGGTACTGAGTGAATTCTCACTCTATTAGTTCCCAAGAGAGCTGGTTGTTTAAGGGACCCTGTCACCTCCCCCTCCCTCTCTCTTTCTTCCTCTCACCGTTTGACCTGCTTGAACCCGCTGGCTGCCTGCCACTTTCTGCAATGAGTAGAAGCAGCTTGAGGCCAGTGCCAGATGCAGGTGTCCCAGATTTGTGAGCCAAATAAACCTTTTTTCTTTACAAATTACCCAGTTTCAGGTATTCTGTTATAGCAACACAAAAACAGACTACTACAGAAAATTGGTACCAAGGCTTGGGGTGTTGCCATACAGATACCTGAAAATGTGGAAGCAACTTTGGAACTGAATAGTGGGCAAGTTTGGAGGAGTTTGGAAAAATCAGAAGAAGACAAAAAAAGACAAGGGAAAGTTTGGAACTTAGAGATTGGTTAAATGGTTGTGACCAGAATGCTGATAGAAATGTGGACAGTAAGGCTATCCTGATGATGAGGTCTCATAGAAATGAGGAACTTATTGGGGATTGGACAAAAGACCACCCTTACTACACCATAGCAAGGATCTTGGCTGCATTGTGCCCATGCTCTAGGACTTTGTGGAAGGTGGGACTTAAACATTGTGAACTAGAATATTGGGTAGAAAAAAATTCTAAGTAGCAAGGCATTCAGACAGCTGCATGACTTCTTGTAACTGCCTATGCTCAGTTATGGTGGTAAAGGCAAGATGTAAAGCTGGAATTTATAATTAAAAGGGAAGCAGAACATAAAGATTTGGAAAATTTGCAGCCTGGCCATGTGGTAGAGAATGAGAGAGCATTTTCAGAAGAAAAATGGAAGGGTGTGGCAGATAGACTTAAAGACGTTAGCATGGCTATGAGGCAGCCAGGTGCAAATAGCCAAGACCATGAGGGAAAGGCACTGAGGCACTTCAAGAGCCTCAGGGCCCCCCTTTCCCATCACAGACCCAGAGGCCTAGGTAGAGAAGTGTCTGGTGGGCACCTGTAACCAGGGGGTGCTCAACTCAATGAAACTCTAATTAATTGACCTCAGCATGTTCAGGAACTTCTTGTCCTCACAGTTGAAGGGGCTTATGAAGATGATAGTACAGATAATGTTGGAGATGCTTCAACTCAGGAATAAGGTGGGTTCAATGGGAACACTGGGATGGTAGGAATTGTCTGTGTTAAAGGCAGTGATTAGGAATATGGCAGGTGGAATCACTCAGTCATGGCTTTGTCCATGGCTTGACCGCTTAACAGCATATGTGAGTTACTTTATTGTTTGTTTTGAGCCTAGATATCCTAATATGCAGGTTGGGATTGGTAACCATTTTATTGATTTATAAAACTTCTATATAATAACGCATATAAAATGGTAGTACAGTGCCTGGCACATAGTAAGAACAGCATTTACTAGCAGGACATTTGTATGTGTTTGTGGGTTGCAAATCATAAATTTAAGAAGGAATTGGTATAAGGGACATATTTGATGGATCTTGGATGTGACCAGTGCCATTGTGCACACAATAAGCGCAAAATAGCTGCTGGCCTTGTCTTCCACTCCAGCACCAAACCCCTCCACCCTACCCTTTATGAGAAGCCTCGTGACTTCTGCAAAACAAGAACCCTTTTTCTTCCACAAGGGCACAGTTCTCCACCCTGGTTACATAGCTTCCACATTAGCATAATGCCCCTCCTTGATTGCATCAGCCAGCCCTTGGTGCCCTATATAAGCTCTCTCACCCCCACATCTGGTGCTGTCCTCCATCTTGAGGGCAACCCCGGGCTGCCCTCCACTTTGAGCGCAACCCAGTAGATTCTTTTCCTTTAATAAAGCTTGATCAGTACCCGGTGTCTCAGCTCACTTTCTTTCATTATGGTGCTGAAACCTGGGAAGGGTTCTGGCTGATGTTGGATGATCCCCTCTTCTGGGTTGATTGGCCCTCGACCACCCTTCCTGGACCTGCTGAAATGGGTGCCTCCGGGACTCTCTCCTTTTGCTGTTTCAGACCAACACATCCAACATTGGCCTCAATTCAGGGTGAGTCAGTGGGTCTGTCCTGTTTCTATAAGTTCCCCCAACTACTCTCTATGACTAAAGTCTCTACGAAGCCCAGGCACTTGGCTGAGGAAACTCTTCTCATGCCCCCCAGCTATTGGAGGGTGCTCCATTAGCCATTTGGTGGCTTTTTGCTTGAAAAGAAGATGCACATCAAAGAGGATGCTCCTTGCTGGCATTCTTTTTCTACCAGGCCTGTTTCCTTTCTCACCCTCTACATGGGATCTTCACAATCCAAACCTCCATGCTCTATGCCCTTGGACTGTCTCCTGGCCAATTTACCCCTTGGCATCCAGGGAGACATTAAACCTAAACATCTCATTTTCTACTGTACTCCATGCTGTATGCCTCCAGGCCAATCTCATGGCCTCCAGGGAGACATTAAAACTTGAACACCTCATTACAATGGATCCCAGTGGCCACAGGATGGCACACTAGATTTAGATACTCACCAGAATGGAAAAAACTGGAGAGATTTCTTATGTTGAAGCCTTTTTTTTTTTCTATCTCCAACTACAGTCTTTCTCTCTGTCAAAACTGTCCTAGCTCTCCTAGCTCATGCCCAACCTTTCCTTTCAAGACTCTGATTAATCTTTTAATCCATCAGACTACTCTCCTCCCCGTATGGGCCACCTCAATTACCTCCATATGCTCCAAATCCTTCACCAGCCCCTCCACCTTTTCCCTCTCTTTGTCCTCAGCCACCCAACCCCCTCCTTCTCCCCCTTCATCAGGTGACAAGCCCACCTCAGCTCCAGCTTCTTTATATCCCCCCCATGACGTGGCTGGGACGGAGGGAACTATCCGGGTACATCCCTTTTCTCTTTCCGATCTCTCCCGAATCAGAAAATGACCGGGGTCTTTCCAGTCTGACCTGGACACATATCTTAAGGAATTCAGATATCTCTCCCTGTCTTATGATCTCACCTGGTATGATATTTTCATGATTCTCACTACTACTTTGTGTCCTGAGGACAGGGAACAGGTATGGATAGCAGCCCAACAACAGGCAGATGAGGTACATGCTCAAAATAAGAGACAGCCAGTGGGAGCCATTGCAGTCCCTTGCACAGATCCAAATTGAGACTACCAGGCTGGCCATGGGGATCGGGATGTCTGGGATAACATGATCACACACTTGATTTATGGCCTCCAAAAGGCTACTAATTCCTAACCCACCTCTCTGAGGCTTTACATAAATACGCATGTATAGATCCAAACTCCCCTGCAGGCATGGCCCTTTTACACTACCTCCTCAATGCAGCTTTCAAGGTTTTTAACAATTTTTTAAAAAAGGATCATTACAAAAGAGATCAGGACAAATACCAACTTCTGGCTAATGCCATCCATGGCTCACATACTCCAAAGCCATTTGCCTCTGGGGCAAGCCACTCGGGAACTGCTTCAAATGCAGTCAACCAGGCCACTGGGCACAGGCCCATCCTGACCCCAGGCCCCCTCCCAGGCCCTGTCCTCATTGAAAACAGCCAGGTCACTGGGGGGATTGACTATTCCACTCATCAGAGAGGGAGTGGCCCAGTCCCCAACCCACAGCCTTTGGCTTCACAGCCATCCCTACTGGAGCTTCTCGGCTTTGCCCAGGAGGAGGACTGACAATGCTCAGGGCCCAAGGTCCCCACAGAGATCACCACGCATGAGCCCAGGGTAACTTGCCTCATAGCAGGTAAGCCAATCTCTTTTGTCATCAATACAGGGGCCACTTACTCTACCCTTCCTGAATATGCAGAACTAACAACCCTGACCTCTATCACAATAGTAGGGGTCATGGGATCAGAATACCACCCATGGATTACTTAACCCCTTTCCTGCACCCCACACCATACCCAATTCACACACAAATTTTAATAATGCCTCAATGCCCAACCACCTTACTGGGATAGGACACTCTTTTCAAATTCAAAGCCACTCTTACTCTAAACACTTTAACTCCAGCTACAATACTCCTGTTACAGGCTGCCCCGGACCTTAGCCCTGAAATCCCTACCCTCCCCTTTCCCCTTGACAAAGTTAATCCTATAGTATGGGATACCTCCTCACCCTCCATTGCTACTCATCACCCTCCCATCTTCGTGAGGCTGCAGGATCCTTCTTTTTTCCCTAATGTCCCACAATACCCCATTGCTAACAAATGCCTAATAGGCTTAAAACCCATCATACACAAACTCCTTTCTTCTCATCTCTTATGGCTTACCCACTTTCCTTTTAATACACCCATCCTTCTGGTTATAAAGCTCATACCATTTAGTACAGGACTGATCCTGACATGTGCCGTTCCCAACAACTTACTTGGACAGTTTTGCCCCAGGGATTTCGGGATAGCCCCCACTTTTTCAGCCAGGCCTTAGCTCAAGACTTACCTGAACTTCCTTCAACCTCTAGCACATTAATACAATACGTGGATGGCCTCCTCCTTTTTAGCCCCTCCTGTGAGGATTCACAGGCCCACACTGTTGCTCTCCTTAATTTCCTGGCTTCCAGGGGATATCAAGTGTTCCCCAGCAAGGCTCAAATTTCTTACCCTGCAGTTACCTATTTGGGAGTCAACCTCACCCCCAACACCAGAGAAATAATGGTGGATTGCAAGAGTCTAGTTTCTGAACTCCCTACTCCTACCACAAAGGGTGAAATCCTTTCTTTCTTGGGGGTTGCAGGGTACCTGGGCCTATGGATTCCTAACTTTGGCATGCTGGCAAAGCCACTTTATGAGGCAGCCAAAGGGGATCCTGTCATTCCTTTAGATCCCACAAAGCCCATTCATTCTCCCTTCCAGCGATTAAAAGCCACTTTCCTCGCAGCCCCAGCTCTATCCCTCCCAAACCTATCTCATCCTTTTATCCTATGCATCACTGAAACCCAAGGATTGGTGGTTGGGGTTTTGGGACAAGAGGCAGGAGATATTTTCTCCCCAGTTGCATACCTCTCTAAACAACTAGACACCACAGTCCAGGGATGGGCCCCCTGTTCACGGGCCTTGGCAGCAGCCACCCTTTTAGCCCAAGAAAGCTCTAAACTAACTTTTGGACAACAAACAGTGATTTGTTCCCCCATCATGTTCAAGACCTTCTCAGCTATAAGACCAAGTCAATTCTCTTCCCCTCCCACCTACAACTTACTGACCTTACTTCCATTATAAATTCCCAGTTTTCCTTCAAACCTTGACCCCCCTTAAATCCAGCCATTCTCATCCCCAAACACAACCCTTTGAACATAATTTCATGGAGGCTTTAGACCTCTTTCTCAATCCCTTTCCACACATCTCCCCACATCCCATTATGCAGCCCCAACATACATGTTCATAGATGGGAGTGCCACCCCTGGGTGGGTTATGCCATAGTAAATCTCACACACCTCTCCAAGCTGTCCATGGAACTTCACCTCCCTTGGACCCAGCTTCTCCCTTTAGCACTCACTCATCTATGAGCTGCCCCCCACAAACCCACTGGCCTCAGCCCCTTTGAACTTATGTACAGTAGACCCTTCACTCTCACGCCTCTCCCTTCCATCTCATCACCTTTAGGCCAGTATCTCTCTACTCTTTTGCTCATTAGGGATCTTCTTAGGAAACAGGCCAACCTTCTATTACCTCATCCTTTCCCTACCACCCCCTCAGACTTTAAACTGAGCCGGGGACAGCAAGTGTATATTAAAACCCGAATCCCAAAGCCTCTCTCACCATGTTGGGAAGGGCCTTATACAGTACTTCTCACCACCCCCAAAGCAATGAAAGGACTAGGAAACCCCTTGTTATCACTTATCCTTGGTAAAACTAGCACCTGAGACTTTACCCAAAAAATCTGTTAACATCAAGCCGGAGGGGTCCCTCTGCTCAGCCCCAACCCAACATCTCCTTAAACTTCATCCATTTTAGGATCCACAAAACTAAAAATCCCCAGGACCTCCACTATTCCCCCAATCCCAGAAGAAGGATGATCTTTCCCCTGGCATTCATCCTCTCACTCTTGCAGGCCTGCTTCACGTCCTTCACACAAGAGCTACTCCAAGACTGGTCCTGACCTGCTATCATGAGTTTGCCATTGTGGGACATGATAAGTATATGCCACCCCGTGTCCCTAACCTTTATTATACTGTCTGTTCTAGTACTTGCTACAGGACTGGCCAGTGCTGCCCCAAAGGAGTGTAACATGATAGGAAGATTTCTGCTAGCACTCCTTTACCTCCTATTAGTAGGTTGCTTCTTAGCAATTTCACTGTGGCAATGTGCCCTTTAAATTCTTTTGGCCCCCTAACCCTTCACATCCTTCCCGTGTTTTTCCTTCTATCTCAATGCTTCCCCTTACCTGGAACATGGAGGTTCTAGGTCTGCAGTTATGATACAGTCCTCAACGAATCAGACTGGTCCCCAAGCGACTCATCTGTTTCCCACTTCATGAGAAACTTTTTGTGGTCACCCCTGTCCCTGTCGATACCGCCTGTAATGTTTCCACAAACGTCTCTTCACTTTCCTCTAATCTCACCTCGGTGGGGACTGTCAGCATTGTGCAGAGCCTGCCCACACTCTGCCTTTCTAACACCACCAAATGCTGTCACTCACGTATCTCCTCCTCATCCATGCCCTAAAACTGGAATATACAGAATGATTCATAGAAAAGTTGAGGAAAGAATGAATAGAATGTTATATGGAGTACACAGGAACAAGGAGGCTAAGCACTATTTGGATTCCCTAGACATGCACATGCATGTACATACAACTATCTGGGCATCAATACACCTCACAAAAAGACTTTCTATGTAGTAAGTAATATTTAGAAACTGTGGGTGGATGAGTAGTTGAATGTTTGGAAATTTAATGGTTGTATTAATGGATGAATGAATAAATAGATGGACAGATGATGGAAGGAAGGAAGGATGATGACTGGATTGACTAAAGGATGGATGGATAAAAGAGCTAATAGATGGGTAAAGGGTTAATGGGTGGGTGATTTGAGAATTAGATGAATAAACGGTTGAAAGGATAATTGGATGGAAAGATTAATGAATGAATGTACAGATGGAAAGTTAAGTTGACGTATGAAAATATGGAATGTTAATGGACAAATGTATAGATTATTATATGGAAAGATGATTGAATATAAAGGACAATAATTGAATGGATCTTTGTTTTTTAATTAATTAATTATTGATTATACATATTTATGGGTACAGAGTTGGCTATCAGTATTTGTGTACAATATTTTACCATGTTCATCATTACAAATCATAAATTCTCTTTGTGCCTCTTACCCAATTACTTCCTAATCCCCCTCCCCCTCCCACTTTTCCACCTCTAGTAACTATAGGTCTGTTCTCTCCTTCTGAAAGTTCAATGTTTTATTGTGGTCTTTCTTTCTTTCACTCTCCTCTCTTCTTGCTTGCATGGTTTATGAGAGAAGTCCATTGTAATTCTTATTCTTGTTTCTTTTTAGGGAAGGAATCCCCTCACCCCCTGGCTTCTTTCAAGATTTTTTCTTGTGTTTCATTTTCTGCAGTGTTAATACAATATGCCTAGGCATAGTTTTTGTTTGTTTGTTTTGTTTTTCTTGTATTTATCCTGATTTTCTCTGAGCTTCCTGGGGTCTGTGATTTGAATTCTGTCATTAATTTTGGAAAATTTCAGCCATTGTTGATTACAATTTTTCTTCTGTTTCTTTCTCTTTCTTCTCCTTCTGGTATTCTTATTACACTTTTTGTAGTTGTCCTTGGATACAGTTCTTGGATATTTGCTTACATTTTTAAAATCCTTTTTATTTCTGTTTGTATTTCAGTTTGGAAAGTTTCTTTGGACATATCTTCTAGATCACTGATTTTTTTCTCAGATATGTCCAGTCTACTTATGAGTTCATCAAAAACATTCTTTATTTCTGTTACAGTGTTTTTTAAAAATTTATTTTATTTATTGAATCAAAATTGATTATATATATTTTGGGGGTTGAATATTGAGATATGTTGATCAAATCAATATTACTAGCATATGTATTGTTACAAGTCTTAATTATTCTTTTTTTTTTTTAAAGATGACCAGTGAAGGGATCTTAACCCTTGGCTTGTGTTGTCAGCACCATGTTCACCAAAGTGAGCCAACCAGCCATCCACATATAGGATCCGAACCAGTGGCCTTGGTGTTCTCAGCGCCACACTCTCCCGAGTGTGTTACAATGTTTTTTATCTCTAGAATTTCCTTTTGCTTCTCTCAGACTTTCAATATCTGCTAACATTACTCTTCCATTCTTATATGTTGTCCACTGTTCCTTTTGAGCTGTTAACATATTAATCACAGTTATTTAAATTTCCAGGTCTGATAAATCCCAAATCTCTGCCATACCTGAGGCTGTTTCTGTTGTTTGCTTTGTCTCTTCAGACTGTATTTTTTCTTGCCTTTTAGAATGCCTTGTGATTTTTTGTTGAAATCTGGACATGATGTATTGGGTGATAGGAACTGAGGTAAATAGGCCTTAGGTGTGAGAATTTGTGTTTATACAGCTAGTTCTTCTTTGTTTACTGTTTGCTGCTGCTGTAGGTGTCAGCAGTTCAATTTCCTCTAGTGTCCTTTTTACTTTCCTGTTGTCTTTAGGTTTCCCTAGAAACTCCTTATATAACATCTGAACCCTGTAGTTCTCTCAACCATAATCTTCTGTTATTACACAGGATCCCTGTTGATGTGTGGGAAGGTGTAGGGGGAGAGGAGGTGTTCATAGTTTAATAATTAATTCCCAGTCTTTAATGGGCCTGTGTCCTTGTGCTGTGACCTTCACAAATGCTATTCAGCATTTTCCCACCTTATGTGAAATAGGAAGGTGAGGGGGCTGGAGTTAGGTGTTTCTCTTCCTCCATATTGTTTAGGCTCTGCTTAAGTAGTATCCCTTGAAAGCAGGCAGAGTTCAAAAAAACCTCTAAGTTTATTTCAAAATGGTTACTTTCTCGCTCCCCATGGAGAATGTATAAGAGGATTTCTCTCCTATTTTCACCATGAGAACCTCTTGAGGCTCCTGGACATGAATTCACAAAAGTTTTATGTCGTAAGTCTCCCTCCCCCTTAATGTTACTGAATTAGTCTCTTGGGTCCCAAAGCAATAGAAATGGACAATACACCCAGTGGTAAAGCAAGCAATGCTTTATTAAAAGAGAAGATAGACTATACATAAGTGGGGTAGCTACAGGAAAGCTAGCCCCCTGAGGGGAACTATTCAGAGTCCTTTATAAGGAAAGGAGTTAAGGGGTGCAGGCCAGTGTCATCATTCTGCACCTCTGGAGGTGGTCCCTTCTGTTCTTTATGGTTGCATCATGGGTACATGCTCAGTTAAGGCTTTGGTCCTTGTGCCTGCTCAGTAGGTCCAAGATGTTACCCCATGTTCATCATCATTACCCCAGGAGGTTCATTGTAGCTTCTTGAAGCTTTGTGTGCATATGGAAACTCCTGAAGGGATCTTAGGTTAATCTGTAACTGCATTGTTACAATTACATGAAACAAGCCTTGGGGAGGGGTTTTGCAGCCCAGTGAAAATCTGTCCCCCTCTTATCTGAGTTTATTTTATCAGGGAGGGCCATGGGGTGGTCATGTGCCCTGGGAGGTCTCATGATTGTGGAGTGGGAAAGTAATGAAGTGTCTTCTGCAGGGAAAATGGAGTCAGTTTAATTCATAGGACTAGCCCTCTTCTGTCTCATTAAGACCTGGACCCCAGGAGTTTTTAATGTGAAATGTGAAAGCTGTTCCATACTCAGCCTCCAGCCCTTCATCAATTACAATTTAAGTTTTATGACCATTTCCTGGCTCTACTGGCTTCTTCTCCAGGTAAGCTGTGATTCTCTGTTCTCATCTCTTTCTCCAGTTTTCAGAGTATCAGTTTTTCCTGTGATGTCAATTCTCTGATGGATCTAAGAAGAGTTGTTAATTTTCACTTTTTTCAGATTTTTTCTTATTGTGAAAATGAGATTAATGACTCTCAAGCTATTTACCTTTCAGAGCAGAAACCAGAAACTGTTTGCATTTTATTATATTCTTCTGAGTGGGTACAAAGTGGTATATCACTGTGGTTTTGATTTGAATTTCTATAATGAATAATGATGTTGAACATATTTTTTGTGTGTGTGAAATAGAGAGCAAAAAATGATACAAAAGACCAATGAAACAAAAAGTTCATATTTTGAGAAGATAAATAAATTAGACAAACCATTAGTTAAGTTAACAAGAAGAAGAAGAAGAAAGAAGAAGAAGGAGAAGGAGAAGGAGAAGAAGAAGAGAGAATACCCAAATAAAAATCAGAAATGAAAAGGGAGACATTACAACCAATACCACAGAAATATGAAGAATCATTAGAGGTCATTATAAACAACTGTACACCAACAAATTTGAAGCTGGAGGAAATGGATGAATTTTTGGACACATACAAATAACCAAGACTGAACCAAGAAGAAATGGAAAACCTGAACAGACCAATAACAAGCAATGAGATTGAAGCAGTAATCAGCAATCTTCCAACAAAGAAAAAAGCCCAGGACTGGATGGCTTTACAGCTGAATTCTACCATACCTTTAAAGAGGAATTAATACCAATTGTCTTCAAACTATTCCAAAAAATTGAAACAGAAGCCATTCTTCCAAACTCATTCTATGAGGCCACCATCACCCCAATACCAAAATACAACAAAGATACAACAAAAAAGAAAATTACAGACCAATATCCTTAATGAACATAGATGCAAAAATCCTCAACAAAATATTAGCAATGAAAAGACAAAAACACATCAAAAAATTATACACTGTGATCAAGAGGGATTCATCCCAGGATGCAAGGATGGTTCAACATACATGGCAATAAATGTGATACACCATATCAACAAAATCAAGGACAAACACCATACAAAAATAGATGCAGAAGAAGCATTTGACCAAATTCACCTTCCCTTCATGATAAAGACTCAGCAAATTAGGTATAGAAGGAAAGTGTCTCAACACAATAAAAGCCATATATGACAAACCAATTGCCAATATCATCCTGAATGGGGACAAGCTAAAGGCTTTTCCCTTAAGAACTGGAACAGATCAAAGATGCCCACTCTTACCATTCCTATGTAACATAGTATTGGAAGTACTAGCCAGAGCAATCAGGCAAGAGAAACAAATAAAGGGCATCCAGATTGGAAAGGATGAAGTCAAACTGTCCCTGTTTGCAAGTGACATGATCTTATTTATAGAAAAACCTAGACTACCAAAAACCTCTTAGATCTGGTTAACAATTTCAGTAATGTTGTAGGGTACAAAATCAACACCCAGAAATCCATAGCATTTTTGTACTCCAATAACGCAGTATCAGAAAAAGAAATCAAGAAAGCAAGCCCATTTACAACAGTCACCAAAAAAGTAAAATACCTAAGAATCAGTTTAATCAAGGAGATGAAAGACCTCTACAGTGAGAACTACAAAACCTTATTGAAAGAAATTAAGGAGGATACAAAAAAGTAGAAAGACATACCAAACGCTTAAACTGGAGGAATTAACATCATGAAAATGTCCATTCTACCAAAAACAATCTACAGATTCAATGCAATCTCCATCAAAATGCCAATGACATTATTTACAGAGATAGAAAAAGCAATTCTAACATTCATATGCAACAACAAAAGACCCTGAATAGCCAAAGCAATTCTGAGCTAAATAAATAAATAAATAAAGCTGGAGGCATAACACTATCCAACTTCAAAGTATATTACAAAGCTATTGTAACCAAAAGAGCATGGTACTGGCATAAAAACAGACACTCAGATCAATGGAACAGAATAAAAAACCTGGGAATCAATGCACATACTTACAGCCAACTGATTTTTGACAAAGGCAAGAAGAACATACATTGGGGGAAAGACTGCCTCTTTTATAAATGGTGCTAGGAAAATTGGACACCCACGTGTGGAAGAATGAAACTGGATTTATACCTCTCACCATATACCCAAATCAACTCAAAATGTATTAAAGACTTAAAAAAGACCCCAAACCATAAAAAGAAAACATAGGAGAAACACTCCAGAGTAGGACTGGGCAAAACCTTTATGAATAAGACCCCAAAAGCACAAGCAACAAAAGAAACAAATAAACAAATGGTATTATATCAAACTGATAAATCTTCTGCTCAGCAAAGAAAACAATCAAGAGTGTAAAATCAACCTATGGAATGGGAGAAAATATTTGCAAACTATACATCTGGCAAGGGATTAATATCCAGAATATATAAGGAACCAAAACAACTATATGGTAAAAAAGATGAATAATCAAATTTAAAAATGGGGAAAGGAGAATAGACATTTTTCAAAGAAAGACATACATGTGGCCAACAGGTATATGAAAAAATGCTCAGCATCACTAATTATCAGGGAAATGCAAATCAAAACCACATTGAAATATCATCTCACCCCACTTACTCTGGCCATTTTTTAAAAGACTAAGAATAACAAATGCTGGTGAGGATGTAGGGAAAGGGGAATTCTTCTACACTATTGGTGGGACTGTAAATTAGCGCAGCCATTATGGAAACCAGTATGGAGTTTTCTCAAACAACTGCAGACAGAGCTACCATATGGTCCAGCAATCCCACTACTGGGTATATATCTGAATGATGAAAATCATCATGCTGATGGTATACCCGCACTCCCGTGTTCATCGCAGCTCTATTTACAATAGCCAAAATATGGAACCAACCTAAATGTTCATCAATGGATGATTCGATAAGGAAAATGTGGTATATATACACAGTAGAATACTACTCAGCCGTAAAAAAGAATGAAATTCTGCCATTTGCAGCAACATGGATGAGTGTTGAAAATTACGTTAAATAAAATGAGCCAGATACAGAAAGAGAAATACTGAATGTCTTCACTCATAACTGGGTGCTAAGAAAGAAGAAAAGAAAGAAAGAAAGATAGTAAGAAAGAAGGAAAGAAAAGATCACAATAATACATTGAATTTTTAGGAGACAAAAAGCCTGAGAGTACTAGAGATAGGGTTGGGGAGTGATAGGTTGGGTAAAGGGTATAAAAAATTATAATTTGTAATGATGAATGTGCTAATAATAAAAAATGAATAAATAAATTTTCCACATAAAAAAGAGAAAGAATAGATAAATTGGATGTCAGAATTTAAAACTTTTGTGCTTCAAAGGGCACAATCAATAAAGTGAAAAGACAACCCACAGAATGGGAGTAAACATGTACAAATCATGTATCTGTCAAGACACTTGTAGACAGAATATATTAAAAACTACAACTCAATGATATAAAGGCAAAAAACCTAATTTAAAAATAGGCTAAGGATCAGAACAGGCATTTCTCCAAGTAAAACAAACAAGTGGCCAATAAGCACATCAAAAATGCTAGGCATCATTAATCATTAGAGAAATGCAAACCAAAACCACTATGAGATACCACCTCGAATTTACTAGGATAACTAAAATAAAAGAGGCATAAAACGCTAATAGCAAGTGCTGGTGAAGATAGAGAGAGCATGATATCCTTATGAACTACTGGGAGAAGTGTAATATCTAGCAGCTGCAGTGGAAAACAGGCATGTTCAGGATAAACAGGCAGTTCATCAAATGATTAAACAGAGTTAGCATATGACCCAGCAATTCCACTTCTACATATGTACTCAAGAGAAATAAAAATATATGTTCACACAAGAACTTGTACACATGTGTTTATAGCAATAGCCACAAGGTGGAAATGACCGAAATATCTATTGCTATGGATTGAATTGTGTCCCCTAGAAGGATATGTTGAGGGGCTGGCTGGTTGGTTAACTCAGTTGGTTAGAGTGCCACCTTATAAGACCAAGGTCAATGGTTTGGATCCCCGTACTGGCCAGCCACCAAAAAAAAAAAAAAAAAAGGTTGAAATCCTATCTCCCCAGTTTCTCATAATGTGACCTAATTTGTAAATAAGGTTGTTACAGATATAATCAAGCTAAGATGAGGTCAATAGCATTTGGCCTTATTTGAATAAGGCTGGCGTCCTTATAAGATGAAGAGACAGAGACATGCAAAAGAAAACCATGTGATGATTGTGGCAGAGACTGAAGTGATGCATCTATAAACCAAGAAATGTTAAGGATTACCAGCAAACACTAAACTGGAAGAGCCAAGGAAGTTTCATCTCCTACATGTTTCAGAAGGAGCATGACCCTGTTGACACCTTGATTTTGGATGTCTAGCCTCCACAACTAAGAGACAATAAGTTTCTGTTGTGATTTCTTATTGACACAGTGTGTGGTACTTTGTTATGGTACCGAGGTGCCTAGGCAGCCCCAGGCAGCTAATATGTCCATCAGTGGATAAATGGATAAATAAAAGGAGGAATATTCATACAACAGAATATTATTAATAAAAAAAAGGGAATGAAGTACTGATACATGATACAATTTGCGTGAACTTTTAAAACATTACGTTAGGTGAAAGAAGTTAGTAACAAAACACCATGTATTCATATGATTCTATTCACGTAAAAGTCAAGAATAGAGAATTTATAAAGAAAAGTAGGTTGGTGGTTGCTTAGGGCAGGGAGTGGAGTGAAAGAGAAGAGAGGCAACATTTAGAAGGTATGAGGCTTTTTTCTTAAAAAAATTATTTTAATTGACACACTGTAATTATACATAATTTATGGGAGACAATCTGATGTTTTGATACATATATATGTTGTATAATGATAGGGTCAGGGTAGTTACTATATCCGTCACCTAACGCATTTATCATTTCTTTGTGGCAAAACCATTCAAAAGCCTTTTCTTTAGCTATTATGTAACATATAAAATGTAACTGTAAACCGTAGCCACCCTACTGTGCAATAGAACACCGGAATTTATTCTATGGATGGACTTGGAGAACATTATGTTAAGTGAAGTAAACCAGGCACAGAAAGACAAATACCATATGATCTCATTCATATGTGGAATCTAAAAAAAAAAAAAAGGTTGGTGTTATAGAGACAGAGAGTAGAACAGTGGTGACCAGAGACTGAGAAGGGGAAAGGGGAAAGGAAAAACAAGGAAAGGTTGGCTGAAAGGTACAAAATTACAGTTAGATAGGAGGTTTCTTTCTGAGGTGATGAAAATGTTCTAAAACTGATGATGGTGATGGTTACACTTATAGATTAATATACTGAAATCATTTAATGGGACACTTTAAATGAGTGAATTTTATGGTATGTGAATTATTTCTCAATAAAGCTTTTTTTGTTTTAAAAGATGAAAGACATGCAAGGTGAAAACATCTTGTAGAAAGGAAAATGTTCTCTTTGACTTGCAGGTCTTCACTGGTTCTCTCTACCAGTGACAGTAGAAAGACAATTGACTCACTTAGTCTCTGAGAAAATTTTACTGCAATAAATGAATTATTTCCAGGAAATAAATGGGATGTTACTCTGTCAATCATGTCTCATTCTACCTGGTGTCACCCCGTCTGGGCTTCCTCCATCTCAGCCCTCCACATCTCACCTGTGCTTCCCCCGTCAGAGCCCTTGCCACTCTGGACTGTCACTGTCCACAGGTGGGCCACTCTTCCCTGCTGGACTGTGAGCCCCATATGGTCAGTTACTGAGCCTATCCTGGTCACCATTATGTCAACAGGTCCTTCCGTGGGCCCCACTTAGAATAGGGATGTGGGCTGAATGACTACAGTGCCTTATATGCTTAGGAATTTTAGCAACTTTCTAATGGGCTCTCCTCATCAGTGAAAGTGATGGCTCTACTGAGGGTCTAAAGCTCTTTTGTGCTTTACCTGGAGAGAGATCAACAAATGTCTCCCCTGCTTCATGTATTTGATTTGCACATAAAATCATGTGAAAAAGTTTTTCACAGCTAAAAATGTTTGATAACCATTATACTGTATACTTGCTAAATGTGTTTGTAGCTCTGATATGCTATACTTATGGAAGGAGTGCCAAGGCTCTAAAGATTTGGGTTTGCATTTTTATGTCTGTGCATCACTCAGATCTCCATTCAAGAAGAATTTGCCATTTAGCTACAAGGAGTGCGGTGAGCTGATGGCCCCCAGCTACAGTGCTATCAGGATCCACCTCAGCTTGGAGCAGATTCCTCGCTCTCCTAAGGAAGCCCAAGACAGTAATTGAGGAGGCTGGGACCTAGAATATGACCATATCTGCTCAATGGGTGACACCGTTAACAGCAATTTTCACTTGAGAGGTACCCTTAGATGGATTGTGAGTCTGTTCTTTCTGCATGGTGGTCTGATTTCCCCCTGCCCAATTCTCCTTTCTCTCTTCTTTCCTTTCATAGATGTCAGATCTGCATCTTGGTTTGAAGACTTTTTCTTATCCATTCTGCTTCTTTCCTTTTCCATCTTCCCCTTGTATTACCCTCCAATAACATGATGCACTCCTAACTCCATCTAAGCCTCTGCTTCCTTGAGGACCCAATTCATGTAATGTACATAAAGGCATTTATTGTTTATTACATACCCAGTATCAGATCTCCCTTCCAATTTTGGCAGAATGTCCTATTGTATGACTCTTGATCAGAAGCAAATCTTTGCCTCCCACCACAACAGCTGAAGGAGCCGTTTACCCTTCCTCACCACACCCTGAGCTTTAGAGCTTTGACATGTGCCTAATCAGATCATCCTGCCTGGAACTTTGAACCCTGAGGATGTGACACAAAGACAGAAACAATCAGGAAACTTTCTACAGTGGCTGCAATGGGTCAAGAGTCCCACAGCAACGGTGTTCAGTAGCCGGGGAGTGTGTGGGGTGGCAGCAGCCCCTATGTATCTGGCTGATACCTTGACTGGTGTTCCCGAACTACCACAGCCTCTTTTTTTCCTACTCATATTTTTAGCCTGTTTTTCCCCCAGAATTCCCATTGATTTTGTGAAATAAACAATTGCCTTCCAGTAGCCAGCAGCCTTTTCTACTTAAAGTAGTCAAAGTCATTTTACATTGCTTAAGAAAAGGAATGCTGACTGTTATGGAACCTGACATTCCTTGGAGGTGTCAGGCTGAGAGAAGGGTGATAAAGAAACAGATGTTATCCCTGGAGTTCCGCCTGAACCCTCTTTTTCTCCCACATCTACATCTAACGCATTAGCAAACACTGCCATCTCAGGCATGACAATAAATTCCAAATGTACCATCTTCTCAACTCCAGTGACTCCACTGCACCTGAGCTAACATTGTCACTTGTGGTAGCCTCCTAATCGGTCTTTGTTTTTGTCATCAGCACCTCCTTAGTCTATCCTTCGTACAACCGCTAGCGTGAACCTTGAAAAACATGTCAGTACATGTCACCCCCTGCTCACCAGTCCCCCAAAGACCTCCACCACTCTCAGTAAAAGCCAAGTTCTCATCTTAGCCCACAGGACCCACACAATCTGGCCCTCAGTAAATCCCTGGCTTCATCTCATTTACTCTGACTCTGCCTTCCTCCTCTACTCCAGCTACACCAGTCTCCGTGTGGATTCCTGAACACACGCACAGCCTTATAACTGCTGTTTTAAATCATTTTGCCAAGAACACTCCCTTCCCAGATATTTGCACAGCTTGCTGCTCCACCACCTTGTGAAACCACTCATGCTGACCCACGTAAAATTCCAATCATAAAATGTATATCCCATTTCCCTGCTTTGCTTTTGTAGCATACTTTATCATTTGCTTATTGGTTATGTTTATGCTTCATTGTCTACTTTCCTCCCTAGATTGAAAGCTCCAGGAAAGCAAGAGTTTCTGTCTGTTTTGTTCACTGATGGATCCCAAGTACCTGAAGAGTAGGCTGGTACTTGTTGGATATTAGATAAATACTGTCTGAATAAATAAAATATGAGGGAAGGTTTTCATCAGCTGACCAAGTTAAGGGAATTTGGAAATGGAATAATGGAAACTGTAATTGGACTATGTTCAAAACAGAGTGGGGAGTATTTGGAATTGGGAGTTGTTATGAGAGCAACCAGGAAAGGAAGTCTAGAAGAAGAGATGATGGTGCGGAGAGGCAGTGAGTCATCTAGAGGGTTGAGGCTGGGCTATGAAATGGTGTGGCCCAACCAGTGGGAAATCACTAGCAGAATTTTTCTTTTCTAGCAGAAGAGAAAATTAATAACCAAGAAGTTAAAAAGGTCATTTCAAGTTGTTTGCTCTGCCCTAAATTGGTGTCACACACAATACCAACAAACTTGCTACACTCAACAGTCTTGAGTTCTTTGTTGACTTGGGAGGCTGGTGGATAAAGATGAGAATCAAGGAGATAGGATTGTGGACTACATTTTGGTCAATATCAGGGCAAAGACAAAGAATCTACAGCATGAATTTTGGTACAGATGGAAACCTAGCAGGAAGGGATCAAGAGAACGTAAAACCTGCAGGCTTTTGCTGATATGTTGGACAGGGCATTGCTTTTCTACTGGATGTAGAAGATACATGGCTGTATAATTTCAGCTGACCCTCCATGAAATGTGGTGCCATCACAGTAGCGATGGTGCCATCTATTAGGGCTGTTGTGAGAATTCGGGGTGAGGAAGAGGATGGGTGTGCCTGGACATGCCGGCAGAGCTCAGTTCTCCGACAGTTCCTTCCTTGCCCAGGAGCAGGCATCAGCGGGCCACAAGGCAGAGCTCATAGATCGGGGGAATGTTGCCAAAGCCTGAGATCTTGGGAGTGACATCAATGTTGGCAGGTGGCACCAATGGGCGTAGGGAGAAGTTCTGAAGAATGGAGGTGAAGTAGAGGAAGAGTTCCATGCGGGCCATGGCCTCGCCCAGGCAGATGCGCTTTCCTGCGGGCACAGGGGCAGACAAAGGTAGGTCATACCTGCACAGGCAAGGGGGATTTGGAGAGAGTTCTGGTCTGACCGCTTCACTGAGCCTCAGCTGCCTCATCTTCATCTCAGGGTTCATGACTGTACCCACTCTCTAGGGCTGTCATAAAGACTCAGGGTTCCTGTATTTAGTGCTCATCTAGGACCTGCCACTTACAGGGACTCAACATGGGGCAGCTACTCCTCTGATGGCTCAGAGTCTATCCAATTCCAATATGGAATTGTTCTAAAGGATCTATCAATTTCAAGGTTTTGTCCATTTCAATTCTTCAAAGGTTTTTCAAATGCCTGTTGGGTACCAGACCCTGGTGAAGAGGAAAAGAAAGGAAGGAAGCTCACACTTAAATAGTGCTTTACTATTTTGTCAGGTGACTTTCTGATGGTTTGAGGAGATTAATCTGCATTTCAAGATGGAGAACTGAAGAAACTCACCCCAAGCCCCACCATTTGTAAGTGGTGGAGTTCAGACCAGTTTCCTAGTCACTGCACTGAGTCCGGGTTCCATGTGGCTTATACTTAGAATTGCACTAACTACTGACAGCAGGCAAATCTGTACCACTGTTGTTTTTGTGTGGCCTGCAAACTAAGAATGCTTTTCACATTTTAAAATGGTGGAAAAAATCAAAAGAAGAATATTTCATGAGATGTGGAAATTAAATAAAATTCAAATTTCAGTGTCCATGAATAAAGTGCTTTGGGCTTATACATATGCTCAGTCAAATACGTATTGTCTACGGCTGCTTTAGTAGTGCAATGGCAAAGGTGAGTAGTTCAGACAGGGACCACATAGCTAGCAAAGCCTAAAACATTTTCTTATTAGTCCTTAACAGAAAAAGTTTGCTGACCTCCAATTTAGTGCTATTACTGTTTAACACTTCTTTTCTAATTATTATAATTAATGGTTCTGATATTCCCTGATTCTGGGATTCTAGGGTTTTATGATTGTATGACATAGCCCTCAACTTCCCATTCTGATTTGAATTCAAATACAGACCAATGGTTAGGGGATAGATCTAGCACCTGCGTGGGGGAAGCTAGACCATAGAAACCTACCAGAGGAAAAAGGCACAAACGCTTCATTCTTCTTGAAGCAGCCCTGCTCATCCAGGAAGTGTTGGGGATAGAAGGCATCTGGGTAGCGGAAGTATTTGGGGTCTTTGAGGACTGAGCCAAGCAGGGGAAACACATCTGTGCCCTGGAGTGAAGATGGGGGCAGTGAGGAGAAATCAGTGTTGGACCATGGGAATAGGGATCCAGGAGGAGAGAGGGGTGCAGTGGAAGCGGAAAGGGCAACAATGAAGGTGCAGACCCACCTTGGGCAGAAGGTAGCCTCGGAAGTGAGTGTCCCGGATGACGTTATGGGGAACACCCAGGGGCACTATGTCTGTCAGTCTCATTATCTCGTGGATCACAGCATCGGTGTAGGGCATCTTGACCCGGTCATCCACACTTGGAATCCGGTGTGGTCCAATCACCTGGTTAATCTCTTCATGGATCTTGGCTAGAAGGGTCCAAAAAACATAGCAGAGAAGGAAACAAAGGCAATAGGTGTTTCTGTTAGAGAAGCGAGGGCAGGTCATGTATTCCTATTGCTGGCAGCAAGTCAGCTTTGAGGGTACTGGCCATGAGTGTTTGCTTTGCCTTTATATACTTAACAATTGACACATCAGGGGTGCTCCATAAATACTCATCAGACATTGAGAGGCATACTGCCTGGAGCCTTGAATGCCAGCTGGGACACTGGATTGGGTCTTTACTGGAAAACACCAAGGAGCATGAGAGGCTGATAAGAAGGGCAGTGTCCTGGTCCAAGCTGGGCTTTCATATCACAAAATGGGAAAGAGGCACAATAGGTGACTAGGATAGGATTGAAGCAAATGACAAGCAGTTACATGACAGTGGTTAAGAGCACCAGTGATGGAGTTATCCCTCTCTGCACTTCATGGATGGGTGGACTTGAGGCAAATGACTTCACCCTCTGAGCCTCTGTGTCTTCATCTTTGAAACGGTCTAAAAAGGTCATAAAGTTATAAAAATTACAGAAAATCCAGTGTGCAAGTAACTAGGAAAATGTCTTGTACACAGAAAGTGTTCAATAAATATTTTATTAGTTAGATCAGTAAAAGACACCTCAGGCAATGGAGATGAAACTAGAAGACTGAGTAAAAAAGAGTTAATGTCTCCCCTGATCTGTACCAGGAGAAATCCTTTGCTTGTTTTGAACTGCGTTAATAGGGCAAGTGACCAAATTGGGGATTTTCCTTAAGCAAGTAATGAGTTCCTCATTCACTGGAGTTACCTGACCAGAACAGATTATAATTTATTGGAGATGGATTCTATTTGATTTTGATGGTGCAGTTGGCTAAATAATGGGCCTCAAAGACACCCATCTCCTAATCCTGGAAGCTGTGAATGTTATGTATATAAGGGTAACAAAAAGACAAAGGGACTTTGCAGATGCCATTAAGCCTCTTTTATACTGGATTGTCCAGATTGACCCTAAATATAATCACATGTGTCTATATAAGAGGATCAGAGTTAGGAAAGGAGATGTGACAATGGAAGCAGAGAGAGATATGAGGATGCTATGCTGCTGGGTTTGAAGAGGAAGGAAAGGATAATGGGTCCAGAAATACAAGGACTGACTGTGGCTTTAGAAGGTGGAAAAGACAAGGAAGCAGATTCTGCTTTGGCTTCAGCCTAGTGGAAGCCTATTTGAACTTCTGAACTCCAGAACTGTAAGATATAAATTTCTGTTGTTTTAAACGACTAAGTTTCTGGTAATTTGTTACAGCAGCCATAGGAATCAAATAAGACACCTAGGAGAAGATGAAGTGACCTTCCAAGCCAAAGATTTCAAGATTCCATGTCCTGAGTTTCTAAAGGGTGAAAAGCCTAAGGCTGTGGGGTTCTAAGTTTTCAAGATGATGTCTTCTTTCCTGTTGGGAAAAGGAGGTACCAGATAAGCAGCTTTGGGTGGGCACTCACCTTCCACCTCGGGATGTTTCATTAACAGCAAGAATCCATAGCGTAGTGTAGAACTCACAGTCTCTGTGCCAGCAAAGAAGAGGTTGAGAGTGGTGAGGACCAAGTTCTTGAGGTTAAATTCTGTGTGGGGATTATTTTTATCCTGAAAATGAGGAGGATAATAGACAGAATCACCTCTTCTGTTTTTACTTTCTTATTTTCTCCCCATGTATAGGGTAGGTCTTTGTGAGAAGATGATAGCTAGGTAAACCAAGTGGGTGTCTGAAAGAGGAAGCATCAGAGCAAAGGTCCTGAGGCAGGAGCATGCCTGGTGTGCTGGAGGAATAGCAAGGCAGAAGCCAGTGTGGTTGGAGTGGAGTGAGTAACAGGGCGAATGGAAGGAAAAGAGAGCAGAGTGAAGAAGGAAATCCTGTCTTTTGCAGCAACATGGATGAATGCGGAGAACGTTGTAAGTACAATAAGCCAGCCACAGAAAGACAAATACTGCATGGTCTCACTAATACGTGGAATCTAAAAAGTTTTCTTACAGAGGTAGAGAGTAGAATAGAGGTTACCAGAGGATGTGGAGGAGAGGGGATAGAGGGAGATGGGGGAGAGGTTGGTCAATGGGTACAAAGCTACAGTCAGATAGGAGGAATGAGTTCCGGTGTTCTAATGCATAGTAGAATGTCTAGAGTTAACAATAACCTATTGTACATTTCAAAATACTAGAAGAGAGATTTTAAATATTCTTAGCACACAGAAATGATAAATGTTTAAGGTGATGGATATGTTAAATCCCCTTATTTGATCTTTACGCAATGTATACAAGTATCAAAACATCACATTTTACCCCATAAATATGTACAGTTATCATGTGTCAATCACAAACTAAAAAAGAAAAAGAAAGTAGAATGCCTTGTAAGATTAAGTTTGGAGACATTAGAGTACATAATTTTAAATTTCCAAGTGCTAAGATTCTGTAACATAAAAATATAAATTTCTAAAATTTTTAAAATGAATGATACAGAATTATTAAGCTTCTAAATTTCTACATCTCTAAAACTTTAAACTTTTAACTGTTAAGTTTAAAGACTTTAAATTTCTAAGATTGTTAAGTTCTAAGACTCTAAAGACTCATTCTATTTCTCTACAGTTGTATGCCTGTAGTATGTATGACTTTTAGGTGTAAGATTTTAAGCTTCCATGTTCCCAAAGTTTCTACATTCAAAGTTAATTTTAAAGGTGTAAGAGTTTATATTTTCACAGTTTCTATATCTCATCTATAGATAAAAGTAAACCATGTGAAATAATACTTGCTCTGTTGTCCCCAGTATTTGCAGGTGGGTTTTAAGTTGCAAGCACTAGAGATTGAGATCAGAGGAAAAGATTAGGGCAAGAGGAGGAGGTACCTGGTGCATCTTGATGAGGAAACAGTCAATGAAGTCCCGAGGGCTTTGGGGGTCAAGGAGGCAATGAACTCCTTGAGCTCCTCTATTAAGTAGTAGATGCGATTGTGCCTTCCCGGCAAGTATTGCATGATTCCAGAGTACATGTCATATAGCTGTGGAAATAGGCAAAAGGGATTTGTCAGTGACAGGCACCAGAGACCAGGATGAGAGTCAGACAGCTGTGCTCAAAGTCCAGTGCTGGGTCTGAGAATTGGGTGAGGCCCTTTGCTTTTTGTAGACACAGGACATATTATCAATCCTCTCTGTGGGTAGGATTAAATGAGGTATAGGAAAGTGCTTCGTTAACTAGGGTTAGGGCTGTGGGCAGAGAGGTGGCTGGGTGGGCACCTGTGCCCAGGGGGTGCTCATCTCAATGAAACTCTCGTTGATCATCCGCAGCAGATTCAGGAACTGCTTGTCCTCATAGTGAAAGCGGCTTCCGAAGACAACGGAACTGATGACATTGGAGACAGTGCGGCTCAGGAAGAAGGTGGGTTCGATGGGGGCACCTGGGTGATGGAAATTGTCCATGTTGGAGGCAATGATTATGAATATGAGGTGTGGAATCATTCAGTCATGATTTTGAATCCCGGCTCTAGTGCTTAATAACATGTGTGAGTCACATCATTTTTGTGTTTTGAGTCTAGATTTTCTAATCTTCAAATTGGCTTAGAATTTGTTCACGAAGATTTAATATAGTTATCCATGTAAAATGCTTAGCTCAAATGTTTGGCTTAGTAAGCGCTCAAGAAATGCTAGTGGAGCTTAGTAATTAATTTTTTGTTCTTTTTGCTTAAATGTGTGATGAAGAGTCAGATTTGGGAAAGAAGTGGAGGTAAGGGACACACTAAAAAAAGAAAAGAAGAATGCCTATATTCTGTCTAGCTCTGCCAATGATTCCATTTGGGCTATTAAGAAAGTCCTTCCCTAGGTCTCAGATGCACCATCTGTAAAACAGAATGTTACTCAGGTTTGTGTATTCAGGAACAATTTCTACAGAACACTGCACACATTCACAAATACACAATTTTACAAATAGTTTCTGGGGGTACCTGGACATTCAAAGCCTTTAGGTAGACCCTATTAATCATCCACAGAGTCCAGGTGAGGGGCCTCTGATTTAGAGAAATGTACATCTATTTCTATCTCTTATCTGTTTATCTCTGTGTTTCTCATCATCTGTGGCTTTTCTCTGTAGACCCCAGTGGTTCCAGACCTTATTTTGGGGTGTGGACTTGACTCCTTTAAAAATATAATGAAATGGGTATAAAGTTGCAGATTTGCAAGATGAAAAAGTTCTATAGATTTGTTTCACAACAATGTGAATGTATTATACTACTGAACTGTTTTCTTAAAAAGTGAAAATTGTAAATTTTATGTTATTTGTTTTTTTACCACAATAAAAATATATAAATATAATGACTTTTGATCCTGTCTCCAAAAAAAAGGTGCAGACTCACGTATCACCAACATCTGTATGTGATATCAGGAGCTCAGGGACTCCCTGAGATCTGTCGATTAAAGTTTCTGGACAACTCATCTTTAAGGGTCTTCCATGTTAACTTTTATGGGGCCTTGTCAGAAATCTCAGTGAATCCTGAATATTTGCCATCCTCTTTCCTTTCCAGAGCTTTCTCCTCTAAGGACCATTATGCCTGAGCTCTTCATACCCACCCAGCCTCCTAGTAGCCCTCCCCCTTGTGGCCTCCATACCCTTGGTTTTCCGGAATTCCTCCAGTAGATAGCCGGCCTCCTCCTGGATTCGCTCCTCAATGCTCCGCTTTCCCATTCCAAAGTCCCGAAGGATGGTCAGGGAGAAGCGTCGGAGAATCCTCCATCGTTCTCCGTTGGCCAGAGCCACACCTGACAGGATCTCAGTGTCAGGCTCCTGCCTCCCATCCCCTTCCCGTGTTCACCTCTGTGCCAGGCAAAGATTGGGACAGATTGTGAAAGCTCTAGACTCCACTGGAAAGGAAGCCCTTCCCAACCTTTCAGGCTCAAAGGGGAGACAAATTCCCTCCCTACGAGACCCTCAAAAACAGTCCAGACTTATGTGGAAGAAAATGGAATCAGCCTAGAAATGACTGCGGGAGATCAAAGAGAGTTTCTTACATGAAAGAGAGCTGGAACTGGATCAATCAATCAATCAATAAATGGATGAATGCGTAGGAAGGTGGAGAGAAGTGTGGATAGAATGCCACATAGAGTCCCCAAGAATGCATATACGAATTCTATTTTCTATATACCACTTGGATTGTGTAGATATGCACCTACGTGTACACAGAAACGCATATTTGTACATCAGTATACTTACACAAAACCAGTTACCATGTAATAAGAAACATTAAGAAATTACCAAATGCGTGGATTGGTGAGTTCATGTGTGAAAATTTAATGAAATTATTTTGGTGGATTGATAAATGAAAAGAAGAGTTTATAACTGATAAATGGATGGATGAATAAAAGACCTAATGGATAATTAAAGGGTTAATGGATAGATGGTTTGAAGTGGATGGATAATGGTTGGAAGGATGGAGAGATTAATAGATATGTAAATGATGGAAGGGTTAATAAAGGAACGGATGGGGAATGGACGGATGGATAAATAGAAAGTTGATTGATAGATGTATAGATAATGGGGTAAAAAGATGCTTGTATAGAAAGAGCAATTAATGAATGGATTTTTGATGGATTTTTGGATACTAGATAGAAGGAAGGAAAGGTATAAGGATAGACAGGTAGGTGAATGCAAGAATGAAAAGAATGGGGCAAGCCTACTTGGAAGTGAAGGATGTGGACAGTTAGAGATGAATGCAAGGGTCACTATAGGCAGAGATTTACCTAAATGGAAGACACAGAAACCTATGGGTTAGGAAGGTGAGAATTAAGGTTGGCTATGAGGGCTTCAGTGGGTACATAAGGAGTGTTACTCACTAACAACAGAAGTTACACAGGGAACACTGTAGAATCAGATGGCTTGGGTTCAAAAATAAAGTGGTTCTATCACTTACTGTGTGATATTACCTAACCTTTCTCACCCTTAGCTTTCTCACTTGCAAAAGTAGTGTGATAACTAATGGCTCTCTCAAAGGAGTTAATACGATAATTCATGTAGGGTACTTGTCAAAGAACCTGGAACATAGGGAGTGCATTCTAATCATTTCTGCTTTTATTGTTGTTGTGTTTACCTACCATGACCTTGGAAGTTTCTTTCTATTGAAGCCAATTCTCCACGGCCACTGAACTCATCTGCTCGTTCTACCAGGGCCTCCTTCACTGCTTCATGCCCACACAAAACAACTACTGGCCGGGGACCCATGTACACGGTGAACACCGGGCCGTATTTCTCCCTGAGCTAGGAGTGAAGAAAGACACAAGAGGAGAGGGCTGGTTGAAGCATCAAGTCAAGGATTTTAGAGGGTGGCAATTTCAGGACGATACAAATGTGGGAATAACGAACAAAGGTAAGTCCTGGGATTGGAAGGACTATTGGGAAAAAGGTATAAAAGTTTTGGATCCTATGATCCTGGGCACTTTAGAAATTACCAAATAAATGTGTGGAAGCAAGCCTTAGTTTACTAATCTGTAAAACGACGGACCTGGATTAAGTGAACTCCAAGATGCATGCTTCTGTCTCTGAAATGCTAAATTTCTAGAATCTTAAGATTTCATGATACTGAGTCTAAAAGTTTTAAGATAATCTGAGTACAAGGGTCCTTGTGTTTGAGGATATAAGGTACAGTAGTTCTCGCTTATCCAAGGTTTTGCTTTCCATGGTTTCAGTTACTCACAGTTCAACCATAGCTTGAAAATACTAGCTGGAAAATTCTAGAAATAAACAATACATCATTTTAAATTTGCACACCATTCTGAGCAGCGTGATGAAAATTTGCACAGTCCCACTCTGTCCCGCCAGGGATGTAATTTATTCCTTTGTCCAGCGTATCTATGCTGTATACACCACCTGCCCATTAGTAGTCACTTAGTAGCCATCTTGGTTATCAGATCAACTGTTGGGATATCATAGTGCTTGTGTTCAAGCAGCTGTATTTTACTTAACAACCCCCCCAAAGCACAAGTGTACTGATGCTGGCATATGGTTATAATCATTCAGTTTTATTATTAGTTCTTGTTAATTTTTTACGGTGCCTAATTTATAAATTAAACTTTATCATAGGTAAGTACGTACAGGAAAAAACATAGTATATATAGAGTTTGGTACAATCCATAGTTTCAGACATCAACTGGGGGTCTTGGAACATATTCCCTGCAGATAAGGGGGGACTACTCTATGGCAATTCTAAAGTCCTGCGATTATGAGAGTTTTATTCCAATGCACTAGGAGGTTGTGTTTCCAAGATTTTAAGATGCTACAATTTCAGAATTCTAAGGTTCACAAAGTCAGTGTTTCCAAAAGTCAGTTTTTAGAAGTCATAAGGTTCTATGTGTATCTGGCTATAGGTTTAGTTGCTTCCAGCCAGACAGACTCACCTTCATAAAAGATTGAAAGGTAGCATCAGTGCGAACTTGCAGCAGGTTTCCCAGGAAAGGTATTGGTGTGGGACCTGGGGGCAGCTTTCCCCCCTTGTTGATTCGTTTCCAGGCAATGAGAATGAGCAGGCAAGACAAGCAGAGTGCCAGAAAGATAGTGAAGATCCCTCCAAGCTCCATGGTGCCAGGTTGAGGTGCTGAGTCCAAGGCACCAGATCCTGCCTAAATAGGTTCTGGGAGATCAGCTTATATGGAAATCTGAACACCCTGAGATTCAAGTTTTCTGGGTATGGATACCATAAGGAAAGAGGTTGCTTTACGTGGGGCTGGTTATATAACCGATAATCTCTCACCTGTGTAAAGGTGACTTGCATTCACCCAGGGAAATCCACTGGGGCCATCCCCCTGTCTTCATATTTCCAGTCCCCCAGTTCTTCTCTCTTATCTCAATCCCTGGCTCAACATTTCTTGGAGGGGTGTGGGAGGGAATTGAATCTTTTTAGGCTATTGAATTTAGGATTCATATAATCTAGGTTCAGGTTTCAGCTCCATCTTTTCCTCATTAGGCAAGTCACCTAACCTCTGGACTTCATTTTCCCCCATCTGTCTAATAGGGTAACCATATTGTTTTAGAAAGTCTTGACAAACAACAGGGAAGACTCCTTTGTTTATCCTTTAAGTAAGAATGACCCTAATTAATCAGTTTTTTTTTTTGGCATAATCTTTCTTTTTAATTGAAACATAATTGATTATACATATTTGTGGGTTACAGAAGAATATCAATACCTGTGTATAATATGTCATGGTCAAATCAAGATAATTACTATATTCATCATTACAAAACATAATCACTTTTGTGACCCTTCAACAGTTTCTTGCTAACCCCCCTTTCCCCTCTCCAACCTGTAGGAATCACTGTTCTGTTCTCTGCTTTTGAAAGCTCAGCATATTATTGTGACCGTTGCCTGCCTGCCTTCCTGTTTATTTTTTTTAGCTCCCACTTATGAATAAGGACATGTGGTATTTCTCTTTCTCTGCCTGGCTTATTTCACTTATATATTTTTTACAAGCTCATCCATGTCACTGCAAAATGGAGAATTTCATTCTTTTTGAGGCTGAATAGTATTCCAATGTGTATATATACCACATTTTTCTTATCCAGTTCTCCATCAGTGGAAATTTAGGTTGGTTCCATATCTTGGCTATTGTTAATACAGCTGCGACAAGCATGGGAGTGCAGGTATCCCTTCAACATGATTTCCATTCCATTGGTTATATATATCCAGTAGTGGGATTGCTGGATCGTATGGAAGTTCTATCTCTACTTGCTTGCTCCATACTGTTTTCTATAATTGCTGCACGAATTTACAGTCCCACCAACAATGCAGGAAGATTCCCCTTTCTCCTCATTCTTGTCAGCATTTGTTATTCTCTTTTTTATAGTAGCCAGTTTAACTGGGGTGAGATGATATCTCAATGTGTTTTTGATTTGCATTTCCCTGATGCTTAGTGATGTTGAGCCTTTTTTCACATACCTGTTGGTAATTTGTATGTCTTCCTTAGAGAATTGTCTATTCAGTTCCTATGCCCATTTTTTAATCAGGTTATTTGTTTTTTTTTAACTGTGAAGTTGTTCGAGTTCCTTGTATATTCTGGATATTAACCTCTTGTTGGGTGCGTAGTTTGCAAAGATTTTCTAGCATTCTATAGATTAAATTTTCACTCTGCTGTGTTGAAGCTTTTTAGTATGATATAATCTCATTTGTTTATTTTTTCTTTTGTTTTGTTTATTTTTTTATTTTGTACTTTTGGAGTCTTATTCATAGTCTTTGCCCAGTTATACATCCTGAAGTGTTTCCCCTATGTTTCCTTCTAGGAGTTTTATAGTTTCAGGTCTTAGATTTAAGTCTTTAATCCATTTTGTGTTGATTTTGGTATATGGCAAGAGGTACAGGTCTAGTTTCATTCTTCTACATGTGGATGTCCAGTTTTCCCAGCACCATTTATTGAAGAGGCTGTCCTTTCCCCAATGTATGTTCTTGTCAAAAATCAGTTGGCTGTAGGTACATAGATTGATTTCTGTTTTCACGGGAACCCTATTAGTGGTCTTGCTGTCCTGGGGGCCACCAAGGCCCTCTTCTCCCCTGCTGCCTCTAAGCAATACCAGCCAAAGGGCACAGCTTTGGCTTCTGCCAGCTCCTGCTTTGTGCACTCAGCAGCTCCAGCCTTAAAGTAGCTGTGGCTCGAAACACTCTGAGCAGTTTTTTCTTTCTCTCATCGTGGCTTCTCCTGCCTTCATGAACTCTGTAGGCCTCTCCTCCTCTTCCCCTGAGCTCTAGTGGCCCCTGCTTGGCTGTTGTTACATTTTTATAGTTGTAAATTTGTTGACTGGGGGGAGAAAGTGACACTGGGGACCGTCTATTCTGCCATCTTGACTGGAACTCCCTATAGTGCAGTTTAAATCCTGTGTTTCTCTATTGATTTGTTGCCTAGATGTTGATAGAGAGGTGATGAGGTCCCCAACTCTTACTGTATTGGGGTCTATCTTTTTCTTTAGGTCTAATAGTGTGTGCTTTATATATCTGGGTGTTCCAATGTTGGGTGCCTATATATTTATGATTGTTATGTCTTCCTGGTGGATAGATTCCTTTATAATTATATAATGCCCATCTCTGTCTCTTTTTATAGTTTTTGGTTTAAAGTCTACCTTACCCAATATAAGAATAGTGACTCCTGCTTTTTTTGGTTTTCATTTGCATGGTATATCTTTTTCCATTCCTTCACTCTTAGTCTGTGTGAGTCTTTATAGGCAAGGTAAATTTCTTATAGGCAGAACATTTTGGGGTCTAGTTTTTTAATCCATTCAGCCAGTCTATGTCTTTTGAGTGGGATATTCAATCCATTTACATTTGTGATTGTTATTGAAAGGTATTGTATTACTTCTGGCATTTAATTGGTTTTCATATGGTTGTTTTAAATATCTTTTTAAGAAATTGAGACATAATTGATTATACATATTTTGGGGGTATAGGATTGAGTATTAGTATTTCTGTACAATATGTTATGATCAAATCAAGGTAGTTGTTCTGTAGATATCTGCCAAATCCAACTGGTCTAAAATGCAGTTTAAGTTCCGTGTTTCTCTGTTGATTTATTGCCTTGATGATCTGTCAAGTGTTTAGAGAGGGATGTTGAGGTTCCCAGCTATTATTGTATTGGGGTCTGTCTCTCTCTTTAGGACTGATAATATTTTCTTTATATATCTCAGTGCTCTGATATTGAGAGCATATATATTTATGCTTGTTACACCTCTTGCTGGAT
Organism: Cynocephalus volans; assembly: GCF_027409185.1. Lineage (NCBI taxonomy): Eukaryota > Metazoa > Chordata > Mammalia > Dermoptera > Cynocephalidae > Cynocephalus > Cynocephalus volans. The sequence goes on from NC_084469.1 coordinate 58,150,815, forward strand.
GGATCCCTTTATTATTATATAATGACCTTCTTTGTCTCTTTTTATGGTTTTTGGCATAAAGTCTATTTTATCTGATATAAGAAAGGTTACTCCTGTTCATTTTTGGTTTCTATTTCCATGATGTATCTTTTTCCATCCCTTCACTATTTGTCTGTATGAGACATTACAGGTGAAGTGAATTTCTTGTAGACAGTCTATAGTTGGGTCTTTTAAAAAAATCCATTCAGGCAGTATATGTCTTTAGAGTGGCAAATTTATTTTATTTTCACTTAGGGCTGTTATTGAGAGGTATTGCCCTACCTTGGCATTTTATTGATTTTTGTATGACTGTTTTAAATGACTTTTATTCATTTCTTCCCTTTTTATTTTGTCTTTGGTATTTGTTGGTTTTCTTGAAGTAATAAGATATAGTTTCTTTTTCTTTCTTTCTTTTTTTAAATTTTATTTTATTTTATTTTATTTTGTCGATATACAATGTGGTTGATTATTGTGGCCCATTACCGAAACCTCCCTCCCTCCTCTCTCTCTTGGTTTAGGATTAGATCATCTTGTGTTCAAGTTTCAGCTCCATCTTTTCTTCATTAGGCAAATCACCTAACCTCTGGACCTTAGTTTCCTCATCTGCCAAATAGGGTAAACATACTGTTTTAGAAAGTCTTGATGGACAACAGGGATGACTCTTTTATTTATCCTTAATTAGGGATGGCCCTAATTAACCAGTTTTTTAAAAATAAATATGAAGATTTAGAATAGCAAGAGGAATAAATCAATGAAAAGGATTTTATTCAAGAAATTTTGATTTTCTACCCAACATAATATTAAATAATAACAGTCCAAGATTTCCTGCATTGGTTTATCAGAACTTTGCTGGTGTGTGTGTGTGTGTGTGTGTGTGTGTCTTTTCAAAGTCTAAGATGTAGAGGCCACCTCTGAGGCCCAGTCACTAGAGAGGAACATTACTTCTAGAGACATGGACTAGTGATTGCTCTTCTTCGTAATCTATATAACTGGTTCTCAACCCCTTATGTATCAGGTATTTTCAAATCTTCTTTACTGTCCTTAAACAAAATTCCTGGGTATTATATCCTGTGCCTATATATTATTAAACAAAATCCAATGCCCTTCTCATGTGGCCAGATTCTCTGACTTGGAAATTGAATTCCTTAGGGTAGCGTCAGGTTTTGGGAATATGGTTTGACTGGCTGATCTGGCATCCTGTGTCCAGAAGAAGTGGTGGAAATTCTGGGAAAAGTGAGTGACTCATACAGCTCCACCTTCTGGGTCTTGGATCTCCCGATAGAATGTCTTTCTTGGGGTAGAGACTTGGCTCTAGAACACCTCCTTTGACTCTCCCAGTTTTTGCCTCTTCCTCCTGTTCTGATCACCCCTCCCCCGACACACACTTACATCCATTCAGGACGAATTTCTTAACTATCTTGTGTGTGTGTGGTTGTGGTGGTGGTTGTGAGTCTGATCTTCCCATTCAGACAGGAAGGGAGAGAAAGCATCCTTAAAACAGGTCCCCTCACCATCCCACCTCCAGGCAGCAAGCCAGGAGTGAATGCACTTGAACTAAAGAGTGGAAGTAAGCTAAAGAGGAAAATAATTGCAGAGAACCTGAGACAGAGAAGCACTGAGAAAGGCAGGTTCTGCTAGGTATCGGGTGACAGAAATAGAGACCAAGACTGGGAGAAACAAACAGAAAAGGGAGGTGGAGAGAAACAGGACCTAGGCATTGTCCTCTAGAAGTTCCCTTCTCCTGGGGCAGGGGCCTCAGTAGGGCTTAATGCAGAGCGTGTAGGTGAGGGGCAGTGGTGTGGCAGAGCTGAGGCAAGAGCTGATTATTAAATGTTCGGGAATTATGTGAGCCGGTTGTGAAACAGTCATTATTAATTAAATTATGTAAACAAATTATGTTTTTAAAAGAAGGTAATAAGTACTCAAAGCTCATTAATTCCTAATCCCTTTACCACATTTTTACCATTTTCTATGCTCTTGAGGTTATTTTATGTCTATTTGTGTCTGTATGGTAAAAATACTATATGATGGTGTAGTTTTGAACATCTCTTCCCAGCTCCATGTTTAGTGACATTATGTTGGTTGGTTGCTTGAAATTGGCCCCAGTGAATGCATTTACACCACAAAAATCAGCAAACTCTACAGATCAGTTCTTTTCTCTCTGAGAGCCAGCTGTTAAACATTTAAAAGGACACCACTGAGGGTGCATTTCCAAAGCTGGAGATCTGGGCTTGGGGTTGATCTCAGCAGATGGTCCCAGGAAGCATTGGGGAGTTCTTCCGGTGCTTGCTGATATCCCTCAGAACTCTCCACCTTCCTGTGGACAAAGGTGACGGAGAGGAGGGCTTGGCTGAGGCTCAGCTGGCTCTGATGTTCATATCCTGGACAATGGCATGCAGAGAGCAATGTACGGCTTTACACACAGACAGACAGGAAGACCGTAGGAAAGTGAGCCTCTGTTTCTGAGCTTTTCCTCATCTGTATTTTAGGGATTATTATCAATAGTACCTTCTTTATAGAGTTGTTTGTGGTCCATGATAACCTGTATGTAGAGTTCTTAGCTCAACCAATGGGGGGCTTTTAGCATGATTAGATGGTTGTAAAATGGCATGGTCCTAAGATTCCCTGAGAATGAGGCTTTGGACATTATCTGTGCCTCAGTTTCCCCATTTAAAAATGGTGTAAATGGTTGTATTAATGTTTTATGATCTTTGGAACAATTCAATAAATTATAGCACAGATCACGCATTTAATAAATATTTGTTTAAATAAAAGTCAGACAGAGTGCTGCTGGGATAATGGAGCTGAGACCAGGAAAAGTTGTGTAGAGAAAGGACATTCATTTCCCTCACCATTGAAACCTGTAGAAATTTGTTGGCCTGCTTTCTGGCTTTAGCAGAAGGGAAGATAGCTAGAATTAGAATTTTTTTCCTATGGAGATATGATCTCCTGGGCACATGGTTAGTCCAAGAAGACCCACTATGGGAGGTATTTTATGAGATGGTTCCAAGGACAAGCTAAACAGCCTCCCCAACTTAACATTTTTTAAAGATTCTGTGGTTCTCAGAATTTATTATTCTAATGTTTGAGGATTCCAGAATTTTATGATTGTAAGTTTTCAGTCCTGTGGATTCTTCCAGTTGGGCGTGGAGAATCAGCTTTAGAAAAGTGAGAGCCTGTGGGGGTGGGGTGGGGGCAAGATGATCTATCACCACTTCCTGGGTATTTTCATCAGGAGCAGAAAGATACATCCAGTGCACAGCCATTGCTCTTAGTCCCAACCAAAACAAAAATCCTGTAGAGTCCTAGGAGCCAAATTCTAGAGAAGGAATTTGGCAGAGGGGTCATTCTTCTATTGGAGAGTGGAAAGGAAGTAAATGGAGCTTCTGATCTCTTTCCTTCAGCTAAGAAAATTTATCCAAAACATGACAATAAGGAAAACACGATTACAGGATTTTTAAAAGTTAAGCTATGCATATTTTCTAACAGGCGCATTTAAAGGTAATCTCATTCCAAAATGGAATGTCTCTTTATTTGCACAATTGATTAGTGTCAAAGATTTTTACAATTCTGTAAAACTGCTAAGTCATGATGACTTTCTTTTCTGCTTGCTTGATAGAGAAGATGATCTCAATTAAAAAAAAGAATGCAATAAAATTAGACATTAAACAGGTTTATATTTAATTCAGCATTTCTTTACTTTTTTAACTATAAAAATCCTAGTGTTTCATTTGTCTTCTGAACCAGCTTTAATTATACCTGGTTCCTTTATTCATGAGTTAAATAATCTTTGACATGTGAAACCATCTATTTGGAGAACACTTTTTTTTTTTATCATTTTGAGAATTCTCCTTTCTTCATTTTCCTTCTCTTCTTTCTCCCTTCCTCTCTCTCTTCTTTTTCTCCCCACACTCTCTTTCTCTGTATTCCCTTTCTCTCCCTTTCCCTCTGTCCTCTCTTTTAAAGACTCTTCCCCTCTGTTTCTCCCTCTTCCTTCTTTCTTCTCTCTCACTCTCTCTTATCTTACCCCCCTCCCTCCTTCTTTTTTTTTATTATCTCTATATTGGTATATTTGTAGAGGTTAATACCATGGACTTTGCCATCAGACAGACCTGAATTCCAGTTCTAGCTCCAGCAGTTTTCTCTATGTGACTATCAGCAAGTGAATCTATCTCTCTGAACCTCAGTTTTCTTCTTCTTTAAAGCAGGATGATAATATCCATCTACCAAAGAATTATGATTGGCCATTACTACGTGAGATTATGCATATAAAATACTTGGCACTCTTCCTGAATGAAAGGTAGAGACATTTGGGAATCACAGGCCCAAATACTGAGACTTAATCAGACATTAGAGAACACCACACCCACCCACTAATAAGCCTCCAGTAATAATAACAGTGGTTTTGGGGTTGGCTGGTTAGCTCAATTGGCTAGAATGTAGTGTTGATAACAACAAGGTCAAGGATTTGATCACTGTACTGGCCAGCCTCCAAGCACACACACACCCCAAAATAAAACCACACACACAAACAAACAAATCAGTGGTTTTTAGCTGGAAGAGCCAAAGGAGATAGACTTTTTGGGGGGAGTCAGTACAAAGGGAAGAACCACAGCTAAAATGTGAAATAAAAACAAGGTCACTAGAAGAGCCTGAAATCTTTGGTGCCTATAGCAACAATAAACCTCAACCCTGGTAACCATAGCAAGAGTAAATGTCTCATACAGCCCAGCTTGTGACTAGATTAACATAAATACAGCACTAAAGTTGGCTCAAACATAAGACCTAAAACTGTAAAACTACTTACTAGAAGAAAACATGGGGGAAAACATTCATGATATTGGTCTGGACAATGATTTTTTGGATATGACCAAAAAGCACAGGCAACAAAAGCAAAAATAGACAAATGAGATCACATGAAACTAAAAAGCTTCTGTGCAGCAAAGGAAATAATCAACAGAGTGAAGAGACAACCTATGGAATGAGAGAAAATATTTGTAAACCATACACCTGATAAAGGTTAATATCCAAAATATGTAAGGAACTCAAACAACTCAATAGCAAGGAAACAAGTAGCCTGATTTTTTTTTTTAATGGGCAAATGAACTGAATAGACATTTCTCAAAAGAGAACATACAGATGGCCAACAGGTATATGAAAAAATGCTCAACATCACTAATCATCAGGGAAATGCAAATTAAAACTACAATGAGATATCACTTCATACCTGTTAGGATGGCTAATATCAAGCAAAAAAATAAAAAAAAGAAAGAAAATGAAAAAAACGAAGAAGAGGAAGAAGAAAAGTGTTGGAAAGGGTGTAGAAAAATTGGAACACTTGCACACTGTTGATGGGAATGTAAATTAGCGCAGCTAATATGCAAACAGTCCGAGTGTTCCTCAAAAAGTAAAAAACAGAATGAACATATGATCCAGCAATCCCCTACTGCTTATATATCCAAAGAAAATGAAATCAGTGTATCGAAGAGATATCTGCACTTTTTGTTGTAGCATTATTCATAATAGCCAAGATATGGAGTCAACCTAAGTGTCCATTAATGAGTGAAGTGATAAAGTAAACTCAGTATGTACACACAATGGAATACTATTCAACCTTAAAAATGAGGGAAATCCTGTCATTTGTGACAAAATGAATGAATCTAGAGTACATCATGTTAAGTGAAATAAGCCAAGAACAGAAAGACAAATATCGTGTGATCTCTCTTATATGTGGAATCTAAAAAAGTCAAACTCATAGAAGCAGAGACTAGTATAGTGGATACCAGGGGCTGGGGAGAGGGGAAAATTGGGGAGATGTTAGTCAAAGGATACAAAATTTCAGCTTGACATGAGGATTACATTTTAAAAATCTGTTGTACAACATGGTGACTATTAATAACAATATATTGTGTACTTGAAATTTGCTGAGAGTAGATTTCAGTGTTCTCACCACAAAAAAAGATATGCATGTGAGGTTATGCATGTATTTATTAGCTCAATATAGCCATTCCACTGTGAATTCATATTGCAGAACATCATGTACAGCAGAAATACATAAAATTTTTATTTGCCAATTTAAAAAGAAATTTAAAAACTAAAGGCTTATTTACTTCAGTGTCTGTTACCCTACAGCATGCCCAGATTACAACAACAACAAAATTGCAAGGCATGCCAAAAGGCAAAAACAAACAAACAAAAACAGAAAAGCAAGGAAAAAGAAAACTTCTCTGAAGAAATAGATTTAAAAGGTCAGCCAGAACCAGATTCAAGGCTGACCAGTTAGCTCCGTTGGTTAGAGCATGGTGCTGACAACATCAACGTTCATTTGATCCCTGTGGTGGCCAGCCACCAAAACAAAACAAAAACCAGATTCAAATACATCACAGATGCTGAAACTAACAGACAAAGAATGTTAAATAACTATAATTAAGATGTTAAAGATGCTAATGGAAAATGCAAACAACGTGTAAGATCAGCTGGGTGATTTTAGCAGAGATGTAAATTGTAAGAAAGAATCAAGTGAAAATACTAGAAATAAAAACACAGTAACAGAAGTAAGGAATGCCTTCGATGGACACATTTGTAGACTTGACACACTTGAATAAAGGATAATCATTGTGCAGTGTAATATATACATGTATTGAAACAACACACTATACCCCACAAAAATATATGAGTAAATGTTAAAGCTCCTGCACAGCAAGGGAAACAATCAACAGAGTGAAAATATAACCTAATGGGAGAAAATATTTGCAAATTATGCATCTGACAAGGTATTAATGTCCAGAATACACAAACAGCTACAACAACTTTACAGCTAATAATAATAATAACAATAATAATAATAATAATGATAATCCAATTTTAAAATGGGCAAGGGAGCTGAATAGACATTTCTCAAAGGAGGATATGCAAATTGCCAACAGGTATATGAGAAAATGCTCAACATCACTAATCATCAGGGAAATGCAAATCAAAACCACTTTGAGATATCACCTCACCCCAGTCAGACTGGCTATTATAAAAAAGAGAGTATACCAAATGCCAGCAAGGATGTGGAGAAAGGGGAACACTTCTGCACTGTTGGTGGGACTGTAAATTAGTACAACCATTATGGAAAACAGTATGGAGGTTTCTCAAGCAACTGCAGATAGAGCTATGATATGATCCAGCAATCCCAGTACTGGGGATATATCCAGAGGATTGGAAATCATCATGTTGAAGGGATACCTGTACTCCCATGTTTGTTGCAGCTCATTTACAATAGCCAGGTGATGGAACCAACCTAAATGTCCATCAATGGATGACTGAAAAAGGAAAATGTGGTATATAAACACAACGGAATACTACTAACTCATAAAAAAGAATGAAATACTGCCATTTGCAGCAATATGCATGAGCCTGGAGAAAATTGTCCTAAGTGAAACAACCCAGGTACAGAATGAGAAATACCATATGTTCTCACTCATAAGCATGAGCCGAATCTATAAATAAACAAATAAACAATAAGGAGAGACACACAGAGAGAAAGAAAGAGCAATCACAGTAACACGTTGAACTTTTAGAAGGGGAGAAAAGAATCATGGTTACTAGAGGTGGAAAAGGAGCGGGGAGGAGAAGAAGGAATGGGGTTAATGAGAAACTGGTTAATGGACACAAAGAATGATTACATATGTTAATGATGAATAAGCTAACTCTCCTGATCTAACCATCACACATTTTATACGACTACTGAAATTCAACTTTGTACCCCACATATATATAGAAGAAAATAAATCAGGATCATAAAAAAGTTAAAATAAAGAAAAAATTTTTTAAAAACTAAAAAAGAAAACAAAACAAAAGAAATTACATAAACTGAAATGCAAGGAAAAAAGGAGTGAAAAAAACAGAATAAAACATCCAAGAACTGTGGGACAATATCAAATAACATAGCATGTGCATGATTGGAATACTAGAAGGAAAAGAAAGAGATAATGGGCAGAAGAAATATTAGAAGAAATAATAACTAAATTTTTTCAAAAATAGTGACAAACGCAAAACCACAGATCCAAGAAGCTCAGAAAACACCAGCAGGGCAAATACCCCAAAACTCACATATAGGTATATTATATTCAAACTGCAGAAAACCAAAGACAAAGAGAAAAGTTTGAAGGCAGCCAGAGGAAACATGCACCTTACTTTCAGAGGAAAGAAGGTAGGCATTACTGTACACTTCTCATCAGAAACCATGCAAAAGGAAGACAATGGAGTGACATCTTTAAAGCGTTGGAAAAAAATCTGTTGACCAAGAATTTTATATACATACAACAGAATTGTTATTCAAAAATGAAGGAGAAATGGGGAGTTATTGTACAGAGCTTCAGTTTGGAGTGGTGAAGAAGTTCTGGAGATTGACAGTGGTGTGGTGATGGTTGCACAACAATGTGAATGTACTCAATGCTGCTAATCCACTTAAAATGGCTAAAATAGTAAATTTTGTGTTACAGGCATACCTCATTTTATTGGTGTCACTTTAAAGTGCTTCACAGATATTGCAATTACAAAAATGGAAAGTTTCTGGCAACCCTTTGTTGAGCAAGTCTTTGGGTGCCATTTTTCCGACAGCATGTGCTCACTTCGTGTCTCTGTGTAACATTCGGGTAACTCTGGCAATATTCCAAATCTTTTCATTATTATTCTATTTGTTATGGTGATCTATGATTAGTGATCTTTGATATTACTATTGTAATTGTTTTGAGGCACCATGAACCACACCCATAATAAGATGGCAACCTTAATTTATAAATGTTGCATGTGTTCTGATTGCTCCACTGACTGGCTGTTTTCCCATCTCTCTCCTTCTCCTCAGGCCTCTGTATTCCCTAAAACAAAACAATATTGAAATTAGGCCAATTAATAACCCTAAAATGGCCTCTAGTGTTCAAGTGAAAGGAAGCACATCTCTCATTTTAAACCAGAAGCTAGAAATGATTAAACTCAATGAGGAAGAAATGATAAAAGCTGAAGTAGGTCAAAAGCCGAGATAGGCCAAAATTTAGTCCTTTTTTACCAAATGGTTCGCCAAGTTGTGAATGCAAAGGAAAAGTTCTTGAAGAAAATTACAAGTTCTATGACACTTATGCAGGAATGATAAGAAAGCAGAACAGCCCTAGTGCTAATATAGAGAAAGTATTAGTGGTCTGGATAGAAAGAAGAGCAAACCAGCCACAACATTTACCTTTAGCCAAAGCTTAATCCAGAGCAAGGCCCTAACTCTCTGCTATGAAGACTGAGAGAGGCAAGGAAGCTGCAAAAGAGAAGTCTGAAGCTAGCAGAGGTCAGTCCATGAGGTTTAAGGAAATAAGCCACCTCCATAACATCAAAGTGCAAGAAGAAGCAGCAAGTGCTGATGTAGACGCTGCAGCAAGTGATCCAGAAGGTCTAGCTAAGATGATTGATGAAGGTGGCTGCATTAAAAAATAGATTTTCTATACATCTGACAAAGGATTAATATCCAGAATATATAAGGAACTCAAACAACTTTACAAGAAGAAAACAAGCAACCCAATTAAAAAATGGGCAAAAGAGCTAAGTAGGCATTTCTCTAAGGAAGATATCCAAATGGTCAACAGACATATGAAAAAATGCTCAACATCACTCAGCATCCGGGAAATGCAAATCAAAACCACATTGAGATACCATCTAACCCCAGTTAGGATGGCTAAAATCCAAAAGACTATGAACGATAAATGCTGGCGAGGCTGCGGAGAAAAAGGAACTCTCATACATTGTTGGTGGGACTGCAAAATGGTGCAGCCTCTATGGAAAATGGTATGGAGGTTCCTTAAACAATTGCAAATAGATCTACCATACGACCCAGCCATCCCACTGTTGGGAATATACCCAGAGGAATGGAAATCATCAAGTCGAAGGTATACCTGTTCCCCAATGTTCATTGCAGCACTCTTTACAATAGCCAAGAGTTGGAACCAGCCCAAATGCCCATCATCAGATGAGTGGATACGGAAAATGTGGTACATCTACACAATGGAATACTACTCAGCTATAAAAACGAATGAAGTACTGCCATTTGCAACAACATGGATGGACCTTGAGAGAATTATATTAAGTGAAACAAGTCAGGCACAGAAAGAGAAATACCACATGTTCTCACTTATTGGAGGGAGCTAAAAATTAATATATAAATTCACACACACACATACACACACACACACACAAACCGGGGGGGGGGGAAGAAGATATAACAACCACAATTATTTGAAGTTGATACAACAAACAAACAGAAAGGACATTGTTGGGGGGGAGGGGGGGAGGGAGAAGGGAGGGAGGTTTTGGTGATGGGGAGCATTAATCAGCTACAATGTATATCGACAAAATAAAATTTAAAAAAATAAAAATAAAAAAATAAAATAAAATAAATGTATTATCTCATTTGAGCTTCAAAAAAAATAAATAAAAAATAGATTTTCAATGTAGACAAAAATAGCCTTTTATTGGAAGAAGATGCTGCCTAAGACTTTCATACCTAGAGATGAGAATTCAATGCCTGACTTCAAAGGGCGGGCTGACTCTCTTGTTAGGGGCCAATTCAGCTAGTGACTTTAAGTTGGAACCAATACTCATTTACCATTCTAAAAATCCTAGGGTTCTTGAGAATTATGCTAAATCTACTGTCTGTGCTGTATAAATGGAACAACAAAGCCTGGATGACAGCAAATCTATTTACGGTATTATTTATTGAATATTTTCAGCCCACTGTTGAGACTTACTATTCAGAAAAAAAGATTTCTTTCAAAATGTTTCTGTTCATTAGCCACCCAAGAGCTCTGATGGAGATGTACAAAGAAATTAATGTTGTTTCATGCTTGCTAACACGGTATCCATTCTGCAGCCCATAGATGAAGGAATAATTTCAACTTTCAAGTCTTATTATTTAAAAAATACATTTCCTAAGGTTATAGCTGACATAGATAGTGTTTCCTCTGTTGAATCTGGGCAATGTAAATGGAAAACCTTCCAGAAAGAATTCATTATTCTAGATGCCATTAAAAACATTTGTGATTCATGAGAGGAAGTCAAAGTATCAACATTAACAGGAGTTTGGAAGAAGTTGATTTTGACCTTCATGGATGACTTTTAGGGTTTCAAGACTTCAGTGCAGGAAGTAACTGCGTACATGATGAAAATATCAAGAGAACTAGAATTAGAAGTGGAGACTGAATATGTAACTGAATTGCTGCCATCTTATGATACAACTTTAATGGATAAGTTGCTTCTTATGAATGAGCCAAGAAAGTGGTTTCTTGAAATGGAATCTATTCCTGGTGAAGATGCTGTGAACATTGTTGTAATGACAACAAAGGACTTAGAATATTAAATCAATCGAGTTGATGAATTAGCAGCAGGAATTGAGAGGATTGACTCCAATTTTGAAAGAAGTTGTGCCATGGGTAAAAATGCTATCAAAGAGCATCACATGCTATAGAGAAGTCATTTGTGAAAGGAAGAGTCAATCAGTGCAGCAAACTTCATTGCTGTATTATGTTAATAAATTGGCATAGCTGCCCCAGCCTTGAGCAACCACCACCACAATTAATAAGCAGCCCTCAACATCAAGGCAAGACTCTTCACCAGCAAAAAGACTACAACCAGCTGAAGGCTTAGGTGATTGTTAGCACTTTTTTAAAGCAATAGAGTACTTTTAATTAAGGTGTGTACATTGTTTTTGACATAATGCTATTATTGCACACATAATAGACTACAGTATAGGATAAACAAAACTTGTATATGCACTGGGAAACCAAAAAATTTCTATGACTGAGTTTATTGTGATATTTGCTTTATTGCAGTGGTTTGGAATTGAAGCCAAAATATCCCCAAGGTATGCCTGTATGTATATTTTACCAAAATTTAAAAATAAAGGAAAAATGAAAACTTTGTTAGACAAAACAAGGGTCTGGGGTAGAAATTCATTGCCAGTATACTTGTCCTACAAGAAATATTGAAGGAAGTTCTTCAGGCAGAAGAAATGTGATTAAATCTACACAAAGAAATGAAGAGAGTTGGAAATCAAATAAATAAAGTTTAAGTATAATATTTTTTATTTTCTCCATTTGTTTTTAATTGCTCCAAAAAATAATATTTAAATCAATAATGGTCTAGTGGTTAGGATTTGGTGCTCTCTCAATAATGGTAACAACGTAGCATATGTAAAATTGAAATATATAGCAAGAACAATACAAGAGAGGGAAAGGAGAAATTGATAATAGATATATTATCAAACTAAGGTTCTTTTACTGTACATAAAACAATATAATTTTATTTGAAAATGGACTCATACAATTTAAAATTGTATATCATAAACTCTGGCGTAACCACCAAGAAAGTTGTCAAAAGAGGTATAAATAATATGTCACTTGAAGAAATAAAGTAGAATTATAAAATATGTTTAATTAAAATCAGAGAAGGCCCAAAAGACTGAGAATGATAAATGCTGGCAAGGTTGTGGAGAAAAAGGAGCTCTCATATACTGTTGGTGGGACTGTAAAATGGTGCAGCCTCTATGGAAAATGGTATGGAGGTTCCTCAAACAATTGCAGATAGATCTGCCATATGACCCAGCTATCCCACTGCTGGGAATATACCCAGAGGGATGGAAATCATCAAGTCGAAGGTATACCTGTTCCCCAATGTTCATTGCAGCACTCTTTACAATAGCCAAGAGTTGGAACCAGCCCAAATGTCCATCACCAGATGAGTGGATATGGAAAATGTGGTATATCTACACAATGGAATACTACTCAGCTATAAAAAAGAATGAAATACTGCCATTCACAATAACATGGATGGACTTAGAAAAAATTATACTAAGCGAAATAAGCCAGGCACAGAAAGAGAAATACTGCATGTTCCCACTTATTTGTGGGAGCTAAAAATAAATAAATAAATATACAAACAAATAAATGGAGGGGGGAGAAGACACAACAATCACAATTCCTTGAACTTGTTAAGACAAGTGAACGGATATGATGTTGCTGGGGAGAGGGGGGAGAGGGAGAGGGGAAAGGAGAGTTTGGTAAAGGGACACAAAAATCAACTACATTGTATACTGACAGTAAAAAAATAGCAGAGGAGACATAATAAGAGGAAACAAGCAACAGAGAACAATACAACAAATAGAAAACAGCTAGTAATATGGTAGATTTTAATCCAAATATATAAACAATCACTTAAATGTGAGTAGTCTAAACATACTAATTAAAAAACAGAGATTGTTAGATTGGATAAAAAGCAAGACACAACTATATGTTGTTTACAAGAAATACACTCTATAGAGACTTAGTTTAAAATTCAAAAGAATGGAGAAAGATATGCCATGCACACACTAATTCATGTAAGGCTGAAGTAGCTATGTGAATTTTGGATATTGTGGATTTTAGAACAAAAAAGATAACAGGGACAAAGAGGAACATTACATAGTGATAAAGGGGTCAATTCTCCATGAAGACATAACAATTTTAATGTTTATGCATATAACAACAAAGCTTCAAAATACACAAGACAAAAATTGATAGATCTGAAAGGAGAAATAGACAAACCTACAATAATAGTTGGAGACTTCAGTATCCCTTGCTCAATAATTGATAAACAAATAGGCAGAAAATCATTAAGGCCATAGATGATCCGAATACCGATATCAACCAACTTGACCTGCTTGACATTCATACAACACTCCATCCAACAACAGCAAAGAACACTCTATTCTCGAGTGAACATGGAACATTCAGTAAGATAGACCACATTCTGGACTATAAAACAAATCTTAACAAATTTAAAAGAATAGAAACAATGTCTTGTGCATTACTGAACTATGAGGAATGAAACTAGAAAAAAATTTTAAAAGTATGTAGAAAAAACAAATATTTGAAAATGGAACATACTTCTGAATAATGCACTGGTCAATGAGAAAGTTTCAAAGGTAACTAAAAAATATCTGAACTAAACAAGAATCAAAATTTATGGGATACAACTAAAGCAGTGCTCAGAGGAAACACATAGTACTGAGAAAATAAATTAGAAGAAAAGACATATCTAAAATCAATAACAAGTTTTTATCTTAGCAAATTAGAGAAAGGAGAAAATTAAATCTAAAGCAAGCAAAAAAAAAAAATTAGAGCAGAAATCAATACATTGAAAGCAGAGAAAAAAATAGAAGACTCAATAAACCAAAAGCTGATTCTTTTGAAAAGACAAAAAAATTGATCTAGCTAGCTTAATGGGCGGAAATAAGGAAGAAGACAAAAATGATCAATATCAGAAATTAAAGAAGGGACATCACTATTGGTACACAGACATTAAAAAGATAATAAAGGATTATTACAAACAACTCTATGTCCATAAATCTGAAAACATAGATAAAATGTACCAATTCTTTGAAAGACACAAACCACCAAAACTTTCAAAAGAAAAAGTAGATGGCATGAATAGCCCTATACCTATCAAAGAAATTGAACTGATAGTTGAAAATCTGCAACAACAACAACAGAAAAAAAAAAAAAATAGAAAGGAAACTAGAAGCTCAGCTGATTTCACTGATTAATTCTACCAAGTACATAAAGAAATAACACCCTTTCTAGACATCCTCTTCTGGAAGAGAAGGTAGCACTCCCCAACTCATTTCATGAGGTCAGCATTACCCTGATATTAAAAACAAGGACACTATAGAAAACTATGGGATGATAAGTTTTGTAAACATGGAGTCAAAACTCCTTAACAAAACATTAACAAGTTAAGATCTAGCAATATATAAAAAAGGCTACTATAGCACACACACAAAAATCAATGTTTTTAACCATGCTAACAAAATTTTAAAATGTAATTATATCAATAAATACAGAAATAAATTTTTAAAAAGCTTTCAACAAAAGTCAACATCCATTCGTGATAAATAATCTTGGCAAATTAAGAATAAAACGGAACACTTTTAACTGCATAAAGAATATCTGTGAAAAACGTCATACTTAAAGGTGAAAGACTATTCTCCTCTGGAAGTTTTATAATTTTAGATGCCTTCTGAGTTAACGTTTATAAGGCTCGAGGTATGTATCTATGTTTGCTTTTATTTTTGCCTATGGATGCCCAATTGTTGCAACATAATTTCTTGAAAAGATTATTCTTTTTCCATTTTATTTTTATCAAAAATCAGTTAAGTGCATTTCTATGGGTCTATTTCTGGGCTCCCTATTTTGTTACCTTGACCTATGTGTCTATCCTTTTGCCATTACCAATCCGTCTCGATTACACTGTTTTTATAAAAAAGGTAACCAGTGATGTGAGTCCTCTAGCCTTGTTCTTTTTCAGAGGCAGGGGTGGGGTGGAGGGAAAGTGGGGGACTAATGGGTACAAAACTATGCTGTTTACCCTCAGTGAATCATTGTGCAGTATATGCATGTATTGAAACAACACACCATGTACAAATAATTGTTAAAATATTTTTTAAAAAAGAAGACAGACCTTAAAGGCTACTTATTGTATGATTTCATTTTCATAACATTCTGGAAAAGACAAAACTATAAACATAAAAAAATTAATGGTTGTCAGAGAATAGGGTAGGAGAGAGTGGTTGACTGCAGATAAGACACACCTAAAAATTTTAGGGTGAAGGAACTGTTCTTTATGATACTGGGGTGGTAGATAACATGACTTTAGGCACTTGTCAAAATCCACAAAATGTATATCACAAAGAATGAACTTTAGTTATGCTAAACAAAAGCAAGACAAAACAGAAAACCAGATCAACCAGGATGCCGGGATCGCAGGATAGAATGCAGCCTGTGACAAATTAATCTAACTGTATTACAAATGTGTGATGTAACCACACTGAAGTGAACGGGGGAAACTTAACTGACCTAAGTAACTTCAGAACACACTGCTTGGAGTGAAAGCTGTAAGGCTAAAGACAAAAGGAATTGCACACTGTATGTAAGCACTGTAAATTTGATTCTCATGCGGATACAGGTTAAAAATTGTGAAACTTCTTTCCATATACACTGGGCCTGAACAGATAAGTAAACGGATGGTGGATGGTGAAAGCCAAGTTTCTCATTACTAAAGAAGGAGGTTATATATAAACAAAGAGGAAGGCTAGAATAAGCCATGTGGTACTGGATTAGGATGAGAAACATTAGCATGAGATTAAACATATATACACACACACACACACACACACACACATACACACATACACATAAACACAAACACACACACACACACACATACATATGTATATGGATTTCATTTCCTTTGGGTATATACCCAGTAGTGAGATAGCTGGATAATATCAGCTAATGGTGATATGTATATACATACATATGTATGGTTACAGAAACAATTATAAAGATATATATACAGATATATAGATAGATATATAGATAGATATAGACAGATATAAATAGGTTACTATACATAACTTTTATTTCCTAGCTCTCTCTGCTGAGGGGGCTGAGAAACAATGACACTCCAGTAGCAACGAACACATGCAGTGCCCAGATCTTGGTTTTTTTTACACCATTCTCTAATAAAAGCAATCAGGGCTCCTTGGAGAAATGGATGATTCTAGGGATGGAGATGGGAAGAGAAAATACAAAATGTGCCTAGAGCACCTTGTAATACCAGAAAGTAAGGAAGTGCTAAAACAAAACAAAACCAACCAATCAAAGGATGGAAGCGTGTCAATATACACAGGAACCGCTATTCATAATACCCAAAACAAGATATGGAAACAGCCTAAATGTCCATTGATGGATGAACAGATAAAACGTGGAATATACATACACAAAAATATTATTCAGCCTTAAAATAGAAAAAAAATCCTGCCGTTTATGATAATCTGGTTGGACCTGGAAGGCATTATGATAAGTAAAATGTCAGGTACAGAAGGAAAAATACTGTATGATCTCACTTACATGAGGAACCTAAAATAATCAATGTCACAGAAGCAGAGAGTGGGAATGGAGAAGTGATGGTTAAAGGGTACAAGGTTTCAGTTACGCAAGATGAGTAAGTTCTGGAGATCTACTAAACAACACATTCAAGGTGATTGTTGATATGTGAGGTCTTACTCTTGTCATTTTGTTGGTTGTTTTCTGGTTGTTTTGTGTTTCTTTTGTTTCTTTCTTCCTCTCTTAGTGTTTATCCTTGCAGTTTGGTGGTTTTCTGTATTGATATGGTTGATTCCTTTTTCTTTCTAATTTGTGTATCTACTCTATTAGTAAGTTTTATGTTTTCAGATGTTTTTATGATGGTTGTTGTTGTTCTTTCTCTTCTAGATATAGGACTCCCTTAAGCATTTCTTGTGAAGTCAGTAGGTGGTGATAATTCCCTTAAATTTTGCTTGTCTGAGAAAGACTATTTCTCCTTCATTTTTGAAGGATAGCTTTGTTGGGTATAATATTTGTGGCTGGCAGGTTTTTTTCTTTCAGTACTCTGAATATATCATTTCCTTCTCTCCTGGCCTGCAAGGTTTCTGCTGAGAAGTCTGCTGTTAGTTAGGCTAATCTGGATTCCCTTATAAGTGACTTGATGGTTTTCTCTTACTGTTTTTAGAATTCTCTCTGTGTTTTGACAGTTGATAACTTCCCATAGCCTTGCACATCCTTTTTATACCTTTTATTTATTTATTTTTTATTTTTTATTTTTTTGATGAATTAAGCAGAAATTTTATTTCCAAGCTCTTCAAAGATTATTACAAACACAAAATATCTTTCTAAAAGTGTCCCAAATTAAATCAAAGGCACATCATCAAAGTAAAACACTTGTGACATGAAGAATTCTTTAGGTTGTAACATTTTCACACATTACTTTGTTTTTAACCATTTGCAATGTTCTGTATATAGGTCACATTTTAAACCTTTCTTAAGGGTGTGAAATAATCTAGTATTTTTTTAAAGTACAACCACCGCTATAAAGTAAAAGAACTTAAGACAAAGATCAAATCTGCTTCATACATAAGATGGAGCAACCGAATACACAACATAATGTTAATCTTACCAAACAAGTTTGCTAAGAATCATCTCCCATGTTTAGTGTTAAAAATGAAACAATCTTCTCATTTAGAAAAAATCAAAATATGGTTTGATTAGTAAAGCCTATTTCCCTCCCAATTTTATACTTTCTTGTCTTCATTTAGTAATTGTATATTCATGAGAAAAGAACAAATTTTGTTGCTATAAAAATCTTAGGAACAACAAATTACAAATATTCACTTTTTTTAATAAACAAAATGTTTTCCTTCCTAAAATGTAAACATGCAGTAAATAAAACATACATGATATTCCAGGTATAGAAACACCAGTAACTCACTTATGAAAGACATGTATTTTGGTACATTTGGTAGTAAGGTCTTTGTTTGTCCTAAGATAAAAGTACTTCACCAAGAGAACTAGGCCATTATTATTTAAAACTCTACTCCTTCACCAAGTTTCCTTATGTGAGTAAAAACTCATCAATTTCTGTAGAATTTTGGCTATAGGACCAGGCTACAGGAAAGGTCTGAAATATCTACAAGTCATTTGGCTAGAGAAAAGTGTTTTCTTGAGACTTGGAGGCAGTCATTCATCACTTTGTGCTTAAAGGCATTCCTCAGCGAACTTCTTCCCTACAGTTTTCAGAATAAAGCACAGGATCTAGGCTCCCGGAAGGGGTTGCTTCCGGCTGGAACACCGACCAGCAGGGCATCCTTGCAGGCATTCTGCATGCAGTACTGTTGAAGCTCTGCTGCTGCCTGAGAGACCTTGATCCGCTCCACGCCGGCCTCCAGCTTGAGCTGCTCCACCAGGCGCTGCAGGGCGCTCACGCTGGCCCCCGAAGACATGGCAGCGGCCCTTTTTATACCTTTTAAAAGTGACATAGTGAACACATTTATTAACATGACTTCAAGTAAGTTTTTCTTAAGAAGTTGAAACTCTGTTTTTTAATGAACTGCTACTCTTCAAATGTACAGAGCTATATCATTGTGGTGTTTTAAAAATTTTTAGTTGAGGGCCGAGCCCATGGCGCACTCGGGAGAGTGCGGCGCTGGGAGTGTGGCGACGCTCCCGCCGCGGGTTCGGATCCTATATGGGAATGGCCGGTGCACTCACTGGCTGAGTGCAGGTCACGAAAAAGACAAAAAAAAAAAATTTTTTTAGTTGATACATAATAATTGTACATATTTATGGGGTACAATGTGAACATCTCCATCGCACATAAAAATAAGCAAATTTATATAAACTTTAAATTATGCTTAGTAATCACTGTTGCAGGATTCTATCTTCAAAACTGTTTAGGTATCTGATGGCTATTCATTAAATTTAAAAAGTCCAAGGTTTTAAGTACCTAAAGATCTTAGAAACTATATTCAAACAGACATACTACAAAAATGTAATTGCTATTGAAATGAAGTTTGTCAGAATAATGACTCAATTTAATTGGATAACAATTTACATTTTCAATATCTTAAACATTACATAGGAATAATGTGTGAATGTTGTCAGAATCAAAAATGGAGTCACTTGTGTTAAACAAACAAACAAACCAAAAAAACACCCTGACAGAGCAGAGGAAGGCCATGAAGGGAGGATTCTCATGCACAAATGTCTGACAACAAAATTATAACAAAGGACTCTGCAAAACCACAGTCTTGCACAAAGGCCATTGCAACCTTATACAAAATCTACTTCTGTGAGGACCTCTACCTTGCAACTGTCTGTCCAACCTTGGACCAGCATCAGCCTTGTTATTGATCCTTGTAGTCAAGTATAATTTCCCAAAACAATTCTGTAATCCTCTATCATTTTTTCCTTTAAAACTTTGTCATCTTTTACCTCTGTAAATACACACATAGTTTACTATAGCATGCAAATTCTCATTGCAATGTTATATTCCCAATTAAACCTATCATTCTCTCTCTGTTTGTTATTTAGGTTAACAAATGTTAGCTTTTTTTGTTCAGTAAATCTTTTTTTGTTTTAGGAAAAAGTAGAATAAAGTATACACTTGTATTATACTTAACACAAAGAAGAGTTGGTTGTTTTTATTAAACCAAAATTTTTAAACTAATCTTTCTTTTTGCCAATGATAGACATTAATTATGTGATTTAATTGTGGTTTCTATTAGTAGTATTTAAAGTATTAGGAGTTTCTAAAGTACTTTTCCACTATAGATTAGTTTTTTTATGTTCTAGAATTTCCTGTACATAGGCTCCTACAGAATGCACTCTATTGTATAAGGCTTTTTTGTGTGTGTGTATGTGGTAAAATACACATAACAAAATCTACCATCTTAACCATTTTTATGTAGACAGTTTGGTGGCGTTAAGTAAATTTATGTTGTGCTGTAGTCATTGCGACCGTCCACCTCCTCTGTACCCGTTCAACAGTAACTCCCATTCCCCTTTCCGCCAGCTTCTGGCAACCACCGTTCCACTTTCTATATCTATGATTTTGATTACTCTAAGTACCTTATATAAGTGGAATTATACACTATTTATCTTTTTATGGCTGGCTTATTTCTCTTAGCATAATGTCCTCAAGGTTTGTCCACATTGTAGTGTGTGTTCGAATTTTCTTCCTTTTTAAGGCTGAATAATATTCCACTGTCTGTTTATACCACATTCTTGCTTATTCTTTTATCCATCAATGGACACATGGGTTGCCTCCACCTTTTAGCTATTGTGTATAATGCTGCTGTAAACATGGATGTATGTATAAGGCTTCTTTAGCTCAGCACAATTATTTGAGATTCATTCATGTTGTGTTTATCATCACACATAAGCACAGCAATAGCTAACTACTGCTGAGTAGTATTCCATTGTATAAATATACTACAGTTTGTTCATCCATTCTCCTACTGATGGATACCTGGGAGGTTTCCAGTTTTGGGTTATTATGAATAAAGTTGCTGTGAACGTTTTTGTATAAGTCTTATTTGTATGTGTGAAAAGACTCAGACATTTCTAACTCCAAATCTCAGCATAGCCAATTCCTGGCTGTGTGACCCTGGAGTTTCTCTGTACCCAAGATTGGTCATTTGCATAAGGGACTTGTCTCCCAAGTTCCTTCTACTTCCTTCATTGCCCTCCCAGATTTGGTAGAGTAAAAATCAAGAATGCTGAACACAGTTCCTAAGTACTGAGCACTATACCAGGCATTTTGCATGCAGCAGTGGTTAAGAGTATGACAACATACTAACTGTGACCAAGGGCAATTCACCACCTGTTGTTTGCATTCAGTATCTGGAATCAACTTTTTTTTTTTTTTTTTTTTTGAGTGTCAGGTGGTAAAAGACACATGCACAAGTGAGGTTTCAATTCTGGCTGCATCTATACCACTGACACTCAATGACAATAAGCAAGTACCTTTCCCTTTCCCATCTGTAAAATGGGAAACGAGGATGAGCTAAGTGGTAATTACCCATTTTTGAGGGATTCTGGGCACTCTTCTGATGAAAGCTTTTCATCCTCCTCAATAGAAAAATGCTCTATGCATAGAATTTTGCATAAAATTTTCAGGAAATTCCAAAATTCCAAGATCACTACATCAAGCTTAGTTGCGAGTTCCTATTAGAGGGACGCTTCTGTGTTTTTTTCTGTCTCTGTCTATATTTATCGCTGTGTCTGTGCTCCATTGTTTCAGCGGCACATAAAGAGTTTTTGGCCCTTCATATTTGGGAATCTGATAGAAGTCATGGAGTTTACCCCTAGAAAAATAAATATATTTACACTGTAATGGAGACCACCAATGGTCCCCTAAAATCTGCTCTCCCTTTGTTCTGCGATAACAGAAACCCCAGTTTGTAGCTGGAAATATGTCTGTGTAGAGTTAAATCCACATTTTTCAGCCTCACTTGTAGCTAGGTGTGACAATATAACTAGGTTCTGGCCAATAGGACATAGCAGAATGGTCATGTGGCACCTTCTTAGTATCTCCATTAATAAACGTGGTTTAAATCCTTGATCTTCTTTTTCTTCTATTTCTCTTCTTCCTTTCTATTAGCTGAAAAGTGGGATCAATGGCTGGAGCTACAGCAATCATTTTGCACAGTGATATGATCTTGGGAATGGAAAACACACATAGTAGAGCGACAAGATAAATGAGCCATACCCTGTGGGGCACCATACTAACCTTGGGATGACAAGCTCTGAATGTCTAGAATGTGTAAGAGAATTAAATTATCTTATTTAAGCCCCTGTCACTTTTTTCTGGTTACTTGCAGGTGAACACCCTCCCCACCACACTCAAATGTACATATGTAATGAACACAAAAGAAATGATTAATGTGTGAGTGACCACAGCCAATTCCACTGAAAAATGAGTAAGAAGGGAAAACTGTAGGAGAGAATAATAGGTGCTTAAACTCTTGAAAAAAAACAGTGAGAACATAAAATAATTTGTAATTCCAAAGAGGCTAATTTGGCTGAAGCATCAACCAGTTGTACAACACATGCATGAAAGCCAAGTGAGGCAAGTGGCTGATGAAGGACAGAGTGATGAGTGAAGAGATGGGGTAAGGGAGTGGCATGAGGACAAGGCAGTGTCCTCAGAGGATTACAGAAAGCTGATGAATTGAGAAAGGGAGGAGAGGAGATTTTAATAAGATCCCCAACCTATGTGCTTAAAACCCTAACTAAGTCACCTAGCTGCTGTAACAAACAATTTCAAAATCTCTTTAACACAAGAAATTTTATTTCATACTTCCATAAAACCTATGCTGATGTTGCTGGTCCTAACCTAGCTACAAGGGATATTGGGAAATGTAATCTCCTTGTGTGCCCAGGAAGGAGAAACGGGATTGGTGAGCACCTAGCCAGGCTCTGCCACAATCTCTTTCTTTCTTTCTTTCTTTCTTTCTTTTTTCACAATCCCTTTTTACAGTCCTGGTAGAGAAGCAAATAAGAATTTTGAATTATCATGAATTCATTTTGGAGGCAGAGCAATGCTTTATTGACTGTGACACTATTCTCAAACTGAACTGCCTGAACATTTGTGCTCAGAGGGTTTTAGATATAATTTCAGGGAGTCCACCAAATGTTCTAATCCTAGCCATGGTCCCTGGGTTAAGATTTCCCAGGCGAGAGGATTTTTAATGACCTATGAAGAGTTGGCTTGCATACAAGCTGGTGATATCCAGGAACACCAAAGTTCAAAACTTCCCAAGAAGCCCAACACACTTCACACTCAATGAAACCCCTACCATATGGTTTAAATTTATCAGGTATAACCCTATAATTTCCATATTAGTTCCCTAGGGCTGCCTTAACAAAGTACTACAAATCGGGTGGTTTAACACAACAGACATTTGTTCTCTTGCAGTCTGGAGGCTGGAAGTCCAAGATCACAGTGTGAGGATGGCCAGGCTCCCTCTGAAGACTCGACGGGAGGATCTTTCTATGCCTCTTCCTAGCTTCAGGTGGTTGCTGGACATCCTTGGTGTTCCCTGGTTTGTAGATGCGTCACTCTAATCTTTGCCCCCATCATCACACGGCATTCTCTCTGTGCACCTATATATATCTTGACATGGCATTCTCCTTTCTGTATGTCTATTTCTCTGTTTTTTCTTCTTAAAAGGATACCTGTGTGACCTCATTTTAACCTAACTAATTATGTCTGCAAAGACTATTTCCAAATAAGGACCGAGGTTCCTGATGGACATGACTTTGGGGGACAGTGTATTAGCTTGCTAGGGCTGTGTCTTAGTCCATTTGCACTGCTACAACAAAATACCATAGTAATTTATTTTTTAAAAAACCCAGAAATTTATTTCTCATAGTTTTGGAGGTTGGGAAGTCCAAGATGAAGGAGGTGGCAGAGTCAGCTGTCTGGTGAGGGTGGTTGTCTCTTTCCAAGATGGTATCTTGTTGCTGCATCCTCTGAAGGGGACAAACATGGTAGAAGTCAGAATGGCAAAGCTAGCTCCTCCAGCTAGTTCCTTCCAGCCATTTTACAAGACATTTATCCATTCTTGAGGATGGAGCCCTCATGACTTAGTCACTTTCCAAAAGGCCCAAGCTCTCAACACCACCACAATGAGGATTAAGCTTTAGCACATGAATTTTGGAGGAGACACATTCAAACCAAAGCAGGCTGCCATAACAGCATACTGCAGACTGGGTGGCCTAAACAACAGAAGTGCATTTTCTCACAGTTCTGGAGACTTAGAAGTCCAAGATCAAAGTACTGGTAGTTTGGTTTCTTCTGAGGCCTCTCTCCTTGGCTCACAGATGGCTGCCTTCTCTCTGTGTCCTCACGTGGTCTTTCCTCTGTGCACATATACCCTGGTGTCTATCTGTGTGTCTTAATTTCCTCTTCTCATGAGGACACCAGTCAGATTGGATTAGGGCTCTCCCTAATGGCCTAATTTTAACTTAATCACCTCTTTAAAGGCTGTATCTCCAAATGCAGTCACATTCTGAGGTACTGGTGGTGAGGGCTTCAACACAGAGTTTGGGGAAGGACACAATTCACCCTACAACAGGGAGACACTTTTCAACCAAGTACAATCCCATATCCCTCTTCTCATCCTTTAGTGGAATCCATACACTTAGTCTCCTGAGACACCTCAAGCAGGAAGCCAATCTCATCCTGGATCTGCTCTATGGTATTCTTGTTCTCCACCCTTTAGTGTTGCAGAAAATTCAAGAAGTTCCAAAGGACCTTCTAGTGTTCTCTGCTGGCCAAAGTCACACCTGCCAGCACCTTAAGGTCTTTTTTCCCCCCCTCTTAGCTGTGGGCCAGCACTGGGAACATTCTAGAAGCTGCCCTGGGTCTTCTTTTTATGGAGCTCCCTCCTTCCCCCTTATGTGCCCAGCTCACGGTGAGCCATGCTGTAGGAAGAGTGGGGTGGGGGCAATGCCAGTCCCTTGTGTTAGACCCCATGAGGCTCCTCCTTCCTCACCCTTCCTCTGTTCCTCACTGGATACAGAAGAGCTCAGGAGGCTGAGACCTGGAGATGAGGAAGGGCTTCCAGCAGGGGATGTGGAATGTGAGTTGGTTCAGGAGAATGATAGAGAATGAGCATATGTGTTGGAATGAGACCCGTATATGAGATCCGGACCTAAATGGAAGCCCATTTCTGAGTCTTTCTGCTGAATCTTCTCCCCACAAAGGCCCAGCTCAATGTTCCTTCCCTCACTTCCTCTTTTCTTCTAAAGTTGGATAAGGAAACCAAATCCCAACCTCTTCCCTCCTTAAAAATGTCACAGAGGGTCAGATGCAGAGGGAAGGAAAGTAAGTTAATCAATGTGGAATTTCCTGATGAGGGGAGCATGGATATGGGGGACTGAGCCCCTCTGTCACTGAAGGCTTAGAAGGATCAAAGCTGTTAGAGGTAGATGAAAGGAAAGATCAGATGGAAAGATGTGTGACTGAACCATGGAAGTAAGTATGAATGAATGGGAGAATGGACGCATGAGTTGTTGGAGTGGTGGACAAATGGAGAGAAGAATCATTGGCTGTGGATGGACCAGTGGATAAATGAACAAATGTATGGAGGCAAATGTATGGAAGGCTGGATGTATGGGTGACTAGAAGAATGGATAAACAAAGGAGTTGACAGATGTATGAGGAGGTAATGATGGAAGAAAGAGTGAATGGATGGGTAAATGGCTACGTGTTGGGAGGTAGGGATGATGAATGTAGGACGAGTGTATCGGGGGACAGAGGATAGGAAAATGGATGATATCGGAAGGATATCTAGACTTTAGATAATTACTTGACAAATGTGAATGGGTGGAAGAATGCCTGGGTGATAGATAAAGAAGAAATGGTTAGATGAACCAGCCTGGATGGGGAAGGCTTTTGAAATTGTGCGTGGGCAGTTAGAGATGAACGAATGGATCATATTGCGGCAGGTCTTTCTGAGCTTGGAGCTTGGCTGTGTGGTTCCTATAGATTTTGGGTTGGGGTGTTCCATTTAGGAAGTCATAAAAGAAAAGGATATTGTGTTCATTAGTATCAGAGACACCCCCGCCCCCCAAAAAAACAATGGCTTAAGCAATGTAACAGTTTATCTTGGAGTATAAGCAGTCAAATGCTGATATGGCATCTCCAGTGCTAAGAACCCAGGTTTCTTCTGTCTTTAGTTCTGCCATTTCCCAGGGCGTTGCCTTGATCTTCACAGTTGAAGATGGCTTACCACCTCATGAGCTGGATCTGCAGTCCAACCAACAGGACAATGGGGCATGGGACTAGAAGGCACAGTCTGCAAGTCTCACACATTACTTCCCCTCAAATCTCATTCGCTTACAGTCTCAATGGCATGCCTAGCTACAAGAGAGGCTGGGAAATGTACTCTTTGTTTTGAATGGTCTTAAGATCAGCTCAGATTTAGGGGTTCTATTACTAAAGAAATAAGAGGTAAATAGATGTAGGGGAACAATCAACAATGTCTGCTCTAGGGATTAACTTGGGACTGATACAGGGAAACAAAAGGAAAACAATCAGCAAAGAGAAGAGTTGATATTCAGCTGATGCACTCATTAAGAAAGTCTGGGCAGTGGCAGGGGTGGGGGTGGCTGGGGTCCCAGACAGGTTCCCAGATAGAGCAGAGGTAAATGCATTTGGGTATCTTGCTGCTTTTATTCTCGTACTTCTAGATGGTAAAGATCACCAGGACCAACATGTGGTAATCAAGCAGAGGGTGAAGACCTCTCAGATCTCGTGGTACCAGGAAAAAGGAACTGCCTTTGGCCACAGATCCTGGTTACAAAGACCAAGGGATTTAGCTTCTTTGGTAACCTAAATATCTTTGGATTAAATGTCCTGGGAGTTGGCTCCCAAAAGGGAGGTTGCTGTTGCTATGGGGTTATATAACTTCTAGTCTCCTTTCTGAGCCCACCAAAATTGAGCATCGAGCTCATGGGGCCATTCTCTTGTCTTCATCTCTTCAGCCCTTTTCCATTCACATCCAGTGTATTAGTCCATTTCAGTTACTTATAACAAAATATCTGGAACTGGGTAATTTGTTAGAAAATAAAATTTATTGCTTACAGTTTCAGAGGCTGGGAAGTCCAAAGTCCAGGGAACACATCTGGTGAGGGTCTTCTTTGGAGGTGCCTTTAGAGCAATGCAGAGGTCTCACGTGGCAGAAAATGACAGAACAGAGAGAGAGCTCCTCATGTTTCCTCCTTTTAAAGCCCTCAGAACAATGCCCATGACAACCATTAATCTATCAATTTATTAGTCAGTGGATGGATCGATCCATTTACTAGGCATAGTCCTCACAGTCCAATCAATCACCTCTTCAAGGCCCCACATTTCAATGACCATAATAGGATTTCCCACCTTTGACAGTTACAGTGGAGATTAAGCTTCGAAGACTTTGGGGGGCCATTCAATCCACGGCATCCATGCCTTCCAATTTTGTCCTTCGAGAGCATGTCTAAGGTTGTGAGATGCTCTGGGGTCAAAGGGAGCTAGGTTCAAGTCCTGCCTCTGCTACTTTCTTGGTATATGTTCTCTTAAATGAGACACCTAACTTCTCTGAGCCTGTGCCCATTTCTGTAAAATGAGAGTACCAATAACAGTACTTCCCTTGCAAGGTTGTTGTGTGGATTAAATGTATTTAAAGCCATGAGCACAATGCCATTATTATTATTCAACAACTATTTTCTAACCAAGGCTCCTTAGTCCTTTGAAATCTATTCTCAGGGAAGAATTCACTGTAAGTGGGGGGCAAGACTGAGAGCAGTGAGGCTGAGCAGCGGACTGAGGGTAGACTGAGGTTAGTGGCAGTTAACAAGTAGACTGCAGCAAGGACTGTCAATTGGGTGCTGGACCATCAAGAAAGGCAGGGGGGAGCAGGAGGGGACTGTCCATTCCTGAGCAGCCCACCTGTGCCAGCACTGTGCTGAGTTCCTTACTTTCACCCTCTCATCAGATCTTCACATCTTTGTGTGTCATCCCCATTTTACACACGAACAGACTGAGACTCACAGAGATGACAAGGCTCTCAAGGGGCAAATTTGGGATTTGCACACCAGTTTGCCCCTCCAGGAACTATTCCCCGCCAGGCCTCGGTAACTTGCCTGGGGCTCCTCTCCTCAAGCTGCATTGTGTGGGGAAGGTTTGGGGATGGGACAGGCTGGTGTGTATGAGGAAGGGAGTAAGAAATAGTGAGACTTGTGGGTGGGTAAGGAGATCGCTAGTGCTGAAGTGTAGGCGTTGGGAATATAAACTTCATATTGTTCCCTGATGGGTGGGGTAGTGATCTATGGAATTTTCAGGAGCACCATGGTGACCAAGAACTCCCCAGGAAGCGTGTAGGAAGCAAAGCATTCCTTCCCATGTTGAAATCCAGAACCAGTGGGCTGGGGAGGAGGCCGTTCATCCCTCCTTCTGTGCTCAGTGCAGCTGAGTTGGGTGGCTCCCTAAAATCTCCATTGACACCTTGACTCTGTTTCTTTCTGCCTTTTCTGGAGGCTGTGAGAGAGCCCTGGCACCTGTCTGTCTCCTCTGGGAAGCTCTACCTGACTGCAGCCTCTGTCTCCCAGTCTGAGCCCCCCACTCCCTCTGGTCCTTTATTATTCATTCTCTGACTGTCGCCAGGTGAGGGAGGCAGCGATCTGATCTCTCCACCCAATCCAGGAAGAATGGAGCTGGGGCAGGTGTCTATGAGGCCAGGTTGATGGACTGAGGAGAAAAGGAGAGGGCTAAGAAGGGTGAGAAGGAAGAAAATATTCCTCCCTGGCCTCCTCCTCACCCCTCACACCCACCTCCCAGAATCATAACAGTTACATAATCACCTCCACCTCACTCCTTCCCACAGGCAGCCAGCCAGAAGGGGCGGTATCCGGGCAAAGAGCGTGTGTAAGAAAGGAGAGAGCAAGAGAAAGGCTTTGAGGGGAAAGGAAGCAAGAGAAAGAAAGAGCAGTCAGAGAGAGGGTCAAAAAGCCAGGGAGAGGCCGAGCCTGTGGCGCACTCGGGAGAGTGCAGCGCTGGTGACGCTCCTGCCGCGGTTCGGATCCTATATAGGAATGGCCGGTGCACTCACTGGCTGAGTGCCGGTCACGAAAAAGACAAAAAAAAAAAAAAAAAAAAAAAAAAGCCAGGGAGAGACAGAGTGAGAAAGAGAAAGTGTCTGAGAGAGATGTAAAGCGAGAAGGGGGAAAGGAAGGGGAGAAGCAGTGAACAAAAGAGAGAGGGAGGGGAAATAACTCATGCGAAGAACTGGGACCCTCAGAAACCAGGAGAAAGAATCCGAGAAAGACCCAAGACACAGATAGAGGGCAAGACAGAGCCAGAGATGGAGAGACACATGCAGGGAAAGGAAGAGATGGTCAGCTAGAGAGAGACACTCACTCAGAGATGTGCGGACGGAGATAAAGGCTGAGTGGGACCCAAAGCCATGGAGACATCTAGACAAGCAGGAAATAGAGATTCAGAGGGGAGAGTCAGAGAAGCACAGAGTGACTAAGCTAGGAGGTCAGGCAGAGGGACAAAGAGACTCAGGAAAAGTAGAAACAGTCCAGTGAAGGAGACAGAGACGCCTGCAGCAGAAGCAGAGGATGGCAGCAGGGGGAGAGATACCATCCAGTCAAAGGGTAGGCAACTCGCCCAGACAGGCCAGCTTGGCCTGGGAAGCCTTGTGTGTGGTCAACACAGGCATTGCTTTCCTAGTGCCTGTTATGTGCCAGGCCCCAACAGACCTGATCTCTTTTAATCCCAGCATATCTCAATGACAATGACTACAGCTAATACTTACAGAGCACTAACTGTATCCCAGATACATTCTATGTACTTTGTGCATATCTCACCTAATCCCACAAAAGCCCTCCATGGTAAGTGCTACTAGTATCTTCATATTACAGACTTGGAAATAAGAGACAGAGAGGGGTTAAGCCACTTCTCAAAGCCACCAGCTAGTAGCTAGGGTTCAACACCAATAATCTGGCTTCAATCTGTTATATTAAACCTTCCACTCCCAAGAAGGAGAAAGGTAAGATGTGGTCTCCAAATTTGGAGAAGTGGGAATTCTTAGCCTGCTGTCCAAAGATCGACTTAAAGAGTCTATGAATGCCCTGAAATGGTCGTGCAACAGGGGCCCTTATCATGCCCACCTGGAAAAACTGTTCAAGTATTTTGGATCCTTTGAAGGTACAGCTCTTAACCCTGCTATGTGCCAGGCATTGTCTGGAGGATGAGGGGTCCACAGGGTCCAAAGCAAGCAATCACAACAATAAATAAATACATGAGGACCCTGCCCTCAGGGTGCTGCCATTTTAGCAGGAGGAGACATTGTCAGAGGCAATGTCTGATTGCTCCTGGAGGGTGCCAAGCTTGCTCTCACCTCAAGGCCTTTGCCCTTGCTGTTCCCTCTTCCAGGAATGCTTGTCCCCACACTTCCCATGGCTGACTCTCAGAAGCCACCTCCTCAAAGTAACCCTCCCTGACCACCCAATCTAAAGTAACCCCCACCAATCGGTATCCATCATGTTTCCTTGTTTAATTTTCTGCGTGGTATTTATCACTAGCTGAGATCACCTCATTCATTTGGTATGCTGCCTGAGTTTAGTCTGTCTCTCCTGCTAGAATTTATAGACTTCATGAATTGGAGGGACCTTGATTTTCTCATTCTTTGCTCTGGCCACGTTGCCTACATTAATAAGTACTATGAGCTCACTAACCCTTTGCTGGTCAGTCGTGACCACTAACTGGTGTATGATGCAATAGAAGGTGCATGCTCCACACATGTACTGACTCAGTTAATCTCCCAACAACTGCTGGAGGTAGGGATTACAGACAGTGAAAGTGAGACAGAGAGCTTAAGAAACTTGCTCAAACTCACTGAGCTGGAAAATGACAGGGTCACAGATCAAACTCAGACACTTTGGCTCTCGAGTCCCTGCTCTGGCCTGCCGGTCACCTGAGCCTGTGCCAGCCCAAGACCGCCCATCTGTGGGGGAGACAGATGGTCCCCAGGCAGACTGCCCTCTCCACCTCGCTCCTGCTAACATACATGGACATGCATAGGCATCCCAGCCCTCAGCTCTGCTGGTCTCACACTGTGCTCGGCCCTGTCTCATTGGGGAGGATGGCAGTGAACTCCCTCCGACTTGGGCACATCTAGAAGGAAAGTGGAGAAGGAAAGAAGAGATGAGAGGAGAAGGACAGAAGGGGAAGAGAGCAGGCACCCATGCCACAAGTCCAACGGCAGGAAGAGAGAGGGCCGTGGAGGAAGAGACAGAGACTGCCTGCCCGTCCCCCCGAGATTTCCCCATCCCACCCTGACCCCTCTGCTGTGCCTCCCCCATCCCAGCCCTGACCCCGACTCCTCTGGATGGTCACTTTTCAGGGACAAGTTTGCTGTTCCCACTGGACTGCATGTTGTGAGGATGAGGAAACAGGATGTTTCAGTCATTGCTGTGTTCCCCCCACCCCTTGAAAAGCTACTCAGTAAATACTCACTTAACCTCACTTAACCACACTTTAATTTGAAATACACCAGGCTATTGCAACATTGCAGGCAAGAGATGAGGAGGCCTGAGGTGGGGCTACGGAGGTGGGCAGGGGACGAAGGCAAGCGACCCTTTCTTTCCTGCCTCTTCCTCCTTCTCCTCCTTCCTTCCTTATTCCCACTTCCCATCCCCACTCTCCCTTCCCCCATGCCTCACCTGGCGTGATTTCTGATTTTATAACCTCAGTTCCAGCTCCTGCTGTTGAAATTTTTCCTTTAGAAACAAAAGAAGCTCTAACTTTGGCCTGGGCTGTCCCCTTCCCTACCCACACAGATCTGGCCCTGGCAGAAGCAGAGTTGCCTTGTGCGGGTAGCGGGTGGGTGGGACGGAGACAGCTCTGGACAGATGACCTTGCAGGGCCCAGGCTGGTCAACCCGTTCAGAGTGGCAGCTGTGGTCCCTGAGCGGTTACCCTGGGGCTGGTGCTCCCCCTGGGGGTGAGATGCTGGAACTGCATGGTGGAAGGGGCTGGCGGTGAGGATGCCTGTGCCAGCAGGGTTAGGGCAGGGCTCCAGAGACTGCAGCCCAGGGACTCAGGCAGACAGGATTTGTCCCGAGGCGACACCATCTCTGAGGTTCTGCGATATTCAAGGAGGACATACCAGGCCTCGGGCTCCGACTATCAGGCTCATTCTCTCCTCTCCGTCTCCATCTCCTCTTGCTGTCTGTCTTTCTCTGTGTCTGTGCTTCTCTCTGTCTCTGTCTGCCTCCCTTCCTCTCCCCCCCAACCCTTTCTCCCTCTGTCTCTCCCATTCTCTTTCTCTGTGCATGTCTCGTTCCCTCTCTGCCTCTTCCTCTCCTTCTGAGGAATCTCTTTCCTCCTCTTTCTCCTCCTCATCTCTGGAACTCTCTTCCATCCTAGCTCCATCTCTCTCTCTCTCTCTCTCTCTCTCTCTCTCTCTCTCTCTCTCTCTCTCTCTCTCTCTCTCGTGTGTCTCTCTCTTTGCCTAGCTCACTCACTCTCTGCTGTTATTTAAATCACTCCCTATTTCTTTTTCTCTTCCTTCCCACCCCTCTTTTTTCTTCCTTTCTCTTCTCTCTCTTGGTGGCATCTGCCCTGCCCGAAGTGAGAGGGGCTTTTTGGCTGACCACCTTGGCAGAGACGGGAGGGAGGGAGAGGCTGGCAGGTGAGCGGTGAAGGAGCAGCCGAATTCTGTAACTGCGATAAGACTCAATAATTTTTTAATATGATTTATTTTTATTGTGGTAAAATACACATACATTTTACCATTTTAACCACTTTAAGCTGGACAATTCAGTGGCATTAAGTATATTCACAATGTTGTACAACTATCTCCACGATCTAGTTCCAGAACTTTTGCACCACCCCAAACAGGAACCCTGAAGCAATTAAGCAGTCACACACACACCCCTCCCCCCAGTCCCCAGCGGTCACTAATCTTTCTGTCTCTATGAATTTGCCTATTCTGGACATTTCACACAAATGAAATCATATAATGTGTGATTTTTTTGTGTGTCTGGCTTTTTTCACTAACATAATGTTATCAGCATGTTTCAATGTTGTAGCACCTGTCAGTACTCCATTCCCTTTTATGGCCTGATAATATTTCATTATGCTAGATACCACCTTTGGTTTATCATTCATCCATTGATGGACACTTGGTTTGTTTACACCTTTTGACTATTGTGAATAATGCTTTTGTAAACATTCATACACAAGGTATTGTTCGAACATTTATTTTTAAGGACCCAATTATTTTTAAACTTAAATGACTAGAAGAGGGTTCCAAACTGCTATTTTAAGGAAGCCAACAGTTTTCTGATTAATAATTAGTGTAAGGCATTTTTTAGGCCCTTCTCTTTGGGGAAAAATACTTTAGTGAGCGCTGCAGTTGTACAGAAGTAAAGCCAAGAACTAATTTAGGATCCGAGACATTTAAGCCAATGTAAAATGCTGCATAATAATATTTATCCCATAGGTGTGGGGTTTGCTGGGGCCCATTGTGTTGGACAAGCTGTGTCACCCCCATCCTCCTTCAAGGCAGAACTGTTGACCCAGTTGCTAAGAGCGTGTCATCAGCAGAAAGCCTCCAGTTGTCAGCTCCCCCAGGGTTCACCTGCTCAACCAAAAAGGAGTGCCTTTTAGCAAGGAGGGCACGCTCAACAGTGGTTAGTGAGCTATTGATTTTATAAAATGATTTTTTTAAAGACCAAGAGAGAATGAGAGACAGAAAGAGAAAGAAGGAAAAATGGAATTGTGTATTTTATGAATGAACGTGTACAGTTTGCCACTTGGAGGCAGTTACTTTTTGTCGGGTGTATAGTTTTATTTCAGTCCCCGCCTTGTTTCCCTTTATTTTAGAGGTAATGCCAGCTGTGTCTAGTTTTCAGGGCAGGTAAATAGAATCAGCAAGTCACTCTTATTTTTTATCCTTTTGCAGCATTTTGTTTGTTTCTGTAGCAGCAGCATATGCCAACTCTTCCTTTTTATTGTCTTTTTGCTGGAAAATATTGTGTTGAATAAAATTTTCTAGTAAAAATTTTTTTTAAAAAAAGGAAAAGTAAGAGCCGCCTCACCCAAGGTCATGCTGTTGCAAGGGCAACCCACATTCAATGCCTGATAGAGGTGGAGGTGTACAGGCTGCTAATTCAGCCCAGTGGCGGAAGATTCTGATGAGCTGTATTTGCTCCAGAGCTCCCCATGGAGTTGGCAGAGGCTAGTGTCGTGCCTGCACCACAGCTTAATTCTCCCTCCATCCATTCCCACTTCCACCTCTCCCTTCCACAGCTGTTGATCCCAACAGCACTCCCGAACAAACATCCTGCACACTCACTCCATCTCAGAATCTGCTTCCCCAAGAGCTCCACTTGCCACAGCCGTAAACTTCACAAAGACCATCACGTAAGCATGTAGAAGTTAACCGTGTGTTCCACTGGGACAGCATCCAGTTATTGCGGATGCACATTCGGAACATGCCTACCATGTGCTGGCTGGCTGTCATCTTATCCATCATATTGTTATGTGTCACATCTACCTCATATATCACAGAGGGAACCACAAGGGGGAAGGTGGCGGTAGATTCTGAGATCCAGTACAGTTTTAGGAGCTCCTAGGAACACTGAGGCTTTCAGATGACATGAGGTTTTCTTGGCCTGTACCATGATGTTCCAAATATCTCTGTGGATGCAGGTGAGCCTAGGTGAGCTGTGCCAAGAATAGCCATTCTGCACTGTTTTGTTCTCATATCCTGAGCAATGTAAACTGTAAA
Source organism: Cynocephalus volans (assembly GCF_027409185.1). Lineage (NCBI taxonomy): Eukaryota > Metazoa > Chordata > Mammalia > Dermoptera > Cynocephalidae > Cynocephalus > Cynocephalus volans. The sequence goes on from NC_084469.1 coordinate 58,185,555, forward strand.
GCTATACCAAACACGAAATGGCTGAGACTAGAGAAACTGTGTAGCTATGACAGAGGTGGACACTTGATCATCAACATGCAAACAAATGTGCCTGTTGGGTGCAGCTAAATTGCACCTGTATGACCTGATTCACCAGATTGGGGTATGAGCATGGTATCTCACAGTTCCAGAGGCTGGGAAGTCCATGATCAAGGTATCAGCAGATTCAGTACTTGGTGAGGGCCCACTTCCTGGCCTGCAGACAGCCTCCTTCTCGTTGTGTTCTCATATGGTGAAGAGAAGGAGTCTGGTGTCTCTCACTCTTCTTATAAGGACACTAATCCCATCATGGGGGCTCTTCCCTCATGACTTCATCTAAACCTAACTACTTTCCAAAGGCCCACCTTCTAGTACCATCTGTTAGAAGGTGAACAAAACTAATGCCCTCTTGTGCCCTGCTCACCTGCCTAACCCTAGAGAGCTAGAGCTCTCATCCACTGTAGACATCGGATTCTTCCCTGTGTGCAACTTTCCTGTATGTAAGTTACCCTGTAAGAAATATCTTTTTGTACTGCATGGACTTGCTGCTTGCTTCTTCAGTCTTAAAGTAACTGCTCAGTTTGGAGGGCTTTATACTTTAACTCCCTCCTCAGACACATCACATTGGAGGTTATGACCTAAACATATGAATTTGGGGAGGGAGACACAAACACTCAGTTCATAGCAGCACAACACCTTTATTTTCCAATTAATTGCTTGAGACTTCATGTGCCTATGTTAGGAAGAGTCTAGTGCTTACCTCTCCATTCCCCTACAAAAAAAATCCTGAAAGAAGCCAAAGGAGAAAAACATCTTGCTGCAGAAGAGAAAAATAAGAAATGCATTCAAATTCTCAGAAATCGTGCAAGCAAGAGAGTGAAGTAAAATATTTAAAGTGTTGAGAGATAAAAACCCATCAACCTAGAATTCTGTACCCTGCAAAGATATCTTTCAAATGTGAAGTAAAGACTCTCTTGGACAAACAAATTATAGCAAGTGCCTCTTTGGATGAATATATTATAAAACCTTGCACTCCCTGGCTAGGTAAATTACAAAATTGCCAGTGGAGCAGTAGGCTGGACTTCAGCCCCCATCACCCACTATGTGCAGAGCACAGCAGGCACTGATGCAAGGAGAAATCATACATGAGAAGTCAAAAAGAAGGATGAATTGTGGCAGGACAGATGGCAGACTAGAGGTGTCCAGGGCATGTTCCTCCCACAGAAAAGGACCAGGCCAACAAATAGAGAGCTAAGTATTGATAGGAGCATCTGTGGGAGAACATAGGAGTGAAGCAGCAGACTGATGAAGTCCCTGTGGAGCACGAAAGCCCAAGATGGCAGTGTAAGAAGAAAGAGGGACACACAGCCCCAGATGCCAAGTCACCACCATGAAGATTGGCACAGGAAGGACTTTCCTGTGTAGGGAAAAAGTAGGCAGATGCTCCACACCAACCCCATTCTCACCACAGAGGCCTGCAGTTCCTATTTCATGAGGATTCCATGAGCCCTTGAAAGCCCAGAGCCAAGTGTAGGGAGCTGCCTAGATCACAAACACTGCATTGCTCCACCCTCATGACCCAAGCTGATGCAATACAGTGCTATCTTAAACCAGAACCACTGTGGGAGACACTCTGCCCTGGGACCAAGTAGCCACTGTGCTCCCTCACAGGAGAGGCTACAATGCCCTGATCCTAGTGGCTTGAGGCCTGAACCAAAGAGTGGTAGTGACTCCAGTTCTGTATGCTAGGGAAGCTAATTTCAGGCCTGCCAAATTTGTCCACCCCCATGTTCCCAGCCAGATATTAGACATGCAGACCCCCTATCATTTCCCCTACCAGTCAGCTGAGTCTGTGCACCCAGGCTCCTACCCCATAAAAACAGCTCAAGGGTCTCCACCCTAACAAACACACCCCAAGCTGGTGGAACTAAAGTGCATCTGTGCTGTATTAGTCCGTTTGTGTTTCTATAACAGAAATACCTGAAACTCAGTAATTTATAAAGAACAAAGGCTTATTTGGCTTACAATTCTGAGACAGCTGCATCTGGCACAGGCCTCAGGCTGCTTCTACTCATGGCGGAAAGTAGCAGGCAGCCGGTGGGTACAAGCAGACCACATGGCAAGAGGAAGCAAAAGAGAGAGGGGAAGTACCAGGGTCTTTTAAACAACCAGAAACAACCAGCTGTCATGGGAACTAATAGTGAAATACTCACTCGTTAATCTCCCCACCCCCAGGGAGAGCATTAATCCATTCATGAGGGATCCACCCCCATGATTCAATCAGTTTCCAACACTGCCACATTGGGAATCAAATTTTCACATGAGTTTTTTTTTTTTTTTTTTTTTTTTTAAAGATGACCGGTAAGGGGATCTTAACCCTTGACTTGGTGTTGTCAGCACCACGGTCAGCCAGTGAGCGAACTGGCCATCCGTATATGGGATCCGAACCCGAGGCCTTGGTGTTCTGAGCACTGCACTCTCCCGAGTGAGCCACGGGCCGGCCCTTCACATGAGTTTTGGTGAGGACAACACTTCCAAACTCCGTCATGTGCCCTCCCAGAAAAGTGGCAAAGTGGTCTTGTCCTCAATAGTCCTGCCTAATAGTCTCATCCACCACCCAAAAATTGGGTGGCTGTACCTCCTTTCTTTAGGCCTGCATCACAGCATTGCCCATCACCAGAGAACCCACTGGCTGAGCCCCCATCTGTAGCCCCGCCTAGCAAACTTGCCCACCACCCAAGGAGTGGCTGCTGGAGCCCCCCTCTCTGACAGCCTGTCTAGCAAACTTGACCACCATTTGAGAAGTGGCTTGTCATATTTCCTCTCTACAGTCCCACCTAGTAGCCTCACCAACTGCCTGAGAAGTGATTCAGCAGCTGCTCACTTGGCAGGTATGCTCCCAAACCACCAAAAGAAGCTTGACCTCCCACCTGGCCCCAAGAAGTGGTAGAATGGAGCAGGTCCCAGCAGACCTGCACCCAGCTACCCAAGCCAAAGCATGCCCATGCTCCAGACTCAAACAGCACAGTTGTCATGCTCCTGGTGGACCTGCCCATGAGTCTTTGAGCAAGCACACACACATGAATCCATGTGAGAAACAGCCTGGCTGATGTGCCCCTGGCAGGCCTGTCCCAGTCAGAGAATCAGTTCAGTGACCCTGCCACTGGCAAACCAGCCCCAGAATCCCTGACACACCAATGCTCACACCCACAACCAGAAAATCAGTTCAGCAAACCCCTCCTCAGTGATCCTGCTCCCAGCACAACTGATTCATAGTAAGCATGCACACACCCCCAGCCTGAGAATCAACAAGTCAAGCCCACCCCCAGCAAAGCTGTGCAACCACTGCCACATATCTGCCAAGCACGGGCCACTGAGTCACTTGCAAACATAGCGAAAGAGGATTATAGCTGAAGAAACTACCCAGAGTCTATAATAATGCACCCATCCAGAGCAAAGCCATTGTACTCTACCCAATCAACATGCAAAAGCATAGTAGCAGATGAGAGACCTTCCCCATGCAAGCCACTCTACAAAATTCAAAGAGGTGGTTGTTCCAGCAGATGCACAAATACCAATGTAAAGAAACAAGAAACATGAAAAAACAAGGAAACATAACACCACAAAAGAAACCCAGTAATGCTTTAGTAACTGATCCCAAGAATCAGAAATTGCTGACTTGATGGAAAGAAATTCAAGTTGATAACCTAAAGGAAACTCACAGAGATGCAAGAGAATACAAATGAATAATTCATTGAAAACAGAAAGACAATTTCTCATCTGAACAAAAAATTTAACAGAGATAAACATTATAAAAAACAAAGAAAAACAGATATTTTGAAATTGAAAAATTCATTGAATGCAATAAAAAAAAACCATTCTAGAATCTCAACAACAGACTAGATCATGCAGAAGAAAGAATTTCTGATCTTGAAGATAGCAACTCAGGAAGACAAAAAAAAAAGAGAGAGAGAGAAAAGAAAAAAAATAATTTTAAAAATGAGCAAGCCCTATAAGATTTATGGGATACTATGAAGAGAACAAATATCTGAATTATGGGCATTTCAGTAGAAGAAGAAAACAAAAAATTATTGGATACCTATTTCATAAAATAATAGCTGAAAACTCCCCTAATTTTGGGAAACACATGAACATCTAAATCCACCAAGCTTAAAGGTTCCCAAAGAGATTCACCACCAAAAAGGTGGCATCCAAGACACATTGTAGTCAAACTGTCAAAAGTTAAACACAAAGAGAGAATTCTAAAAACAGTAAGAGAAAACCATCAAGTCACTTATAAGGGAATCCAGATTAGCCTAACTAACAGCAGACTTCTCAGCAGAAACCTTGCAGGCCAGGAGAGAAGGAAATGATATATTCAGAGTACTGAAAGAAAAAAACCTGCCAGCCACAAATATTATACCCAACAAAGCTATCCTTCAAAAATGAAGGAGAAATAGTCTTTCTCAGACAAGCAAAATTTAAGGGAATTATCACCACCTACTGGCTTCACAAGAAATGCTTAAGGGAATCCTATATCTAGAAGAGAAAGAACAACAACAGCCGTCATAAAAAACATCTGAAAACATAAAACTTACTGATAGAGTAGATACACAAATTAGAAAGAAAAAGGAATCAACCATATGAATACAGAAAACCACCAAACTGTAAGGACAAACACTAAGAGAGGAAGAAAGAAACAAAAGAAACACAAAACAATCAGAAAACAACCAACAAAATGACAATAGTAAGACCTCACATATCAACAATAACCTTAAATGTAAATGAATTAAATGCCCAATTAAAAGACATTGACCAAATGAATTTTTATTTATTTATTTTTCCCATTTATTTAATACCCACCTCTCCCCCATTAAATAAATTTTTAAAATATGACCCATTCCTATGTTGTCTACAAAAAACATGCCTTACCTACAAAGACACACATAGACTGAAAGTGAAGGGATGGAAAAAGATATTCCATGAAAATGGAAAACAAAAGTGAGCAGCAGTAGCTATACTTATATCAGATAACATAGACTTTACATCAAAATCTGTACTGAGAGAATTGCATGGGGTGCGGTTTGATGAAAAAACTCAGGCCCAGATCACAGTTTCTACACAACCCTGGTGCACCAGGTTTCTGGAGAGCCAGAAGTACCTATAAAGTCAACCATTAAAACCTGAATTGCACAAAAAGCCTTCCCTAGTGAAACAGCAGCAAAGCAGCAATTCAGCGGCTTGTGAATGCTGTTGGAAAACAATTAACTATCAGTGGGTGACAAGACTGAGAATGGCCATGGTTAAAAATAAGGTGAGAGTTCATTATAATAATGATTCATTTGACAAAGAAATTTAGTTATTTTTGTGGAATACCACACTTTGTAAAACAATAACTATGATTATGACTGATAATATTATAATAGAATGTAACACATTTCTAGGAATTTCATGTAATTTTTGGAACACATATTAATGACATAAATCAAAATATAACATAAATATAACATAAAGGTTAAATATCACCTTTACTTGACAGTGTTTCCCACGAAAACTTAATGTATCAAATAAGCCTAATTAATTTAATATCTTTTTACAAGGAAGAGAACATATCTTTTGAGATCTTCCGGGGGCTCATTATTATTTTGGGGTCAAAAAAACTTAATTTAGAATTTCCATACACTCCTCTTACGATGTGACACTGATGTCCCACCACTGAGATGTCATCTGTATTCCCTCTCCTCAAATCTGGGTAACTTTGTAGCAGAACTTGGTAACAGCCTTGGCCAATAGAATGTAGTAGAGGTGATGCTACATGACTTCTAAGTCAGGATCATATAAAGGCAGTATGGCTTTTACTCTGTTTAGCTCTTTCAGGACACTTGCCCTTAGAATCCAGGTACCACGTTATGAGGAAGCCCAAGACACATGAAGAGGCCATATTTGAATGTTCCAGCTGACAACCCCAGACTGATCCCCAGCAGATGGCCACCATCAAACACTAGAAATTTGAATACAAGACTTCAGATAATTTCAGCCCCATAGCCATTGTGTCTTCCAGCTGAGTCCCCAGACATCATGGAGCAGAGAAAAGACATCCCTGCTGTGCCCTATGTAAGTTCCTGACCTGCAGAAACTGTGAACGACAATGAATTGCTATCATTATTTTAAAACACTAAGTTTGGAGCAACTTGTTATGCAGCCATAGATAAGTAATGCAATGTCCAATTGCATCTGGGACTTAGACACTGCTACTGAAGTATATTGGACAGCACCCCTATTTCCCATGTCTCCTCTGAGAAGTAATATACTGTCAGGTTGGGTTTCCCCGGAAGTAGATCCTGAAACAAGAAAGTTGAGCACAGATGATTTGGGGAGAGACGGGAGCAGTGATCCCTTGAAACACGAATAAGAGAGTGGAGAAGTGAGACAGGGAAGGGAAGGAAGACAGTACAATACATGGTTCATCAAAGAGCTATGGGAACTCAGATAGGTTAAGTAATCTGCCCAAAGGCACACAGCTAGTCAATGGCACAGCTGGAATTTGAATCCAGGAAGTTTGGCTTCATTCAACACATATTTACTGAGTTACTACTAGTGTATTGAGCGCCTGCTCTATTGTCTAAGATACTATAATAAATGAACTAACAGAAATCCCTACCCCTTTGAAATAACATTCTAGTGGCTCTATGCTCCTAACCACTATGCTACAGCTGATTCTAGAGATAAAAGATCTGCACCTAAAATGAACCCCCCACCCCTCTCTCAGCCCACTCTCAGCCTTGTCGTCATCTCATGACCAAGAAGGTTATCAGGAATCCTTACTGGGATTGTATAGGGATTCCCCAGAAAGGCCACGAGCCGGGGCCCCAGAAGCAAGCAGCCCTGGAAACCAGAGAGGTCCTAAAATAGGAGGAAGATGAGGAAGGCAAGAAAGAGGTGTAGCCACCAACACTGGCCACCAGATGCTTTTGCCTCTCCTCCATTCAGGCATAGGATAGGGTGGCACTTTCCCAGACCCTTTGAAATTAGGCAAGTTCGTGAGACTTTGGCCAGTGAAATGTGAGTGGGAGTAACAGGTGTCACAACCTGGCAGAAGCTTCAAGAGCCAACACTGAATATGACACACTCTTTCCCTTGCCATGGTGTCACGGAGGTCATGTGGACATGGAGCCTCCATCCGTTTATGGCCCTGGGTGGCAACAATGAGCATAGCTCCCAGGTGACCCACACCAGACATGTAGTATAAGAGAAGTATGTCTTTGTGTTTGAAAGCCTTTAAGATTTTGGACTTATTTGTTACAGCAGCATAACCTAGCCCCTTCTTACAGACACAGGTATTATATTCCATGATTCTCAGTCTAGTCACCTTCCATCTCATTGCTGCCCAAAGCAAGGCCTTTTTTTTAACTCTCTTACTCCTTCCTTTTCTTAAAGGATCTGTGGGTGGTGTTTTGGGCTAGTGAGCAAAGGCGTTTGTACCGTGATTCTCCTCGCACTTCTCTCAAATGAATGGCCTTGACAAAGCTTATATGGGTAGAAGTCCTAGGCAGCAATGGAAGAACAGTGATCAGAGTAGACCCCAAGTCAGAACTCAGCCTGATGCTCACGCAGTTAGAGAGTTGTGTTTATCTTCTATTGTTGCATAAGAATATCATTACCACAAACTAAGTGGTCTATGAAATGCCCATTTATTCTCTCCCAGGTCCATGGATCAGAAGTCCCCTTTCAAGGCCAAAATTTCAAGGTGTGGGCTGGGCTCTTATCTGGAGGATCTGGGGAAGAATTTGCTTCCAGACTCATTCAGGTTGTTGTGGAATCTGTTTCTTTGTGGTTATAGGACTGAGGACCCTGTTTCCTTGGCACTTCCAGCTCCTAGAGGCCACTCTCCAGCCTTGCATGTGGCCCCCTCCATCTTCAAACCAGCAGCAGCATGTCAAATACTTCTACCTTGAATCTCTCTGGCTTTCCCTTCTGTGATGAGCTGAAGAAGCCTCCACTTTTAAAGGGATCATGTGATTAGGTTAGGCTCACTTGGATAACCTCCCTTTTGGTTAAAAGTCAACTGATTAGTACTTTCATTACATCGACACAATCCCTTTTGCTATGTAACATCACGTAATCACTGGCATGATGTCTTGCCATATTCACAGTCCTGGGGATTAGGGAGGGAGATCTTAGGGGGCCACCTTAGAATTCTGCCTATCACAAGAATGAATGAACAAACACGTTCTCCTGTCTTTGCTTAAGCCAGTGTGAGTTGAGGTGGGGCGCAAGAAGCTGGTGTCTTTACCTCTGAATTTTGTGTAACTCTTTAGGTGTGTTTATATTTGTTTTGATTTTCCCCTCTCTCATTATTTCTTCATCTCTTGATCATCTGTTTCTGCATCTCTTTGTCTTTCTCTATGACTGAGAGTCTCATGATTATTCTCCTTTTGTCTTTCTGTTCTGTGTTTCTCTGTCTCTATCTCCATCTCTCCACATCTGACTCAGTCTCTCTGTTCCTATTCCTTTGTCTTTGTTTCTGTCTGTCTCTCTTCATGCCTACCGCATGCTGCTTTTCTGTTTCTCCTGTGTCCTCTCTCTCTCTCTCTGTTTCTGTTTCTCCATCCCTTTCTGTCTTTGACTCTGTATATGTCTCTGTTTCTGTTTGTTCCTTTGCCTGTGTCTCTCTCTTCTTGTCTTCATGTCTCTAAATTTTTCTGTCTCTGACTCATTCTGTATCTATCTGCCTCTCTCTTGGATTAGGCTTCATTATTCCTATTTCTGTCTTCTTCTCAGTTAATCCTGGAAGATGTCCAAGTCGGCTTCACCAGGTATAGTCACCTTTTGGAGTTTGTTCTCTTTGCACCCTTCCCATTCTAAACTCCCTCCTTCCTTTTTTTATGGCCAAAACAGATTATCATGAATATAGAAGAATGCCACCCAGTCCTCCCCACTCTTGTCTTGCATGGTGGGCCACTGTCAGCAGAGGGAGGGGAGGGAGAGAAAGATGGATGAAGAAGATGTCTCCTCCTCCTACAACCTTTGTTTAATCCCTGATCGACCCTCCACTCATTGACTCCCCATGAGACTGATTCGAGCATCTTAATCTCATTCCTTTTGGAGAATCCCTTGACTGTTTCATCAACTTTTCCTGAACAATCTCAGTCCCACACAGCACAATCACAAGCCAGAACCTTTGGCAGAAGGAGCAGCCCCCTGTTTTTCTTCTAAAGTAGTGGCGTAGCTTTCACAACTCTCCTTTGGACCACCTCCTCCTGTTGAGCCTAAACCCTGCTTTTTGTGGCCCCCACTGGGAAGAAAAAGAATCTTCTTTAGCTCCATGTGTGACCTCAAGCAAGTCCCCTTCCCTCAGTTGTGAAGATGTAGCCCAGGCTCCCTGAGGACCCATAATCTGAGATTCAGTAAGCCCCTCATCCCCACCTAGTCCCCAGCCTCTCTTCTCCTGAGCACTGAAGTCCAGCAAGGAATGTGCCTGCCTTGAGTTGAGGCAGAGACGAATGGAACAGGACAGTGGAGGAGGGTATTTGGCTGTTTGGAAGCCCCCATTCCCCACCCATCCTCCCAGATGTAGGACATAGCTCTCTCTTCCACCCTTCTCTATGAAACAGCCTCTCTCCAGACATGCCATGACTGCCTCCTCAGCATTGGACAGGAGAAAACCAAGGGACAGTTCTGATGGGAAAGGCCACCTCTCCAGGGAATTCCAACATTCCTGCCTACGGGCCTGTGACTTCCATGTTTAAGAGCTCAGGCTTGAGAGTCATCAGGTGTGAGTTAGGCTCTGAGCTCAGGCCAGCAACTTCACCTCTCGAAGCCTCAGCTCTAAGATGAGAATTTATTTATTTATCACTCACTTAAATAATACTTACGTGGTATCAAGTACTATTCTATCAACTCTTTCAGGATCATCTCATGTAATCTTCATATCCACTTATAAAGAGCACCTGAGAGGGGAGGTCTGACCTCATCCTTCCAGAGCCTTAGCTCGGAAGGTGGAGACTGAAGAACACGCTTCTATTACTCCAATGATGAGTAAAACAAAAGAAGGGCAATGCTGTACATAAATGTTCATAACAGCATTATTCACCATGGCCAAAAGGTGGAAACAACCCAAATGTCCATCAACCGATGAATGGATAAACAAAATGTGGTCTATCCATACAATGAAATATTATTCAAACCATGAAAAGGAATGAAGAACTCATAGCATGCTACAAGTTGGGTGAAACTTGAAAAGTGAAAGAAGCCAGACACAGAGGTCACATGATTCAATTTACATTTCATCTATTCCATGAATATGAAACTTCCAGAATAGGTGAATCCATAGAGACAGAAGCATACTCGTGGATGCCAGGGGCCGCAGGGTGGGGAGAATGGGGACTGGCTTCTTAGTGGTTCCAGACTTTTGAGGTGATGAAAATGTTTTGGAACTAGATAGAGGTGATGGTTAAAAAACATGGTGAATGGCTATCTATGCTGCCTTGCTTTTGGGGGGGTACATTTTAAATGGTTAATAATTAATTTTATGTTGTGTGAATTTTGCCTCCCCCCCCAAAAAAGGAAGGCAGTACAGAGAGCCATTTGGTTCAAAAAAAGTAGAACTTTATTTTGATCTCAGTGGTTTTGGAAGGCTAAGATCAGAAAGGTTACCGAGATGTTCTGGAGTCACACAGCACAGAGGTGGAGGGCTGAACTGGCTTTTTCATGTCACAGAAGGAAAGAAGAGAGGGGATGTGTGGTGTGCATGGGGACAAGGGAAGGAGGCAGAGCACCTGACTCTGCTGCTGCTGTCCTCCTGTATGATCCTAGGTCTGAATATTTCCCTTGTTTGTGTCTCAGTTTTCTCAATTGCTAGGGGTGGTGGTAACACTAAGTTATCGAATGTATTTCTTGGCCTTGAGCCCCGAAGATTGTATCTTCAGTAAGCTGTGAAGGCCATTTGGGGATGGATGGAGACTACAGCAGGCTGGAATAAGGATAGACTACAGAAAGGACTTTCCATAGAGAAGGATGAGCAGGGAGGAGCTCAGAAGGTCCCCACAGGCCTCACTCTGGACTAAGCTCAGATTTAAGCAACTGGCTAACAAAAAAATAAATGAATATATTTTTCTGGTTCTTCCCTTTTCTTCCATTCCCTTTCTTTCTTCCGTATGATCTTTCTTCCACCTACCTCCCTAATATCTATATATCTATCCATCACCTACCTTTGTATGTGTGCACACGTTTAGCTAATAATCTTGATTCGATTATCACGTATCATACACAAATCCTGACAGTCATCTCTGCACCCCACACGTATGTACAATCAGTTATGTTGCAATAAAAAAAAATTGGAAGGACCTCATCTGTAATATTAACGTCTGCTTTTAGTGGCGAATAACAGGGGATTTTCAATTTCAACTCTTATTATTTCCTTGTTTAAAGAAAAATTAGGAAAAATTCTGAAGTTATTTTTACTTTGAGGGGGAGAAAGTGTCTTTCCCACTCTTAGCACATAGCAGGTTCTCAGTAATGGACCCTTTATCTGTTGCTGGCGTGTGCGCGTGTGTGAACGTGCGTGTGTGTGAACGTGCGTGTGCGTGTGTGTGAACGTGCATGTGCGTGTACGTGCGTGTGAACGTGCGCGTGCGTGTGTGAACGTGCGCGTGCGTGTGTGAACGTGCATGTGCGTGTACGTGCGTGTGAACGTGCGCGTGCGTGTGCGTGAACGTGCGTGTGTGTGTTTCCGTCTTTGTGTTTCACTTCGTCTCCATCTTTCTCCCCCCTCATTCCTCCTCTCTTTCTTTCCTCTTCACACTATCTTTGTCTCCGTACATGTCTTGCTTTCTCTTTCCTTCAGAATCCTCACCTTTTTCAAAAGCATTCACCCAGTGTTTGAGGTGGATAAAGGGAAACAGTCACACAGGAGAGGGGGCGAGCAGGCGTCCTCGCAGGGTGGGAGGGCACAGCTCACCCTCGGGGAATGGGATAAAGTCCCTCCGCTTCCTGCAGTTGCCCTCTGCTTCCAGGGAGTGGCCAGCTTTCCAAAGTGCCTGGCTTCTCAGAGTGGTGAGGGCCCTGGGCAGAGCTCACGATGGCACGGACACAGCAGCGCCCTAAGAGGATGTCAAACCCAGGAGGACCCAAACGGCCATCAACAGGCAGTGGCTGAATCAATTATGGCACATCCACGGTTGATAGTGAGCTTTACCCAGTGTATGGCTCTGAAGTTGGAAGATAAAAATATAATAATTCTGCCCCGTTTGGTTAACAGTTGTTTCCTGAGCCCTCTGGGCATCCCTGCTGGCCACCCTGACCCCTCTTTCCCAAGTCCCTTTGAACTTCTCTGTGACCCATCAACAAAAAAGTTCACATCTGGCTCAGCAGCGTCCTCCGAGGACCTGACTCCAGCCCTAGGTCCAGAATCTAACCCTCTGAGTCTGTGCACTGGATGCCTAAATATTGTGAATATCATCCCTAGCTACATCCATAATCAGAAGCATATGCAACCGTGGGGGGAAAATGTTAGAACCATAGACAATGATCTAAAGATGTGTCTCCAGCTGTTCAATTATAAATAGAAAGCCACACAGACACACAAAATACAAAAGTTGCAAAGTATGTTGGTAAAATAAAGACAGGTTTGGAAGAAGTTATACCACACTATAGACACAAATTGCAAACTGATAAATGTAGACTCCCCAGAAGATGGAGTCCATGACGGTGATTTTCCCTTGGCCAGAGAAAGCCCCAGCCTGACCCACCAGGGCCTCCTGCATCACCTCATATCCACACAGGATGATGGCAGGCCCCAGGTAGACCGTGAAGACGTCCCCATATTTCTCCCACAGCTTCAGAAGCAGGGTCCAGATCTCACTACCTCACTCAAGAGAAGGATCTTCCACTCTCACTGCTGGGCCACACCTTGCAGTGTTGCCTAAACCCCAATGGCTGCAGCCTCATCAGGGAAGAATGGGGACTTGAACTTCATGGATTCAAGTCGTCCCCCCCTCCCCCAACCTTAGACCCAAGTGTCCTTGTCTCTCGGCTTTTCCAATAACTTCCCAGATTTGAATGTGTATGTGTGTGTGTGTGTGTGTGTGTGTGTGTGTGTCTTTCTCGTGACCGGCACTCAGCCAGTGAGTGCACCGGCCATTCCTATAGGGGATCTGAACCCGTGGCAGGAGCATCGCTGCGCTCCCAGCGCCGCATTCTCCCGAGTGCGCCACGGGCTCGGTCCTGAATTTTAGGAACTACACAGACTCCTCACACACCATCTCCAGTACCTCTCCTCCATTTCAAGTCACGGGAATTCCAGAAGCTTCTCTAGTGGGCATATTGGGCCAGATCATGCCTGGAAGAAGAGGATTCCCAAGCTGTTCTGCAGAGTCCCACCCAAAGTTTGACCCCCAACTGCCTTGCTGCCTGTGGCCTGTTTGCCTTTCACCCTGCTCCCCTCCCCATCTCACTGCCTGGAAGAACTTTAGAGAGCCCTTGTGGTCTATTTGCAAAATGTTCCCCAGGAAAGGCAGGGACCAGGAGCCAGCAGGGAGGTGGCCCTGGAATGTGGGGCAGCCCCAGATCCAGAGTAGCAAGAGGACAGTGAGGGCAATGAGGAGCAGGAAGGCTGAAGGCACCATGGTCCTCACTCCACTTGCCTTCCATTCTGTTCTTCCTCTTAAAAGGCAGGTTGCAGGCCGGCCTGTGGCTCACTCGGTAGAGTGCAGTGCTGATAACACCAAGGCCACGGGTTCGGATCCTATATAGGGATGGCCGGTTTGCTCACTGGCTGAGCGTGGTGCTGACAACACCAAGCCAAGGGTTGAGATCCCATTACCAGTCATCTTTAAAAAAAAAAAAAAAAAAAAAAAAGGCAGGTTGCTCTGTTTGTTGTTTTATTTCTGTGGTTGGTAGGGGGGGTTGCCAGGAATCTACCTTGGCAGAGTTCCTGGTGACTCTTCAGAGGCTCCAGGGAGCCCAAGATGGCAGGTACTGCAGAAGCCGAAAGTTTAGCATCTCAGGGTTGAGTCCCAAACCCAGCTTCCCACTGGCCACTAACTTGCTGGAGGTATCTTCATGGGCAATGTGCTTGAACGTACAGCACCTCCCTCAAGAAAGGGTGGTGGTGCCAGCTGTTGGAATGTTTAGTGTGGTTTCAGTGCAAGGGTTGCTCTTCGCCAGTTTTGTCAGAGTGTGGCATTGCAGCATGAGGCATCAAGAGTAGCTGGCAGGTGGAATTGGGGGCATCCTGCGCCCTTTGGGGATGGGAATTTATTCTGGATATCAGAAGAGAGTGAGATATGGAGAAGGCATCATGGACTGATGGAGGAAGCCTGGTTCACTTTGGGTGGGGGGGGGCTGATTTAGCCATTTATTCATTTATTTATTCATTCCTGAGCAAATATTTTGAACACCTGTCATGCCACACTCTGCTCCAGGTGCTGAGAATACAGTAATGAACAAGACAACAGGTTGGCCCTTCAGAGAGATGGCATTGAGGTGAGAGAGAAGTTCTCACCAGAAGTCCTTCTGGAAAGATCTCTAGGAACCTGACAATAAATATGTCACACACAAAATGGCACAAATCACCTCCTGACCCAGAGAGGTAAGGCTTTGGATGTTTATTTGGTTCTCAGGGGATTTGAAGGGATCCCAAGTTGCCAGTGTAGAATGAGACAGCTCAGGGGACACAGGCTGACGAGGCCCTTTCATAGAGGAAAGAATCGGAGAGGCAGCTGAGGATGAGGATGAGGGAGGACTGTGGCAACCTCCAACTGTGGTCTGCAATGTGGATGCACCTCAAAAATAGTGAGCAAAATGAAAGAAACCAGACACAAAAGATCACCTATCGTATGATTCCATTTATGGGAAATATTTAGAACAGCTAAATTCATAGAGACAGAAAGCAGATTGCTGGGGGCTGGGGGGAAGGTTGAGTGGGGAGTGGTACGGGGTTTTTTAGGGAGGTGATGAAAATGTTTGGGACCAGATGGTGCTGGTTGTACAACATTGTGAATGAACTACATTCCACTAAATCATACACTTTAAAATGGTTAATTTTATGTTATGTGAAATTTTATTTTAGCTTAAAAATAGAAGTATGAAAAAAAGCAGCTGTGATAAAGAGTTTGGGTTCTAGAGGCAGAGTGTGCATCTTGCTCCTCCAGTCACTAGCAATGTGACCTCAGTCAACTGATGCCATGGTGGGAGGATACTGGCTTGCAGCAGGTCTGTCACTGGCAGGAAGATGTGGAGGGAGTCAGGGGCCATCCTTTACAGAGGTGGGAACTCTTAATGACCCTGGAATCCTTTAACCCTCTTCCCTCAGCCCCTTCAGCGGGGCACGAAGCTGATTTGGTATGTTGGGGGTACTCTGCCCATCCCACTCTTCTGGGGTGTGAGGTCAATGTCCTCAGGAGCAACAGGGCTGGCCACAGAGAAGTTTTGGAGGATGGTGGTGAAGAAGAGGAACAACTCGTTGCGGGCAATGCCTTCGCCAAGACAAATGCGCTTCCCTGTGGGCACAGAAGATCATCAGTGTGGGCATGGGGGGGACACCTAAGCCCAGAAACCTGTGTCCATTGCAATAGATTTGCATGGGATTGAACTTTAACCTACAATTCAGTTTGGGGGAATTTCCAAACCCTCTGAAACTTGGGTGAAAATCTTTGGGTGGATGTGCCATGTTTATTTTTCTAGGAGAGAGTTTGTAGCTTCTATTTCCAACGGGTTCAGTGGCCCCACAGGGTATAAGAACCCAGTCCTGGTTAGATGTGTGTGTGTGTGTGTGCACATGTGTACCTCTGCATATGTAGGACTGATTTTTAGTGTTCATCTCTCATATGGGGAGAATAGTGCTTATCTCATAAGACTACTGTGAGATGAAAGAAGTTAATATTTGTAAAAAATTCTTAGAACAGCTCCTGATTCATATGAAGAATTCTATTCGTGTAATTATCATTTTGTGTTTGTTCCTGTCGGGGGAGATGTTTCTGGCACTGTGTGTGCTATCTCTGGATTGTTGATCTCAGCCTGAGATCCACAGGCTTCAAGAATTCTAAAAACCAAACAAAACGAAACAAAGAACCCAAATTGTACATAAAATTGTGAATGGGACTAATGCACATGAGGAGGGAGTCTATAGCTTCCATCGGAGTCTCAGAAGTGTAAGGAACCCCCAACAGGTTATCAACTACAGGCTTATGGAGAAAGGAGAATATAGGAAGCCAGGCAGAAACACAGCCTCTCTCTTTACTTATGGTATTTCTTAATCTATAAACTGTCAGCCTAGGAAAGGCCATGTCAAGTGTGGGTTTCGAGACATTCCCTATGCCTTTCAAGTTGCTGGGCAATTGTGCCTGTGTAGAGGTATCTGGGGAAGCGGCCACGTGTTTTTGGCACAGCCAGAATTTAGGACATATGAGCTTAGAAATTCTCAGGTCAGGTCTCCAGGCTGGTTCTTTTCCTGCAACTGGTTCTGTGACCCACATTTTTTTCAGAACAGCCTGATGCCTGTTATCTCCCTCCCAACACACCCCCTCCCTATGTGGAGCTGTCCATTGGGACTCCGTTTGGTATCTCTTTGGCTCCAACATCCTTCTGGCTCGGTTTGTCTGTCTTTCTGCCCATGGCAGTCTGCCTCTGTCTTTTTCTCCGTCTATACCTATCGGGCACTGTTCTCGGGTTCTCTTTTCTTTTCTTCTTATTTATTCTGTCCTCCATCTTGTTTAACTCTCTCTCTCTGTCTATTTGGATCTGTTTCTCTCTCTCTCTCTCATTTTTCATTTCCCTCTAAAGATATTTTGTCTTTCTCGTTCCTTCTGTTTCTTCCTCTCTACTTCTGTCACTCTCTTTTTTCCATCTCTTTTAAAAAATATTATTTATTATAAACATGTTATTACTACAAATCATGATTTTTCTTTATGCCCTTTACCCAGCCTATCCCTCCCCAACGCCCCACCCCCATCTCTAGTATTATGAAAGTTCAAGGAATTGTTCAGATCTTTTCTTTCTTTCTTAACTCCCAGTTATAAGTGAGAACATGCAGTATTTCTCTTTCCTTGCCTGGCTTATTTCACTTAACATAATTTTCTCCAGACTCATCCATGTTGCTGCAAATGGCAGAATTTCATTCATTGTTATGGCTGAGTGGTATTCCATTGTGTATGTATACCGCATTTTCCTTATCCAGTCGTCCGTTGATGGACATTTAGGTTGGTTCCCATGGTTTAATATGATTTCCATATTAAATTTGGCCAAATTAAATTTGGCCTAAATCTGCCTCTGTATGTAGCAAACTGCAACCTAACTCAATATGTAAACGAACTGTGACCTAACTTGAGAGTATGTTCTTGTAACAAGTAGCAGAGTCTTGGCTTATCATAGCAGCCGAGCTTCAGCCAATCACAGGCTGCAAACTGCTCAGACATATCCAAATAATGCAAACACTGAGTTGTAACCAATTAGGCTGTTTCCATATATCACTTCTTTTTTCTACCTATAAATACTGGTTGCCCAGTTAGCTCAGTTGGTTATAGCACGGTGTTATAACACCAAGGTCAAGGGTACAGGTCACCATACTGGCCACCTGCCAAAAATAAATAAATAAATAAATACTGGCTGCCCATGTTGTTGAGTGGAGCTTTCTGAATCTTTATCGGTTCAGAGTGCTGCCTAATTCATGAATTGTTTCTTTGCTCAAATAAATTCTGCCAAATATAATTTGCTTAAAGTGTTTCTTTTAACAAGCCAAAGAGTGGAAAATGGAAATAGGTACAAGTCAGAGCATGTCAAGCTCTTCCCCAATTCCCCAGTGCTGGAGGATAAATGCAAACTCCTCCCCAAGCCTTCCCTGCCCAGCTGAACACTTCACCCTTACCCCCTCCTAGAATCTACATCCCGGGATCACTGGGCTTCTTATAGTTTCTCTAATGTGCCATGCTCTTGCCACCTTCAGGCTTTGCCCTTGCTGTTTCCTCTGCCTGGAACACTCTTCCAGTGTCCGATTGATATTTGCCCATGAGGCCCCAGCTTAGAAGCCCATTCCTTGGGTAAGCTTTTCCTCACCAACCCACCAAAATGTGTCAGCATTTCCTATTTTGTGCTCCCAAAGCCCCGTTTAGAACACTTCTCATGACTGTGATTAATTATAATAATAATTTCTCCTGTGAGCATTTACTTTGTGCCAGATAGTTCTAAGCACATTGCAGGCATTAATTCATTTAAGTAAGTCATTATTTTGTGATTGTATGATGAATGCCCACCTCCTCTGCTGGGCTGTAAGTTTCCTGGGGCAGGAACTTTGTCTCTTTGTGACTCATTTGATGCATTATCTTCAGCTCCCAATAGAGCGCTGGACTCAGAGTAGTGCTCAATAGATTTTTTCTTTTTTAACGAAAATTACTTCACTGAGATTTAGATAGGTTAAAATACTTGCACAAGGTTCTGCTTGACTTTAGGACATAATCTCACATCTCAAGCCCCCTTGTGGGATTGTAGTGAAGATGGAACGGGATAATGCTGGTAAAGTAACTGGAATATACTAGGTGCTGAATAAGCAAGTACCTATTATTTTCTGTCTCAAGGAGGGGATGGGACCTTCATTCTGGTGTCAGGGAAGGGGATCATGGGTCCAGCTTACCTATACTGAAGGGGATAAAAGCTTCAGTCTTCTTTAATGCCCCGTTGGCATCCAGAAAGTGGTCAGGGTTGAAGGTGTCTGGCTCTTCAAAGTAATGTGGGTCATGGAGAACAGAGCTCAAGATGGGAAATACTTCAGTGTTCTAAGAGGGGGGTCACAAGAGCAAAAGATATTGTCATTCCCTGGCCCCACACACACACCAGAAAACACACACACACAAAAACTAGGGGACCCTAGTGATAAAACCAACAAGAGGTTGAGTTTGGGGGCTAAGAGAACACAGGATGTCCACACCGGAGAGATGTGGGAGCCCAGCTGGACTTACCTTAGGGATGATGTACCCTCGGAAATGAGTGTCTTTGGTGACCATGTGGGGCACACCAATGGGGAGGAGGTCCGCAAATCTCTGAATCTCATGGATGACTGCATCGGTGTATGGCATTTTGGCACGGTCGTCAAGGGCAGGAGGGCGATGTGAGCCAATCACCTGTTCAATCTCCTTCTGGACTCTCTCTGCACAGAAAAAAAGGACCAGTTAACCCCATTTTAAAGAGGCATTTCAGCAAGCATAGTGCTTTCTATGAGCCAATGATCCAGGAAAAGCATATAATAAAGGATTAGATCATTAACGGCCCTCAGAGCAATCAGCTTGGGGTGAAGGAAGGAGGGAGGAAGCAATAAGAACTCTCAACCTTTGAAATCTAATGTTATAGATTCTCTCCCTCCTACACGCACAGCTACACACACACGCACACACCCCACAATTTTGCATGGAATTTCAGATTAAGAACTTCAGACTATGAACCTGTCAAAACTCCCACTCTAAGATAAGTAGGAAATGAACTAACATTTATTGTTTGTGTATTATAGGTGAGATACTATGCTAGGTCCTCAAGAATATAACAGTGGAATAAATCAATAGCTTAATCCATGAACAACCGAATAAATAAATAAATACATCAATCAGCCCATCAATGTATAGATCAATTCATGAATGGAAAGATGAATGAATGAATGAATGAACCAAAGAATGGATGTGTATTAACTTATCAAACAAGAGATGGATCCATTAATTAATAAATGGTCCTAGACAAATAAATCAATAAACCTGACTAATCAGCAATCACATGAATGGAAGGATGGCTAGATTTATGGAGGAATAAGTGGATGAATAAATTGGTGAAGGAATGACTAAATAAAGGAATAAATAGATGGGCAGATTGAATGATAAATAAACCAGGGATAATAATTCACTAAATGAGTGAATTATTAAATGGATGAATGAATGAAAGATGAATTGAAAGACGGATTGATGGAAGGATTAAGGAATAAAAGCTAGTTAATAGAAGGGTCCATGTATGCATGAACGAATATGCCAATGAATTAAGGACAAATAATTTGTTCAGCATGTTACTGTTTCAAATGATTAACTCGTGAATCTATTAATCCAAATAAATAAGTGAAAGTATATGTCTTTGGATGAATCATAGATGAAAAACCAGTGAGTATACATACAAATGAATGAATGAATAAAAGGATGGACAGTTGAATGGATGACTGCGTGAAAAAGTCAATAAAGTGATGGGGGAAAACAGTGGGAGAACAGATGACAAATTCTTCATTCATCCATCCACCAACAGAACTGGCTTGGTTGGGAAATGGTCCAAAGTGCTGCTGGAATAAGAGGCCAGAGTTGCCTCTCTCATCCACATAGGACCCCTATCTCCACTTCTGCAGCTCAAAAGGGGTCCCCTGGCCCACCTGTGACATGGGGGTATTTCAGCATGAGCAGGAAGCCATAGCGGAGAGTGGTGCTGGTGGTCTCGGTGCCAGCAAAGAAGAGCGAGAGCGCCGTGGTGATGAGGTTCTGATGGTGGAACTCGGTGTTCGGGTTGGAGTTCTCCTGGGTCGGAGGAGGGGAAGGCAGGGGAGGGTCAGGGGAATGGCAGCCTCGCTGCGCGCACGTGCCTGTCTCCCTGAGAGCCTGCCCTCTGTTTCCACGCTATCTGGCCTGTCTTGCTTCTCTATACTCTGCATGTCCAACCACGTGTCTCTATCTGTACCTCTCTCAGCCTCACTTTACTCTGTCTGGCTCTGCTTCTATCTCTTTCTCCATCTCTTTGGTGTGTTTTCTCTTCTTGTCTCCCGCTCTCTTTCTGCCTCTGTGGGTCTTTTCTCCTGTGGCTGAATTTTTGTCCATTGCCATGTGTTTCTTCCTCAGCCAGCCCCCTTCTCTCTCTTCTCTCTCTCTTCATCTCATTTTCTCCTCCCACTTTCTCCTTCCTTTCACTTCATCTTCCTTTCCCTCCCACATCTCCTCTCCTCCTGCTTCCTACTCTCCCCTCCCCCCTCTGTTCTTCCTTCCCTCCTCTTCTTTCCTCCCCATCTTTCCGTCCCTTTTTCTCCCCTCCCCAGCCCTCCCTCCCCTCCCCAGCCCTCCCTCCCCTCCCCAGCCCTCCCTCCCCTCCCCATCTCCCCCTCCCCTCCCCGTCTCCCCCTCCCCTTCCCTTCCCCATTCCCAGAACCCACTTTGTCCATGCGGAGCAGGTAGGTGTCGATGTAGTCCCGGGGGGCGCTGGGGTCCAGGGTCTTAAGGTGCTTCTCCACACTGCGGCCAATAAAGGCATTGATTTCCTGCAGGTTTTTGTAGACTTGCCTGTGTGTGCCGGGAAAGTACTTCAAGAAGTCCGAAAAGAGTTCAAACACCTGCAAGAAAGACGGGGCAGTGAGATATGCCTGGGCCTGAGCTGGCAGGTCACTCCCTGAGAGGAGCAGCCCTTCTGGGCACCAACACTCCGAGGGGAATCTGTGACTTTCCATCTCTGTCTCTCCGTCTCTTGTCTCTCTGTGCGTCCATCTGAGCCCCTCTCCCGCTAACTGTCTCCTGTGATCTGTTATTCTCCTATTTATGTGCATCTTACTCCCTCATTGTCTCTTTTCTTGGGTCTCTGCCCCATCTCCCTGTATTTCTCCCTTCCACTTCTCTTTATCTCTGTGTGTCTCACTTTCTTACTGTCTCTCTGTGCCTCTGGTTGTCGCCCTCAGCCTGTTCACCTGTTCTTCACCACGCTTCTCTCGGCCTCTTCCCACCTCTCCTCATCTGCCTTGCCGTGTCCGGCATTGATAAAATGATGCTTACAAAAGACGAGCCTCTCAACTGCTTAGGACTATTTATTTATTTGGGGGCATATTTCAACTGCTTTGTCTGATGATAAATGAGATACCTAGCTTGTTTAAACTAATTCCAAAAAATGCAAAAATGTATCTAATGAGATGTAAAATTCCTTCTTCATCCTTCCTTCCAGAGATAACCACTGTTAACTGCTTGCGGAGGTCTCCTTCCAGACTTTTCTTTCTCCACAGCTCTCAGTGGGAGGAGAACACTGGAACTGCCTGTTGGACTCCTCACAGGTGCTCACCTCAGGTCCCATCTCAGACTTTCAGGATCAGATCCTCTAATAAGAGATCCTGGGAATCCATATTTGTGACAATCCCACATATGAATCTGACATACGCCCTTGGTTAAGAACTATAGCTATGCTATTCTGCCGTTTATTTTAAACTAAATATGAAATAGGCATATTTCTAGGTTTTAAAAAAAAAGACACTTCATTATTTTGTTTTAAAAGAGCAGCATATTACTTTATAATCTGGGGAAACTTTTTTTTTTTAAAGCTGAAAGAGGGAGAAGAAATGGGAAAAAATGATGAAATGTGTCCCCTCATTGTCATGTATCCTTGAATTTCTTCAGGTGAGGGACTTAGAAAGACAGAAAGACAAAGATACAGAAGCATCAGGGGGGGAAGAGCAGAGAGCCTGAGAGTCTGGTTCGTGCAGTCTCTCTTTTGCAGACTCTCTCTCTCTCTCTCTCTCTCTCTCTCCCCCCCCCCTTTATCACCTGTCTCTCAGGATCTCTTTATCTCTGCCTTCTTTGTCTTGTTTTCTCTTGTCTTCTCTTTTCTTTCTCCCAAGCCCTCATTTTCTTAGTCTGTCTCTGACTCTCTGTTTTTGCATCCCCATCACCCCCTTTCTTTCTCTCAGTCTCGCCCTCCCTCCAGGTCTCAGTATCCCCGCCTCTGTGTGTTGTCTCTGCCCTTTGTCCAGCCCTAAGCTGCATTTATGGGCCCCAGAGCAGGTCATCCTTTTCTCCCATCCTGAATGTTCATCTCCTGCCCGTCTTCCCTCTCCCCAACCTGGCCGAAGAAAGAGCTGACGAGCGAGAAAGTCTGGTAGAACATGTCCAACAGCCGCAGGAACACTTCATCTTTGTAGTCAAAGCGTTCTCCAAAGACAATAGAGCAGATGATGTTGGCAGTGATGCACTGCAAGAGGAAGGTGGGGTCCAGGAGGGCTCCTAGGAGGAGGAGGCAGCAGGTCACGGGACACAACTCAGGAACTTGGGAACATTTGCCTTCCATCTTGTGTCTGTGTGACTGCCACCATCGCTCAGTAATGACAATAACAGCGAGTACTCACTAGCACATATTATGTGCCAGGCCGTATTATAAGCACTTCACATATTATTTTATTTAATTCTCACCACAATATTGTGAGGAAGATGCAATTCTTTTATCCCCATTTGATAGACGGACAGACGGAGAGCTTAAGTAATCTGACCAAGGTTACACAGCTGTAGCTTTTCCTTTGCTCTCTTTGCTTTCTTTTATACGTTTTGTTTTTGCCTTTGATAGATACAATTAATACATGAATTGGTTTCCCTGAACACAAGTAGATAGGATGCAAATCACTAAGTGTATGACTTTCAGTCATTCTTGGACACTGTGCGCCTCGCATCTCTCCCCTTCCCTGGCTCTGTGTTTCTCTCCTACCCACCTCTGCTTGTCTCTACTGCCTCCACTCTCCCTCTTTTCCGTCTCTCTGTCTCTGTCTCTCCCTGCCCACATATACTTCTCTGTCTTTCTGCTGTGCATCTCTCTCTGTTTCACTGTCTTTCTTTCCTACTTGGGACTCACCTTGAGATTTCTTCAGCTCCTTCACCAGACACTGAGCCTCCTCCTGAATCCGCTCCTCCACGCTCCGCTTTCCCATCCCAAAGTCTCTCATGGTGACCAGAGAGAATCGTCGAAGGGTCTTCCAGCGATCCCCGTTGGCAAAGATCACACCTGGGGGTTCAGGGGAGGCATGGGTTGCAGAGGAAGTTAGGAGGAGCTCTGTCCCTCTCCACCCTTCCTCTTCCCTTCCAATCTCATCCTCCCTGACTCCCATCTTTCACCCACCCCTTCCCAGTGCCTTTGAGGCTCTCACCATATCCCTGGAAGATTGGATCGACCATGGCGACTATCCCCCGGCCAGAGAAGGCCTCCGCTTGGTCGACCAGGGCCTCCCGTATGGCTTCCATCCCACACAGAATGACCACGGGCCTCCGTCCCAGGTACACCGTGAAGACATCCCCATATTGCTTTCGGAGCTGCCAAGCACACCCACACCCAGGGTTGCTATTAGTCAATATACATCTCAGTTGTTAAACTATTAAAATACTTACATACCAGATTGTTAAGTAGCCACCTTCCCTAAGACCCTTCTTGCAGGATGCCCTTCCCCCTTCCCAGGACCCAGAAACTAAAGGATTAACCCATGGCCCAGCCAAGGCCTGCCCTGGTGGTTGATGCCCTAAGCAGTACAAATGGTTAAATATTTCCAATATCACCCCTGCCCATACCCTTGAGTCTGCCCAGATCTCCCTCACGTCTCAACCAAAGAATCATCCTTGTTGTAGCCCAATTTCAATCTTTTTGCCTCCTAACGATTTCCCAAGAGAACTGCCCTGAACCACCCACTTGGGAGACAAGAAGAGAAAGTGATGGCCCTTGGGCAGTGATCACGAAATCTGACAAAATCATACTCTCAGTGCAGCCACTTGAGAAGCCGCGGGGCAGTGTTTACTGAAGCTGAACACAGGTGTTGTCAGTAACCCAGCAACTTCCCTCCCAGATACAAGCCAATGAAAAGGTGTATGTGTATTCACCAAACAAAATTAACAAGGATATTCATAGAAGCCTTATTAATAAAATGCTTATCAACATGGATATAGGATAAATAAACAGTGAGGGATTCATACAATGGAATACTATACAGCAATGAAAATGGAATACTATACAGCAATGAAAATGGAATACTATACAGCAATGAAAAGAACAAAATACAGCTACACCCCCCCAAATATAGATGAAACTCACAGTCATAATGCTGAGCAAAAGCAGCTAGACGCAAAAGAATCTATACATCATAATTCTATTTATATGAAGTTCAAACAGATAAACCAGCCTATGGTGTTAAGATGGGGGGGTAGTGACTGGAAGAGGACGAGAGGGGGTTTTAGGAAATCAGCCATGTTGTTACTCGATCTGCATGTCAATCATATGAGTGTGTCCCGTTTGTGAATAATCACTGAGCTGTGTACTTTTCGGAGTGATAGTCAACTTCAATAAAAACTTGACACAAAAATTATAAAAATGGTTGCTCTTATTTTAAAATGCCTCTCACTGGTCTCTACAAAGCCTCCCTCACTGCTTCCATTCTTATACCCCCTACAATCATTTCACTGGCCCCAAGACAGAATAATCCTATTAAAATATGAGCTACTTATTATCCCTAACCCTCTCCAAGCCTTCCAATGCTCCCACTATGCTGAGAATAAGATCCGAAGTCTCCACTGTGGTCCATAGGGCCCTGCGTGATGTGGTCCCATTACTTTCTGACTTTTCCTCCCATTTGCCCCTTGGCTCAATCTGATCCAGCCTCCATGTTGTTCCCTGAGTTTATTCCTGCTCAAGGATCTAGCAAACCTGCCTCTCTCTGGTGCTGTCTACCTACATCTTTCAGGGTCTCTGCTCAGAAATAAAGCAGGACGGAGTCTTTCCCTGACTCAATTCAAAGTAGTTCCCATCACTTTCTAAAATATCACTCTGCTTCATTTTAATCATAGCTCTTGTCTACCTAACATTTTTTTATTTGTTTATTTTTGTTTGTCTCTCCCAATGAAATGTCCATGAGCATAGTGACCTTGTATGCCTGGCCTGAGATGCCACATTATCAATACCTAGAATATTCCCTGGCACATACAAGGTACCCAGTAAATTATTACTGAATTAGTGAACAAATGAATGAGTAGATTAAGGTAGCTGTCATTTAATGAGCACTTATTATACACCAGCTCTATGCAATATCCTATTTAATCTTCACAACAACCTTAGGAGGCACGCATTCTTGTTGTCACATCTTATTTTACAGAAGGGAAAACTGAGACTCAAAGACTAGGAGTTGGATCTGGGACACAAGCTCACATCTCTGACTCCAAAAGGATTTGGGAGCTTATTGGGGAATGGAGAAGGCCTGGTGTAACCCTCCCCAGCCCTTCCCATCTTGACCCATCCACTCTCCCCAACCCCAATGAAAGATGTAATCCTAATGAAAGATCATGGACACCTAGAGGATCCATGGAAGAACTTTAGGGGGTCTGTAAACCTTCAAAATTCCATATTTGGAGAGGAGAGGCCCAAAGCTTTCATCAAATTCTCAGAGGATATAGTGATTCCCAAATTATTAAATGACTTTAGTCTAGGAGGGCTTTGAAGACAAAGAGATCTCCTGTTGGATCCCAGCGTCCCCTCTTACCAGCTGTGTGCCTGTGGACAAGTGCCATCCTCATGCCAAGCCTCGCCGTCCTTACCTCTAACATGGGGGCAGCATCTCACCTAGACCACTAGGTAGTGGTAAATGACACCTGATTAAGTCCCATGGCAACACAGATAAACCCTAGCCACACAACTCTGAGTGAGGAAACTAAGCCCAGGAGTTTACACGACAGCATGGTACCCTTGTGACATATAGAAAACAACTAAATGAAATGATATGCACTTGGGGTATCTGCCTATGTGATAAAACTCTGTTAAGGGGGAAGATCACTGGGTCTGTGGCCTCTGGAGCTGGGCAGCTCTTCGACTGCCCCACCTACCAAGCCAGGCTCAGAGCTTTCATTCACTGACACCTTCACGTGCTTATGTACACATATTTACTGAGCCCTACTGTGTACAGGCACTATGTTCAGCACTGTGCTCAGGCACCCTCACAGGCCTTCCTTGTCTAGCAGTGCGAGAGAGATCTTAACCACAAGATCACAGATAAACATAGCATTGCCATGAACATCAGCTCAATGAAGACAAGAAAGTGGCTCCTGAGGACTTATGGTGGGGAATCTGACCACATCTGAGATCAGGGAGGTCTTTCCAGGGGAAATGCTGATTGTCTGCATCTATAAAACCCCCAGTAATGAGGAATGGACACTGTTCCTTCAACACTAGCCGAGGGACAATCGACTCACAATCCTTAGAAAATCTCAAATAATTTTCTCTGAGTTCTTCCTGTAAGAAAACTGAAATCTTCGCTACAATGAAGAATGGGGATCAAAGATGCCTAAATCCAGATTCTCTGAACAGACGTGAAGTAATTGATGCAAGAGTGGGAATAACAGGTCACCCGAGAGAAAATGCAAAAGAGAGTAGAAAAACATTTAAAAAATCAATCAAGTTTCAAAGCAAAAAATTCTCAACATCCTCCTCAAAAGAAGACTGCATAAGGCTCCAAGAAATGTTTTGTGTCAACACGATTTTTTTAAATTACACTGAAATAATCAATTCAAAAATAGGGCAGCATCTTAATACATAAACTTGTGAATCTGACTAGAAATGCTCAAACATTATTATGCAGTTGTAATTAAAGCTAGAAAGTTGATTTTTAAATCCAAATGTTAAGAATTGTGAGAGGTTATAGTTTGTCTTTGTTCTTCTACCGCCAACCAATTGAATCTCACCACGCTGAAGACCACGACCTTGCTAACACCCACATCTGGACAAAAGCCCACGCAATGACATCCCGGACACTGCAGTGCCTGGGAGAGAGCCCTAGGCTTCCCGGGCCATGAACAGCAGCTCCAGAGAATATTCTGAAGCACATGTGAGCAAGCCCCAGGCCTGTCTGCACGCCGGTGACCCACACGGACAGTGCTCTCTATTAGAAATGGCCCACAGGAATCACACACAAGGCGCCTGAGAGGTCCATGCTGGTTTCTGGACCACCACTGGCAAGCACCCCCACTAGGCTTTCAGAGCCTTCTCTCTGACTTTCAAGGCCATGCAACGCCATCTTGCCGGCCCAGGCAGACCCCATTATTCCTTATTTCTCCACTTGGCTTCAGCCAGGCCAGTCTCTTGCCATCCTACCCCCAAACATGTCATGTGCTGTCACTCACCTGGTTTACTCCTTCCTCGCTACTTCCCCAGAACCCCTCAGGAATGTCTTCTCCTCCTCCCTCATCCTTACCTGGTCCAGTCTTCAAGGTTTAGTTTAAGTCTCCTCTTAAATAAACACTTTTTGGACCCTCGGATGATCTTAAAACTCCTATTTCTTCACCTGTGTTCAGTGTCACCCAGGCAAGAACTTAATTGTTATTTAATTAATTTTTGTATATTTATTCTATCTCTCCAATCAAATTGTCATCTCCTCGAAGGCAGAGACCACAGTTATTTTCCTGAATCTGCCACTGTGCCTAATATACCATGGAACTAAGTTCTGAATAATCCTTAATTGCAGTTGTTACAGGTGAGAGGGCAACCAGACCATCTCCTCAGAGCAGGCGCTGGCTATTTCCTGTCTAACCCCTGGCAACCTCTTTTACTTATTTTCTCCAGGACACTGTCACTGCAAAGACCGGGATGATGCAACATTCTTGTGTTATTAGGACAGGATATTAACTTGGCCTTTCCAACATATGAAACACACATGTTTAAAACACTTGTGGATAGAAAGCATGAGCAAGGTGTCTGACTAGAGGTGCCTAATGCCTGGCTCCCCTACAGAAAAGGACCAAAACAATGAACAAATGCTGCATTATGACCAGAGTGACAAGAGAGTACTGAAGTACAAGAAAGTGGTGAAAATCTTGTAAAGCACAGAAACTCAGGAGGAACTCTCTTCTGAGAAAAGGTCAGCAGGAAGCCCCCAGCAGCCCCCATTACCACTGCAGACACCTGCAGTCTTTGCCACTGGAGAATCCCTCAGTCCTCAAAGACTCTGAGTTCACTTTAGGAAGCTGCCCAGAGTTGACACAGATGCAATACTCCCACATTGTCCCCACGTTGTCCTCCCAACCCCCGGGCCCAAGCTGCTACCATGCTGTACCATTTTGAAACTAAATCCACTGCTAGAATGTGTCCTGCTCAGGGAGCTAGTAGCCACTGCATGTCTCCATTCCTGAGGCTCTGCCATCATTGCACAGTGGGCCATTTCCCAGCTAAGCTGCTGCAGCTCCCTCCTCCCTGGGAACAAGCTACCTAGGAGGCACTCTGTCTCCTCCATCCCAGTTGCTGCTCTACTCCACCCCAGGCACTCAGAGTTTAGGTCCAGCAAAACAGCCATGACCCCAGCACCCAAGCTCATGCAGTGCCTTGACACCTAAGGAATGAGTGGTCTGTAGAGGGTTAAAAATCTTGATTCTTGTTCGATTTTTAGAATAGGGATTTTAGGTAATGCATGTATGGGACAAAAGTCCTTGGTTAGGGGGCAATAGCCCACAGCTAGGGGGAAACAGCCCATCTAATCAGTTCTAATCACTGTTTAGGGATGGGATTATATACTTTGATTATTTAACATACTGATTGTTGTTAAATGATATTGAAAGAATTGCTGTAGGGAAAAATATGAAAAAATGTTTGCTGTGGGCAAGCTGTTTGTTGATGGAAACTTTAGAGACAATTATACTTAGATTTAATCATAAGAATGCAACTCTTGCTTAAATCATTTAAGAAGAGGTTATATTTTAGATTGGATAATGATCACAGTTAGATCAACTTAGCTTTTCACAAATTGTACTTCGAAAGGTCACGTTGTTAATTTAAATGATGTTACTAGTTTCCATTGTTTAAGCTATACTTGGCCATAGATAACTTTTGTCACATTACCAATGTCTTTGTGTCCTTTTGAAATGATTGAATCAACCGATTTTTCTTGTGAAACTTCCTTGTCTTTACAATAAAAACAGAAGATAACTTTGAATCAGGGCTATACCCAGTCTCTCCTTCTAACAGAGGAGTTGCTGAGGTGCAGTCCCTTTGGGCTTCTCATTGCATTCATGTTGCTTTGAGTAATCTTTTTTCATCTCCATTATGCAGTGAGAAGTGTAACAGTGGTCCAGCCCAGTGATGAAGCCATACCCTATCTGGTGGATCAACCATATCTCTTTGGCAGGTGAACTAGCCTAGTGCCTCAGCCCCAGGTAATTGGAGTTTTAGCCCTGTAGAGCAGCCACCACCATGGTGCCCCTCCACTCAGAGACCAGACACTCTGGCCCAGCAGAGAAGCCATGCCTGAGCTGGTGGAGCAGCCACGTCCCTTCAGTGTTGAACCAACTTGGCACCTCTGCCCCAGAGAATTGGACTTTTGAGCAGATGCAACACTGCTGCTCAAGCCCATTTGAGTCCTGGCCCCACAGGGAAACATAACCTTAGCTGATCTGTATTACCATGCACTCTGGGCTGAAGAGCTACAGTGCCCCCTGCCACCCAGATCTGGACCAGTTCTCTGAAGTCAGCACTGCTGAGGTGTGCTGTCTGCCTGGGGAGAGAAGCCAACATTGTGGCTCCCTGCCCCACAGAGACAAAGCCACAGCTGTGCCCCATCATTCTTTGATCCTTTCTGCCACTATACATGTCCTCACAGAGCCTGGGCCACTACTGTCCCACCACTCCAGAGCTCAGAGTCACCACTATGTAGTACCTTCTCTCCTGTTGCCTGAGTTATGACTGTGCCCTGTTGGCTTGGGCACCTGAATTACAGCTGTTTTCTACTTTCCAGAGCTTGAGCCTCTGGAACACCTTTCCCTCTGAGAGCCATGCCAGTGCTGTGCCCTTACCCCCAAGATCAGAGTCACAGCCACATCCGTGTACCCTGGGCCCAACCTACTGGGGAGTACCTCATAGTCACAGTCTGCAACTTGGTAGGACAGCTGCATCCCATGCCTAAGAGAGAAAACTTGCTCTCACATCACAGGTGCCACAAAAATTCAATGAGACACTGAGCCCAGGACCCAAACTCCACACCTGCTCTGAGCACCTGTGCCCTGAAACAGGGCTTCCATGGCTTCCTATGGGCCATGTTAGACTCAACAGCAAGTGGGATCCCATCAGCTAAGTCTCCCCATTGTGGAGAAAACACAAATAGGAGGATCCCTAAAGCCCTTGCCACAAGAACCCTAACAATCTACTTTGTCACCACCATTGCCACAAACTCCTGCAGCCTAGACCACTGAGGCACCCACAGTCATCACTGACATTGATTACAGCTGAAGAGACTGCATGGAGACTACGCTACTGTGCTCACCCAGAACCAAAGTCAATGCACCCTACTCAAACAACACCTTAGGACTCCTCTGCAAGTAAAAGTCTTTCCCTACAAAAGCCACTATATAGAATTAGAAGAAGTGACTGTTCCACTAGATGTGCACATATCAGTGCAGGGACACAAGCAACATGAAAAAGCAAGAAAACATGACACCACCAAAGGAACACAATGATTCTCCAGTAACCCCAAAGAAATGAAAATTTATGAATTACCTGAAAAGGAATTCAAAATAGTAACCTTAAGGAAATGCAGTAAGATATAAAAGAATACAGATGAGCAATTCAATGAAATTGGCAAAATAATTCATGATCCTTCTTTTGTAGTGATAAAAAAATACGTAACAAAACATTTGCCATTATAACCATTTTTAAACATACAGTTAATTACATTCCAAATGCTATGAGATTATCATCTTTATCTTCCAAAACTTCTTTGTCATTCTAAACATAAACTCTGTATCCATTAAGCAATAACTTCCATTACTCCTTCCCTCCTAGTTTCTAGTAACCTCTAATCTACTTCTGTCTCTGAAATGTTTTTCCTTTTAATTTATTTTTTCTTAATTGGCCCATGTTAATTGCATAGATTTATGGAGTACAATGTGACATTTGGGTACACTTATACAGTATGCAATGAGCATATCAGGATAATTAGCATGTCCATCACCTCAAACATTTATCATGTCTTTATGTTGGGAACATTCAAAATTCTCTCTACTCGCTGTTTGGAGTTATATAGTAATTTGTTGTTGTCTGTAGTCTCCCTACAGTGCTATGGAACACTAGGTCTTATTCTTCCTATCTTGCTACAATTTTGTATCCATTGACCACCTTCTCCCTATCTCCTCCTTTGCCTCCCCTTACCAGTCTCTAGTAACCACTATTCCACTCTCTACTTCTGAGAGGGAGATTTATTTATTTATTTATCTATTTATTAAAAAAAATTTTTTTTTATTGAATCAAAATTGATTATACATATTTTGGGGGTTCAACGTTGAGATACGTTGATCAAATCAATATTGCTAACACATATATTGTTTCAAATAGTAATTATTCTTTATGCTGCTTGTCCAATCAACTTTTTTAGCTTCCACATATGAGAGCGAACATATGGTATTTTTCTTTCTGTACCTGGCTTATTTTACTTAACATAAATTTCTCCAGGTTCATTCACACTGTTGCAGATGGCAGAATTTCATTCTTTTTTATGGCTGAGGAGTATTCCATTGTGTATATATACCACATTTTCTCTATCCAATCATCCAAAATTTATTTTAAAAATCACATAACTCAATAACAGAAAAGCAAATAACCCAATTAAAAAATGGGCAAAGGACCTGAAGAGACATTTCTCCAAAGAAGATATAAAAATGGCCAACAGGTAATGAAAAGGTGCTCAACATCACTAATCATCAGGGAAATGCAAATTAAAAGCACTAAGAGAAATCACCCCACACCCATAAGGATGGCTCTGATCAAAAAGACAAGAGGTGACAAATGTTGGCAAAGGTGTGGAGAAAAGGGAACCCTAGTACATTGTTGGAAGGAATGTAGATTAGTATAGCTATTATGGAAAACATAAAATGGAGGTTCCTTAAAAAATTAAAAATAGAACTACTGTATGACCCAGCAATCCCCTTTCCAGGTACATACCCAAAGTTAACACCTTTCCGAGGTATACCAACTAATAAAAACAACTGTATTCCCATATTCATTGCAGCATTATTCACAGTAGCCAAGATATGAAAACAATCTAAATGTCCACCGAAAGACAAATGGATACAGAAAATGTGATGCACACACACACAATGGGACATTGTTCAGCCTTAAAAAGGAGATCCTGCCATTTGCCACGACATGGATGGACGTAGAGGACAATATGCTAAATGAAATAAGCCAGACACGGAAAGAAAAATATCACACGATCTCACTTACATGTGGAGTATTTTTTAAAAGGAGCTCAAATACATAGAGAGAGAGTGAAACATTGTTTACCACAGGTGGGTAGGAGGGGAGGAAATGGAAAAGATGTAGGTCAGAGAACACAAAATTGCAGATATGTAGGATGGACAAATCTAGGGATCTAATATTCAACATGAGAACTAAGTTAATAAAATTGTATTAAGGATTTTTGTTAAATAAGTAGATTTTAGCTGCTCTGTTGCACAAAAAAAGTAACTGTGAGAGGGTAGATATGTTAATCTGCTTCGCTATAGTAACCATTTTACTGTCTATATATATCCAATAATACCATGTTGAAAATCTCAAATATACACAACAAAATTTCTTTTTTAAATAAGTAATAAGTAAAACACTCATAGATACTCTGGACTGTTCCATAAAATATACAGAACACCTAGAATCATAGAATCTTACAATGAAAAGGGACTTTAGAAATCAGCCAGAATAATCTTTCCTCACCCAGTACAAAAATTTATTCAATACCATTTCTGACAAGCCTCACCTTTCTATAATCTAACAAGATAGCCATGAGGATCCTTTAAAAAACTTCATTTTATGCACATATGAATTCTCTTGTCCGTTTCACTTGTTTTAGAGTTTGTAAAATACTGTGATTATCAATGACCACACCAGCACTCATGAAGAAAGGGGCAGTAGATACCAAGACCTAGAGTGATCTGCAAATTCTGCAAGTGGGCACATGGTTGGTGCCCTGTTCACCTCTGCAGGGTTTGCAAAATTCTCTTAAAGAGGAGGGTCAACTTCAAGGCTCACTCTGGTGAGCACACAGAATGAGAGCTGGCAAAAGCCATGCTGTGCCCTTCATATGAAGTAGCTTGGAGGCTGCAGGGGAGAAGAGGGCCATGGTAACCACCCAGACCATCTAGACCACTAACAGGGTTCCCGTGATCCCACATAGGAGCAAGGGTACACAGACAACTGAAAAAAGGAGCTGCTCAGAGGCTGATGAGTTCTGGTAAGGGGCCAGCACATTGCCTGTCCTATGGGAAGTATTTAGAGTTCAGGCAATGGGGGAGACAGGCCCATCGGGAGAATATTGATGCACAGCACAGACAGCTGATCTGCCCCCCAATTAGCGCAGGATCACTCAGTGGAGACTGGTCAGTAATATAGAATGGCAGGGGGTGCAGTTTGCTGAAAAAACTCAGGCCCAGACCAGAGTTTCCAGACAACCTAGGTGTACCAGACCTCACAAGACCTGAAAGTGCTTACAAGGTTAACAATTAAAACCTGAGCTGCACAGAAAGCCTTCCCCAGAAAATCAGCAGCAAAGCAGCAATTTAGCTCAACCACAGGGCTCAAGTACTGGTCCCCACAGGAAGTTCCCCCACTTTAGAAGTAAGCAAAGGACAACAAATCAGTTCCAATGAAGAGTTTAGGAGGTGGTGGTAGCTAATAATTCAACACGGAACTGAAAGAAAAACAGAAACCCACAGATCAGAGACAAAATTTTGATATTAACCAGTAAAGGTCTAGCATTGTTGTGAGGCTCCTCCCACAAGAAATGCACTTACACGCCACTCGTGCAGAAAAGGGCTGTTTATTCACTCTAGCTGGCCAGTGTCCGTCTCCCAAGGTGAAACCAAGGAGGAACAGCGTTGGGCTTTGGTCTTGTAGGGTTTTTAAAGATAAAAACTATATTTCGTTGGCACACGGGTTTGTCCAGGTGCACAAAGCAAGCTAGGGGGCTAGGTCACCGAGGTCTAGAAGGAGCCATTCGAGCAACCACGCATACAAGTTTTCATTGTGTATGGTTCCTGTTCCCATGTAATAATTCACTGTGTATGGCTCCTGTTTCTATGCAATTGTTTTTTACTTCTATGAGAAAGTCAGTGGTTTCTCATGCAGAACAGGGGGTACTCTGCAGGTCAGGCAGGGGGCAAAATGGAGTTACTTAGGTTAAGCAAGCAATTCTACAGAAGCAGATAGCGTACGTTATGAGGGTGTAGGGAGTTCTATTTCATTCCCAACCCCTCTTTAGGAAGGAATCAAATCATTGATTCATTGGTACTTAATTTGTTGTACTTAGTACACAAGACAAGGAGTTTGACTGATTGTACTCATTTTTGAATGTAGCTAGTGAGTCAGGAAATTAGGCAGAGTCCAACAGTAACTAGGAGGAAAAGGAGGACTAGGGGACCAGAGATGGCTGTTATTAAGGTTGTTAACCAAGGTGACCAGGAAAAAGATCTTTAAACCAATTTTTGTTATTACTAAATGACTGTTTTTTTTTAAATGTATTTTTTGACTAATGCAAGGCTGTCTCTAATAACACCTGAATGGTTGGTATAGAAACACCAGGTTTCCCTAGAGCCATATATAATCCACCTTGTTAGTCTGATTGCGTGGATTATATATGGGTGCAGCTACTGCTGTGCATTCAGATAGGTCCAGCCTCTGTGTAGGGCACAATGACCACAGCAAAGAGGAAAAAATTAACTTTTTACAGCATTGTCAGATTAACCATTTGGTGTAAATCTTTTTATCAAAGCACTTTACATTTTGAAATTGTTATTTAATTGGAAAGACTCTTAATAAACTAGGAATAGAAAGCACCTTTCTGAATCTAATAAAGTGCATCTATAAAAAGCCCACAGCTAACATCATACTTAATGGTGAAAAACTGGGTGCTTTTTTTACAAACTGAGGAATAAGGCAAGCATGCCCATTTTTGCCATTTTTATGTAACATTGTATGATAGCCAGTCTGTTTATGACAAAGAAGGAGGTCCAGATTGGAAAGGAACAAGTAAAACTGTCTTTATCCATAGATGGTATAGTCCTGTGTTTAGAAAATACAGAGGAATCCATACCAAAAGCTAAACATGTTTGGAAAAAAGCAATTGAACTTCTATATACTAGCAATAAACAGTCTGAAAATGAACTTAACAATTTCATTCACAATAGCATTGAAGAGAATAAAATGTTTGCGAACAAATTTAACAAAAGCATGCAAGACTTGTCTGTTGAAAACTACAAAATACTGCTAATAGAAATTAAAGACAATCTAAATAAATGCAGAGACATTTTATGTTCCTGGACTAGAAGACAATATTGTTAAGATGTCAATTTTTCCCAAATTGATTGATAGATTCAATGTAACCCCTCTCAAATTCCAGGAGGCCTTTTTGGAGAATTGATTGATTGCTTCTGTCGGTGGGTAGGCCTCTCTGACCAAGGGGTGAATCTGGCATAGACTGAAGAAGGTTATGGTTAGTGATTTCAGCAAGTTTATCATCTCTGAGGTAAGGCAACAGAGAGGGTAAAATTCCTTGTATGCAGGGGGTGCATTTAACCCTTAGGAGGGCAAAGGGAAGGAGGCTCACCCAGTTCTCGCCAGTCTCTAGTTTAATTTGCTAAGTGTTTCTTTTAAAGTCCGATTTATTTGTTCTACGTGTCCTGAACTTTGTGGCCTATAAATACAATGCAAATTTTAATTTGTTTTTAATGTTTTAGCTAATCATTGGGAAGTTTGGGCTGTGAAAGCTGGGCCATTGTCAGACCCCAAGGTCACAGGTAGGCTGAATCTGGGGACAATTTTTTGTAACAATTTTTTTAGTATTATTTGAGCGGTTTTCGTTTTGGTAGGAAAGGCTTCTACCCATCTAGAAAAAGTGTCCACAAAGACTAAGAGATATTTATATCCATATTGGCCAGGTTTTACCTCTGTGTAGTCTATTTCCCATTGTTCACCTGGCAGTGATCCACGACTCTTGGCTCCGGATATTTTAGGGGCAGATTTGTTTGGATTAACCTGTGGGCAGACTTCACATTTATAGGTTATGCTTTTGGTTAATTTATCAAGATTTTAAATATAATAAGAATGGTGTAACAGTTCAGCAAGGTTGGTAGCTCCCAGGTGGGTTGCTTGATGCAGTTGGAGCAACACAAAATGGACTAAAACAGAAAATTGGCACCAGGAGTGGGGTGTTGCTGTACAGATACCTGAAAATGTGGATGCATCTTTGGAGCTGGGTAATGGGCAAAGGTTGGAGGAGTTTGGAGGACTTAGAAGAAGAGAAAAAGATGAGGGAAAGTTTGGAATGTCTTAGAAACTTATGTGGTGGTGAGCAGAATGCTGATAGAAATGTGGGCAGTAAAGGCCATGTGGATGATGAGGTCTCAGATAGAAATGAGGAACTTATTGGGAATTGGACAGAAGATCACCCTTGCTACACAATAGCAAGGAACTTGGCCGCATTGTGTCTGTGCCCCTGGACTTTGTGGAAGGTGGGACTTAAGAGTTGTGAACCGGAGCATTTGGCTGAAGAAACTTCCAAGCAGCAAAGCATTAAGAACACTGCATGGCTACTTCTAACAGCCTACTCTGAGTTATGTAGGCAAAGGCATGATGTAAAGCCAGAATTTAAAATGGAAGAAGAGCGTAAAGATTTGGAAACTTTGCAGCCTGGCCATGTGGTAAGAAGCAGAGAGCCAGAGAACAACGCAAGGGTGAAGCAGATAAACTGGTTGCTAAAGACATTATCTTGGGGGTGAGGCAGCCAGATGCTAATAGTGGAGAAAATGAGAGGAAAGCCCTGCAGGCATTTGAGAAGTCTGGAAGGGTGCCCCACCCATCACAGGCCCTGAGGCCTAGAAGGGCTGAGTTATCCTGGAGGACAGACCTGGAGTGCAGCTGCCCTTGGGATCCTGCTCCCTACATCCCAGCTGCTCCAGCTGGAGCAGCCCCAAGTGTGGTTTGTGCAGCAGCCCTGGAGAGTAGAGGCCCAAAACCTCAGTGGTGTCCACATTGTGTTAAGTCTGCAGGCCAGCAGGACATGCGAGCAGTGGAGGTGTGGCAGCCTCCACCCAGATTCCAGAGGATGTATGGAAAAGCCTGGGGGCCCAGGCAGAGACCTGCTGCAGGGGCAGAGGCACTGCAGAGGACATCTACTAGAGCAATGCCAAGCAGGAAAGAGCCCCCACAGAAAGCCCCCACCACGGAAACATCTAGTAGAGCCAAAGCAGCAGGGCTGCCACCAGGACCCCAAAACTGCAGGGCCACTGGTAATATGCAACACAGGCCTGGAAAAGCTGCAGGCAAGGCTAAGCCTGGCAGAGCTGTGGGAGCAAGGGTGCCCAAGGCTTTGGGGGCCCAGATGCCCAATTGTGCCCAGGATGCAGGACTTGGAGTCAAAGAACATTATTTTGGAGCTTTAAGACATAATGTCTGCCCTGCTGGGTTTCAGACTTGTTGGGGCCTGTTTTTCCTTTCTTCTGGCCTATTTCTCCCTTTTAGAATGGGAATGTGTACCCAATGCCTGTTCCACCATTGTATTTTGAAAGTAAATAAATTTGGTTTTGACTTTTACAGGTTCAAAGCTGGAAGGACTTTGGCTTTTGGTCTCAGAGGAGACTTTGGACTTTGGACTTTTAAGTTGGTGCTGGAGCAAGATAAGATTTTTGGGACTGTTGGGATAGAATGATTGTATTTTGTATGTGAGAGTGACATGAGTTTTGGGGTTCAGGGGCAGAATGATGGAGTTTGGATGTGTTGCCCCCTCCAAAACTCATGTGGCAATTTGATCTCCAATGTGGCAGTGTTGGAAACTGAGTCATGGGGACAGATCCCTCATGAATGGATTAATGCTCTCCCTGGGGGAGGGGGGATTAATGAGTGAGTTCTCGCTCTACTAGTTCCCACGAGAGCTTGTTGCTTGAAAAGACCCTGGCACCTTCTCTCTTGCTTCCTCTCTCTTGCTTCCTCTTGCCAGGTGATCTGCTTGTACACGCCAGCTGCCTGCCACTTTCCACCATGAGTAGAAGCAGCCTTAGGCCCGTGACAGATGCAGCTGTCCAAGAATCATAAGCCAAATAAAACTCTTTCCTTTATAAATTACCCAGTCTCAGGTATTTCTGTTATAGCAACACAAAACGGACTAAAACAGTGAGCCAATGTTCAGGTGCACTTTGTAAGAGAGTCTGTACAGAGAGTGAGGGGCCACTAAGCATCTGTCTTGCTGGCCTCTTTTACCAGTAGAGCAGTTGCCATTATGGATCGGAGACAGGTTGGCCATCCTCCGGCTACACTGTTCAACCTCTTGGAGAGGTAGGTGACAGGCCTCTTCCATGGTCCCAGGGCTTGGGTGAGCACCCCCTTGGCAATGCCTCACATCTCGGCAACAAACAGGGTGAAGAGCTTCATCAAATAAGGTTGGGGGATTTTTAAATTCTTGGGGGAGGTGAGTTCATTAATTGTCCAGAGAATCCTCCCCCAGGGTCAGTCTATTCAAAGGCTGGATTACTTTGGCCAGGGGGAGGCTGAAGAAGGCATCTTTCAGATCTAGCTTTTTGGTTTGTTTCTTTTCTGGACTATCTCTGTTGTTAAAGACCCTCTGGGCAATTTCAAACAGCTCAGATAACAATTTTCCTTTAAATCCTTCCTGTCTTTGAAGCTTTCTCCTCATGTCTGGGGCTGAATGGGTAACAAAGGCAATATTTATCGTCCGCCAGTTTTCTGGGGTCTCAGGGCCCACAGGAGTGTAGGTCCTGTGAGCCTCCATAAGGTGTTCCAGGAAAGTGGCGTGGGGTTCATTTTGTCCCTGAATAGTTTCACTTACTTTTGACAGATTAATGGGATTCTGGGCTGCTGTGCGGAGTCTGCTAAGGAGAGTCTGGCGATACAGGTCGAGAGCCCCCTTACCTTGGTCCGTGTTTGGGTCCCACCCATGTCTGTTAGAGGGGAACACGTGTTCAAGGCAGATGGGGTCATCGGAGGGTCAGCCATCGTGACCGATAACAGTTTTCAGGGCTTCCCTCCGGATCCACTTGCGTTCTTCAGATGAGGCCCTGAGGTTTTTCTGAGAAAGACGTTCTGGGATCAGGTGGGGGAGCGAGAGTGGGGGTTGGAGGAACGGCAGGGAGAGACTGATAGCAGTGCCGCTCCGAGTATGCTGCGGAGGGAGAGATCGGGTGGGGGAGGCGCTCTTCTTCGGAGAAGCTGGAAGAGAAGGCTTAGTTAAAAGCACAGATGGTGTTCTATTTCTATTCACCTTGGGACATTTTTAAGGCACCTTTTTAGTCATGACGGCTTGTCAGAGATTATATCAATCCAAACCTGTATGTAACGGGGTTGTCCCAGAGACCTGTTTGGAGAAATTCATCCCATTTGTTATATAAGACCACAGTTAATGACACACAAAAACACACAACTGGCACACACAAAAGACAGACAAGTGGCCATGTCCAAAATTACTCTAAGATATTCACAGACACAACAGTCACAATGACAAAGATGAACAAGAAACACAGAAACATAATTCCTATTGACTTGCAGGTCCCAAATCCAAGTTACCACTGGGCCCAGCGATGTCTTGGGAGCCCAAGGACTAGGGGAGTTACTGCTGCATCCAGCCTCCCACTCAGTCCACCCATTGGTGCACAGTCCCTTACTGCGATCTCACCAACCTGGGGAGTGAATAAAGTGTCCCGTCTGCCTCCAGGGAGAAGAAGAGGAACAGCTTCTCTATCTTCTCCCAGGAGATAAGTGCAGGGGCGATATACTCACGAGAGAAAGAATCTCGCTGGGGCCTCCAAAATGTTGTGAAATGCACTTACACG
Organism: Cynocephalus volans; assembly: GCF_027409185.1. NCBI lineage: Eukaryota > Metazoa > Chordata > Mammalia > Dermoptera > Cynocephalidae > Cynocephalus > Cynocephalus volans. Next base: position 58,226,153 of record NC_084469.1, read on the forward strand.
CCACTCGTGCAGAAAAGTGCAGTTTATTCACTCCAGCTGGCCAACATCCATCTCCCAAGGTGCAACCAAGGAAGAACAGCATTGGGTTTTGGTCTTGTAGGGTTTTTAAAGATAAAAACTACATCCCGTCGGCACACGGGTTTGTCCAGGTGCACAGAGCAAGCTAGGGAGCTAGGTCACAGAGGCCAAGAAGGAGCCATTCGAGCAACCAAGCATACAAGTTTTCATTGTGTATGGATCCTGTTCCCATGTAATAGTTCACTGTGTACGGCTCCTGTTTCTATGCAGTTGCTTTTTGTTTCTATGAGAAAGTCAATGGTTTCTCATGCAGAATGGGAGGTACTCTGCAGGTCAGGCAGGGGGCAAAATGGAGTTACTTAGGTTAAGCAAGCAATTCTACAGAAGCAGATAGCGTACGTTATGAGGGTGTAGGGAGCTCTATTTCAGCATCACCAAAGAACACCAATAAAACCCAGAAGGACAAGAAGCCCCCGGGCTCCCAAGCTGGAGTGGGGAGAAGGCTGAGGTCCTCAGTCACGCCCCCCAACATCCACATCCAGCCCAGCAATGACCAGCAGGCCCCTGCCAGAAGGGCCCCAGGCTCCCAAGCTGAGGTGGGGGTGGGGGGACCGAGGGCCTCAGCCACATCTCCCTGATGTCCACGTCCAGCCCAGCTGTGACCAAGGTACCACTGGAAGTCCCCTGGGCTCCTCTGCTGGGATGAAGGGGGTGCCATGGGCCTCAACCATGCTCCTCCCCCCTTCCTCGTCCTTCCACCCTAACCCCGTCTCCTTTCGTCTCTCCCCCTCCACCCCAGTTACTCCACAACAAGATCTGAGAATGTAAAATAATAATTAACTGATTAATTTTTTAAATTAAAATTTTTTAAAAAAAGGAGGGTCAGTGAATTATGTAAGACAGAATGCCTTTGGCCAGGATCTATACCCACTTTCCCAAATTTTGTCACTCCTCACTGTGTAGACGATTTTGAGTGCTGCCCAGGGATGATCCTACCCAAACGACATCTTATCTAATTATGAGATTCCTTACCTCTTTCATGTAACTTTCCTGAGAAATCTAAATGTTCCATAATTTGAGAGTCTGTGACCTAGTCACCTTCCATCTCACAGGTAAAGAGGACAGTGTCTAACTAACAATGAAAGACTAAGTGTCTATGATAAACATAGACTAAGTGTACTTCAAGAAGTAAATGAAATTAAAAGATAATACAAATCTTTCCATGAACTTTTTAAAGACCCCTCATATACCCATACATTATAATCATTCATCATTTAGTTATACATATATACTTTCTAAGCAAATAATTTTTAAGTTCAAAGCAATATTGGCATATGTACTTCGTCCTTTGAAATCTTTTCCTTATTAAAAGACAATGGTATCAATAAATAGACCATTGATCAGAAATAAAAACTCTATTAAAAGATATAACAAGCCCAAGATTCTATTAATGGGATAACAAGCCCAAGATTCAGGAGTGTGGTCACCTTGGTGGGGAGGAAGTGGGTGGAGGAGCTGGAAGTTACTGTTAGAGTTCTAATTGTCCCATTGGGTCATGGGTTCATGGCTGTTAGTTATTAATAAATAAGTAGATAATTAAACATGAAACGATACAGGGAAAGCAGTGTTTCAGAGCGCGGCATACACCGCACAAGTGTCAGCTACGGTTATAGTGTATTACGTTTATTGCTGGTAAGCATTCCCCACCCAGCCTCCTTTCCTGCTCTCCCTCCCTCCTCCACTGTTCTGGCACTGGACACTGACAGGGAGGGGGAGGACGATCTTTGCTCTCTTGTTGTCAGAAGCAAAATCTATTTGATTGGTGCCACAGCCCCTTTTCCTCTATTTCGGTAGCCAGTAGCCAGCAGGCACCCCACGATGCAACAGAAGGTGGCAGGGAAGAGTGAAATTCTACAGCCACGGCTCACACCCAGATGCCTCTCCATGCCCACCTGCCCCCTCCAACGACGCAATTCCAATTGAGCAAGGATCCTCTGACAATCTTACCACCATCCATCATGCTTCAGCTCTATGCCCCTCACTCTCCAACCTTTCCCACCCCACTCCAGAACCCAGAAGGATGCCTCGCTCCTTCTGATGAGTGACCCCCAAATACCGAGGCAGGGACCAGCCCACCCTCAGGCCCTGTATATCTGCATCTCACCCTCAGGAAGGATTTGAGTAGGCCTCCTCTGTCCATCTGTGCAACGTTCCCCAAGAAAGGCAGAGGATGGGGACCTGGTGGGAGGTGTCTGTGGCCCTTTGGGCGGCCCCTGACCAGGAGAAGCAAGAGGCCGGTGAAGAGAGCAAAGAGGAGGAGGACACTGAGCCCCATGGTTCTGGTCTGACTCCTTCCACCCCACTGCAGCCTGGAGCGGGGCCTTTTATCCTGAGCCTGCCTCCCCACCCCAGTTATGCAACTTAATCCACTCCCCGCCTCCCCTGTCATCATTGAGAGTGTGAACTTAGTAGAGAAGTGCAAGGGGACTCACACTTCCTGCCTGGGCAGCCCAGTGACCTGCTTACTCCCTATTTCTTTACCCCCTCCCTAAATGTTGTCAGGGATACTGTGGTACAGATACCAAAGTCCAGGTGCGTGAGTGTGTGTGTGTCTGTGTGTGTGTGCGCACACGTGTGTTTATTTTTATGAATGTGGGTGAGCATGTACTTGCCTCCTTAGTTTTGCCTGTTTGTTTATGCTTCATGCATTTGTCCATGCCTGCTTGCATCAGTGTGTATGGTTCTACTATTTTATATGTGAAGGGGTGTTTGTATTTTTGTGAACGTGCTAGTGTGTCTTTCTGTGTACGAGTCTGGGTGTGTTTATGTGTATGTTCTTGCTTGTGGTGGTGCTTCTACGTATGTATATGGCCTCACGTGTGAAGATGTGTTACTCAGTGTCTCTGTTTCTGCCTTTAGACTCTAAGCTCCAGGAGTGCAGCGTGGATCTAGTTTGATTGATGGCTACTGTATTCCAGTCTGTCTGCATCATTTCTGTGAGCCTGCCCCCATCTAGCCTCTGGCAGGGTCAGTCCATATTTGCTGAACATGGGAATGAATGTGTCCTTGTCCACCTGTGTCAGCCTAGGCCTGGCTTTTGGGCACGAGACAGCATCTCTTTTGCAATGTTAAGCAAACCCCTTGCTAGACCCAGGACCATGACCCCAGCAGCTGAATCCTCCTGTGACTCAGGAAGAGGGGACAGACGATCCTGATGTTTTTAAGGGGTGGGACCTGCACTTTTCTGACCTTGAAAAGATGCCACTGTGGACTTTCCTGAACCCAGGACCAGACTCCTGCTGTGCTGTGTGATCTGGCACTGAGCTTGGTTCCTCATTCCAGGCCCGGGAAGCACCGATGGGGAGGCACGAAGTGCATTACACAGAGTCCTCAACTCTTGCGGGAGCCATTGTTGTTATCCCCATTTTATAGATTGAGGGAGGGAAGCACGTAGAGGGGGAGAGTCTTACCCAAGGTCACACAGTGGGTTAGAGCTACATTGTCCAATACGGTGGCCACTTGTCATTCATGGCCATTAATTAAGCACTTTAAATGTAGTGTGACTAATTAAAATTAAAATCTAATTTAATTTAAATTTAAAATCTGATGCTCAATTCAGTTATTGGAAAACTTTTAAGTATATTTGGAACAACTTGGGTATATGAATCTTCTTTTTCAGTTGTTAAATTCATAAAATCTAAACACAGATCAAGTATTTCTGAAGAAAATGTAGGATCCCAATTAAGATGTGTTGTAAGTGCAAAAATACACACCAGATTTCAAAGCCTCATTATGAAAAAAAGATATGATGAGAGGCAGAGGCAGAAAGAGGAAGAAACCCAGAGACTGGGAGAAACTGAAAGAAAAGACAAGGGGATACAATATAGAGATGGAAGCAGAGAAAGAGAAGAGCCAGGAGTCACAGAGAGGGAGAAAACAGGAGAGCAAGAGAGAGAAAGAGACTCAAAAAGACAGGGACAGAGGGGCCCACAGCACTCAAGCTGCCCACCCCATCCCTGCATCTGAGGGACCCATGGAGGCTTGTGTCCACTGTGCTCTGCACCTGACCCACCCTGCAAGTCTTGCTGTTCTGCTAAAGGATGTGCAGGAGGCCCAGGTGAGGCTGGCATCTGTGAAAGTGCTTGTTTTTATATGTGAACATGTGCTTGTATTATTTCTTACAATTTTAATGACTTTACTGAGCTGTCAATGACATGCAATAAACGGCATGTAAAGTGTGTGATTTTATAAGTTTTGACATATTTTACATCCATAAAACTTTCACCACAATCAAGATAATGAATATATCCATCACCCCAAAAGCTTCCTCATGCCCTTTTGTAACTCTTTTCCTCCCCGCATTGCAAACCCCCTCCTCAGGCAAGCACTAATCTGCTTTTTGTCACTAGAGATTAGTTTGCATTTTCTAGAATTTCACATAAATGAAATCATACAGTATGCACTCTTTTTTGTCTGCCTTCTTTCACTCATCATTATTATTTTGACATTTGTGGTAGGCTGAATAGTGCCTTCCAAAATATGTCCATGTCCTAATCCCCATAACCTGTGAACGTTAGCTTATACGGCAAAAGGACCTTGCAGATGTTAGCAAATTAAGAATCATGGCATGGGAAGATTATCTAACTAGTCCAATAATGTAATCACGAGGATCCTTATAAGAGGGTGGCAAGATGTCAAAGTGAGCAATAGGAGGTGTGATGATGAGAAGCAGGAGGTTGGAGTGTTGCAAAGAAGAGGCCACAAGCCAAGGAATGCAGGTGGCCTCCAGAAACTGGAAAAGGCAAGGAGGCAGACTCTCTCCTCAGAGCTTCCAGAGGAATGCAGCCCTGCCAACACCTGACTTTAGCCCAGTGATTTTAATTTTGGACTTCTGACCTCCAGAACTGTAAGAGAATAAATTGGGTTGTTTATAGCCGGTAAATTAGTAATGATTTGTTACAGCAGTAACAAGTATGATGGTACTTCAAAAAGCTCATGGAAAAATAGAATTAAAAGATAATACAAATCTTTCCATGGACTTTTTAAAAAACTCGTACTATTCTGACATTTAAAAAAAAAATGAAATTCTGCCATCTACAACCTGGTTAAGCTTGGAGAAAAATATGTTAAGTGAAATAAACCAGGCACAGAAAGAGAAATACCACATGTTCTCTCTCATATGTGGACTCTAAAAAAGTAGATCTCACAGGAATAGAGTAGAATAATGGCTACTAGAGACTGATAAGGGGAGGGGAAATGGGAGGGGGTGGTTAATGGATACAAAATTGTAGAGAGACAGGAAGAGTAAGATCTAGTGTTCTATAGCAATATGGGGAGACTACAGTCAACAACAAATTACTGTATAACTCTGTGAGACAGATATCACTACACACGTATGCACATATGATTTTATTTCTCCTAAATAAATACCTAGTTGTGAAATGGTTGGGTTATATGACAGGGTCTATGAACTTTACAAAAAACTGCCAAACTGTTTTCCAAAGCAGTTGTAAAATTTTACATTCCCACCAGAATTGCGTGAGAGTTCCAGTTGCTCTACACCCTTGTCAGTACTCGGTATGGTCAGTCTTTTTAGTTTTAGCCATTCTGATAGGCGTGTAGTGATACCTCATTATGATTTTAATTTGCATTTCCATCATAACTAATACTTCTGAGTATCTTTGTATATGGTTATTTGCCCCATGCATGTCATCGTTAGTAAAGTGTCTGATCCCAAAGTGTTCGTCCTTTTTTAAGTTGGGTTGTTTGTTTTCTTAATATTGAGTTTTGAGAGTTCTTTATATATTCTGAATAGAAGTCCTGTGTCAGATATATGATTTGCAAATTTATCCAGTCTATGGCTTTGCTTTTATTTTTTTTTAACACTGTCTTTTAAGGAGCTAAGGTTTTTAATTCTGAGGAAGTTCAATTTATCACTCTTTTTATGGATTGTGCTTTTAGTGTCAAATCTTTGCCGAACCCAAGGTCACAAACGTTGATCCTATTTCCTCCATAAATTTTATAGTTTGAGGTCCTCATTTAGGTCTATGATCCGCTTTGAGTCAACTTTTGCATGACATGGCAGGTATGTATCAAAGTTTCTTTTTTGGCATATGGACATCCAATTTTTCCAGCAATGTTTTTTAAAAATATCGTTTCTCCACTGAATTGCCTTGGCACCTTTGTCAAAAATCAGCTGAACATCTATGTGGGTCAATTTCAGGATGTTCTATACTTCTATTCTCTATTTTGTTGATTCTGATCCCAATACCAAACTATCTTGATTTATGCAGATTTACAGTAATTCTTAAGATTAAGTAGTGTAGTTCTCCAACCTGGGTCTTCTTTTTCAAAACTGTTTGTGCTGTTTGAAGTCTTTTGCATTTCTACTTAAATTTTATAATCAGTTTGTCACTTTCCACACACACACACACACACACACACACACACACACACACACACAAAAAGCCTGCTGGGATTTTTATTGGAATTGCACTAAATAGACAGGGGATTGACATCTTTTTTTTTTTTTTTAATGGATGGATGCAAGGAGGGAGGGAAAGGAGGAAAAAGAGTATGCTGTATAAATGAATGGATGATGGAGGACTCCCACAGGTCATCAGCAGTGCTGGGAGACAGCATGCAGTGGGTCTGGTAAGAAAGGCAGCCAGTGATGTCCAGGTCCTCTCCACCCTGCCCAAGGTGAAGCCACGGTAAGTAGCCAGATGGAGATGCTGATACTGAGCTGTGAGCCAGTCTCAGGCTACCTGTCCCATGTCTGTAGTATTCAGCCCCTATGAGAAATGAGGCCCCAGGTGAGGGAGACCTGCCTGTGTTATCATCCCTCATCACACTGCCTGGGAAGGCCCTTCCCTCTCTCCCTGTGGGTACCCAAGGACAGGATCACATGTGACTCAGCCAGGCTGCCCATCGCAACCTGGGTACTCGGAAATTCTTAGCTTGGCTTCCTCTCAGGTGCCAGTTCCTTGGCAGAGACACGCTTGGCAGATAGTAGGTGTTCACTGCAACTCTGATAAGCAGGGAGGCAACCCAGGACCCCGCCCCCACCCCCTCCCCCCGTTTCCTAGGAACAGGCTTGCTGCAAGTCAAGCTGAACTACTGAGAAGCTCAAGAGCAGGTTTTAGAATCAGTCCAACTTGGTTCTTGTACAGGCATTGCCAATGATTAGCTGTGTAAGCCTGGCCCAGAAACCCCAACCTTTCTAAAACCAGTTTGCCTGTCTGCAAAAGGGCAAAAGTAACCAGGTGAGCCAGCTGCCAGGTGGCATGATAGTGATCAGGACGGGAGGGGCCAGCCCGCCCAGCTGCAGCCTTGGAGCCCCTTACTCTTTTTTTATTATTATTATTAGCATATTCATTATTACAAATCATACTCATTCTTTATGTCCCTTATCTAATCTCTCCCCAGTGAGCTCGAAGTCAGAACATATAAAATTATACAGAGGAACAAAAAGAAAAAAGAATAAGGAAAGATAAAACAGAAATATAGTAATTATGAGACTCCCTCAAGTGAAATAACCCCCACATAATTGGCATACCCAAATAAAAAGGAAAAAGAAAAGATCAAGAAAACATATTTAAGGAAATAATGACTGAAAATTTTTCAAGTATGGAGAAAGTTGACAACATCCAGGTACAGGAAGCTCAGATGTCACCAATCAAATTCAATCCAGCAAAATTAACCTTCAAATAGGAAGGAAAAATAAGGTCTTTCCCAGACAAACAAAGACTAAAGGAATTCATCAATATTAGACCCGCCTTACAAGAAATGCTAAAGGTAAAGGGAGTTCTTCAATCTGAAAGAAGACAATGCTGAAGAGAAATAAAAAAACATTTGAAGGTACATAACTCACTAGCAAAGTAAGTACACAGACAACCTCAGAATACTCCAACGTTGTAAGGGTGGTGAATTAACCACTTACATCCTAACATCTAACAAGACAATAACAAATACAACAACCAAATAAGAGTCAGGCAATATTAAAAGAGGTAATTTGAAACAACAAAATGCCAAAAAGCATGTGTGGGGGGGAGATGATGTCAAAGAACAGAAACAATAGAGTTGGCTTTGGTTTTTTCTTTTTTCTTAGATGTTAAACTTAAGTTGTTAGTAGTTTAAAATAATCTGTTATAACTATAACATGTTTTTGTAAGCCTCATGGTAACCTTAACACAAAACTTATGAGATACACTAAAACTAAATAGTGAGAAATCAAAATATACTGCTAGAGAAAATCACTCAACCACAACAGAAGACAATAAGACTAGAAAAAAGGGAAAAAGGATCTACGAAACAACCAAAAAAAGGTAAAAAATGGTATCAATAAGTCCCTATATAATATATATATATAATAACTCTAAATGTAAATGGATTAAATTACCCAATTAAAAGAGACAGAGTGGCTGAATGAATTATAAAACAAGGACCAACCATGTGCTGCCTACAAGAAACTCACTACATCTATAAAGACACACATCGACTAAAAGCAAGTAAATGGAAAATATTTCACATAAATGGAAGCCAAAAAAGAGCAGGAGTAGCTATACTTATATCAGATAAAATAGACTTCAAGCTAAGGAAGGAAAAAAGTTAAGGAAGGTCATTATATAATTAGAAAGGGATCAATTCAACAAGAGGATATAACAGTTCTAAATATACCCACACCCAACGTTGGAGCACCCAGATCTACAAAGTAATTACTATTAGACCTAATGGGAGAAATAAACTGCAACACAGTAATAGTTGAGATCTTTAATACGCAACTTTCAGTGAAGGACATATCATCCAGACAGAAAATGAACCAGTAAACATCAGAATTAGTTTCTACTATAGACCAATGGGTCTAATGAACATTTATAGAACATTTCATCCAATAGCTGCAGAATACACATTCTTCTTAACAGCACATGAAACATTATCCAGAATAGGCCATATATTAGGTCACAAAAGAACTCAACATATTTTAAACATTGAAATCATCAACTATCTTGTCTGACCACAGCAGAATAAAACTAGAAACCAACAACAAAAGGGACACTGGAAACTATACAAATATGTGGAAATTATACAACATCCTAAGCAATGGATGGGTCAAAGAAGAAATTGAAAAGGAAATTTAACAATTCCTGGAGAAAGTCTGGCCTGTTAGCTCAGTTGGTTAGAACACAATGCTGACAACACCAAGGTCCCGTGTTCGATACTCGTACTGGCCAGCTGCCACACACACACACACACACACACACACACACACACACACACACACACACACACAAAATTCCTGAATAGAAATGAAAATGAAAACAGAACATACCAGAACCTATAGAATATAGGGGAAGCAGTTCTAACACAGAAATTTACAGCAATAAATGCCTACACCAAAAAACAAGAAAGACTTCAAATAAACAAACTGACATTACACCTCAAGGAACTAGAAAAATAAGAAAAAACCAAACCCAAAATCAGTAGAAGAAAAGAGATACCAAAGATCAGAGAGGAAATAAATGAATTAGAGATTTTTTTAAAGACACAAAAGATCAATGAAACAAAGAGTTGGCTTTTTGAAAAGATTAACAAAATCAAGAAACTTTTATCTAGACTAACGTCAAAAAAAGAGAGAAGACTTAAATCAATAAAATCAGAAATGAAAGAGGAGACATTACAACTGATACCACAGAAATAAAAAGGATCATAAGAGACTACTATGAACAACTACATGTGAACAAACCGGAAAACCCAGAAGAAGTGGATAAATCCCTGGACACATAAAACTTACCAATATTGAATCATGAAGAACTAGGAAATCTAAATAGACCCATAATGAATAATGAAATTAAAGCAGTAATGAAAAGTCTTCCAACAAAGAAAACCCCAGGGCCAGATGGATTCACTGCTGAGTTCCACCAAATATTTAAAGAAGAACTAATATCAATTCTCAGATTCTTCCAAAAAATTGAACAGGAGGGAATACTTCCAAATTCATTCTGTAAGCCAGCATTACCCTCATACCAAAACCAGAAAAAGACACAACAAAAAATAAAACTACAGACCAACATCCCTAATGAACACAGATGCAGAGATCCTCAACAAAATACTAGCAAACAGAATCCAACAACACATTAAAAAGATCATTCACTGTGATCGTGATTCATCCCAGAGATGCAAGGATGGTTCGATATATGCAAATCAGGTATATGTACCTCAACACTACGAAGGCCCCAAACTAATATACTGAATGGACAAAAATTAGAGGCTTTCCTATAAAATTTGGAACAAGACAAGGAGGCCCACTTTCCCGATTCTTATTCCACATAGTATTGGAAGTGCAATAAGGCAAGAGAGAACAATAAAGGGCATCCACATCAGAAAGGAGAAAGTCAAACTATTTCCACTTGCCAATGACATGATCATATACATAGAGAATCCTATAGACTCCACCCAAAAATTACTAGAACTAATAAAGGAATTCAGTATGCTGGCAGGATACAAAATCAACACACAAAAATCTATAGGCTTCCTATATGCCAATAACAAAATGGCTGAAGAAGAAAACAAGAACGTAATCACATCCTCAACAGCTACCACAAAACATGAAATACCTAGGAGTAAATTTAACCAAAGAGATGAAAGACCTGTACAATGAAAACTATAAAACGTTGGTAAAAGAAATTGAAAAGGACACAAACACATAAAAAGGTATCTTATGTTCATTGGTTGGAAAAATGTCCATATTACACAAAGTAATCCATACATCCAACGCAATCCCTATCAAAATACCAATGACATTCTTCACAGAAATAGAAAGAATGATCTTAAGATTTGTGTGGAACCACAAAAGACCCCGTACAGCTAAAGCAATCTTGGACAAAATGAGCAAAGTTGGAGGCACCATATCACCTGACTGCAAAATATACTATAAAGCTGTAATAAACAATACAGCATGGTACCAGAATATAAACAGACAAATAGACCAATGAAACAGAATATAAAGCCCAGAAATAAACCCATGAACTTACAACCAACTGATTTTCGACAAAGGTGCCAAAAATATACATGTGGAAAGGACAGCCTCTTTGATAAATAGTGCTGGAAAGCCCGGATATCCATATGCAGAATGTTGAAACTAGACCCTTATCTTTCACCACACACAAAAACCAACACAAAATGGACTAAAGGCCTAAATTTTAGACCCAAAACTATGAAACTAGTAAAAGAAAACATAGGGGAAACACTACATAAAATGGGAGTGGGCAACACTTTTAGGGACAAGACTATAAAGGCACAGGCAACTACAGCAAAAATACACAAATGGGATTACATCAGACTAAAAAGCTCCTGCACAACAAGGGCCACCATAAGCAAGAGAAGAGGCACCTACAGAATGGGAGAAAGTGTTTGAAAACTACACATCAGACAGGGAGCTAAAACCCAGAATATATATGGATCTCAAATAACTGAACAGCAAAAACATAAATAACCCAATTAAAAAATGGGCAATGGACCTGAACAGACATTGCTCAAAAGAAGATATACAAATGGCCAAGAGGAACAGGAAAAAATGCTCAACATCCCTAATCATCAGGAAAATGTAAATTAAAACCACAATGAGATATCATCTCACTCCAGTCAGAATGGCTATTATCAACAAGACAGAAAAGAACAAATGATGGCGAGGATTTGGAGAAAAGGGGACCCTTCTGCACTGATGGTGGGACTAAACTGGTATGGCTATTGTGGGAAACAGTTTGGTGGTTCCTCAGAAAACTGAAAATAGATCTACCTTAAGACCCAGCTATCCCACTACGGTACAAGTAAATGTTAAAAATTTTTTAAATTTAATTTTTTTTAAAAAAAGGAAAATGCCTGAAAAGCTTCACCAGAGAGTCATTCTGCACCATGACAGTGCTTCTGCTCATTCCTCTCATGAAACAAGGGCAATTTTGTGAGAATTTCAATGAAAAATTATTAAGCATCCCCCTTACAGTCCTGGTTTAGCTCCTCCTGACTTCTTTTTGTTTCTAATCTTTTTTTTTTTTTTTTAAAAAGATGACCGGTAAGGGGATCTTAACCCTTGACTTGGTGTTGTCAGCACCAGGCTCTCCCAAGTGAGCTAACCGGCCATCCCTATATAGGATCCGAACCCGTGGCCTTGGTGTTATCAGCACCACACTCTCCCAAGTGAGCCACGGGCCGGCCCTTTTGTTTCTAATCTTAAAAGATCTTGAAAGGGCACCCATTTTCCTTCAGTTAACGGTGTGAAAAAGAATGCATTGACGTGGTTGAATTCCCAGAACCTTCAGTTCTTTTAAGAGGGAGTAAATGACTGGGGTTGTATCTTTAAAAGTGTCTTGAATTTGATGGAGCTTAGGTTGAGAAATAAAGTTTATATTTTTGATTTTTATCTTTTAATTTCATTTTTCCATAAACTTTTTGAAGCCTCCTTGTGTTCTTTTTCTGACTGGTCATTGCTAGTATACAGAAGTACAATTGATTTTTTTTTATATTGATTTTGTATCCTGCAGCCTTGCTAAACTCACTTGTTATCTAGTAGTTGTTTTTACAGAGTTCATTAGATTTTCTACACACAAAAAATCATGTCATCTGTGACTAAGAAGGTTTTACTTCTTTGTTTCCAATCTGGATACCTTTTTATTCCTTTTATTGCACAGGCTAGAACTTCCACTGCGATCTTGAGTAGAAGTAGTAAGAGCAGACATCCTTGACTTACTCCCAAGCTTAGAAGGAAGCATTAATTAAATCTTTCACCATTAAGCATGATGTTAGCTGAAGATTTTTTCTAGATACCTTTCATTGGGTTGAAGAATTTTCTTTATTTCTAGTTTGCCAGTAATTTTTAATTGGGAATGGATGTTAGGTTTTTATCAAATGCTTTTTATGTCTCTATTGTAATAAGTACATGCATATGTATACAGTTCATTTGTGTGTATATTTGTTTGTTAATATGATGAATTATACTAATTGTCAAACATTAAACCAACCTCGCATTCCTGGTTAGACCCACATCCACTGTGTTTACCCCATGATGTATTATCCAGGTTATATATTGTTGGATTTCATTTGCTAAATGCTGTTTAGAATTTTTGCATCTATGTTTATGAGCGTATTGGTCTCTAGTCTTTTTGTTATTGCTGTTATGTCTTTGTCTGGTTTTTATAGCAGTGTAATACTGGCCTCATAAAATGACTTGGTGGCCGGCTGGTTCGTTCAGTTGCTTAGAGTGTGGTACTGATAACACCAAGGTCCAGAGTTCAATTCCTGTACTGACTCGTTGCAAAAAAACAAAACAAACAAACAAAAACAGATAAAATGAATTAGGAAGTATTGCCTCCTCTTAATTTTCTGAGTGTGTAAAATAGATAATGTTTCTTTCTTAAATGTTTGATAGAATTCACTAGCAAATCCACATAGGCCTGAAGTTTTCTTTGTAGAAAAGTTTTTAAACTACAAATTTAATTCTGTGATAACGATAGGACTATTCAGGTTATTTATTTCTCCCTTAGTAAACTTTGGTGATTTGTGCCTTCTGAGGAATTTGTCCATATCATCAAATTTTGTGGCATAATGTTTTCATAATATTCCCTTATTATCCCTTAAAAATTTATAGAATATATGACGATGTCACCTCTCTTTCCTGGTTGGTAAATACCATCCTCTCTGGTTTTTTCCTGATGAATTTGGCTAAAGCTTTATCAATTTTGCTGTTCTTTGCAAAGAACAAGTTTTTTGTTTCATTGATTTTCTCTATCATTTTTTCTGATTTCTGTTTCATCAATTTCTTCTTTAATTTTCATAATTTTGTTTCTTTTTCTTACTTCACGTTTCATTTTCCCTTTTTCTCTATTTTCTTAAAGTGGAAGCTAAGATCATTGATTTGAGATTGTTCTTCTTTTCCAATAATGCTTAATACCATATCATTCGTCCATGAGATATCAGCATCCCCAGGTTCATTGCAGCATTACTCACAATAGTCAAGACATGGAATCGACCTAAGTGTTCATCAACAGATGAATGGGTAAAGAAATGTAGTATAGCTACACAATGGAATGCTATTCAGCCTCTAAAAAGGAAATATTGTTATTTGTGATAACACTGATGAATCTGGAGGACGTTACGTTAAGTGAAATAATCCAGGCACAGTAAAACAAATACTGCGTGATCTCACTCATATGTGGAGTGTAAAAAAGGCTAACTCATAAAAACAGAGAGTAGAATGGCGGTTACCAGGGGCTAGGGGTGGGCGCAGGCGTGCTGAGCACTGTTGTGGAGATGTTGGTCAAAGGAGACAAAATTTCAGTTGGGAGGAGTAAGTTCAAGAGACCTACACAACATGGTATCTATAGTTAGTAACACCATATTGTATACTTGAAAATTGCTAAGGGAGAAGATTTTAAGTGTTCTCACCACAAAGAAAAATTGTGATTATGTGACATAATGAATATATTAGCTCAACTGACTCATTTCACAATGTCTGCATATTTCAAAACCATGTTGCAGAGGGGAGGGGGTGGAGAGGAACAGGTAAAGGGGCATGAAAATCAACTACAATCTATATTGAGAAGTAAAATTTTTTAAAAAGTAAAAAAAAATTTTTTTTAAGTATAAAAAAACGTTGTATACCATAAACATATGCAATTTTTGTCAATTAAAAATAAATAAATAAAATAAAAAATAAAATTCCTCCAAGTATTGCTTTAGCTGTAGCTCACATATTTTGATATGTTATGTTTTTATTTTCATTTAGTCCAAAATACTTTCTAATTTCCTTTTACATTTCTTCTTTGACCCGTGGGTTATTTAGAAGTTGTAATTTGCCTTCTATTTGAGGATTTTCCAGAGATCTTTCTGAAATTGATTCCTAATTTAATTCTATTATAATCAGAGAACACACTTGCATGACTTGAATCTCTTTAAATTCATCAAGACTTGTTATATGGCTCAGAATATGTTCTGTATTTGTAACTATTTTCTCTGCACTTGAACAGAATGTGTACTCTGCCATTGGTGGGTGAAGTGTACTATATACATGTCACTCAGGTCAAGTTGGCTGTTAATGTTGTTTACTACTACTATATCCTTGCTGAGTTTCTACCTTAGTAGAAACTAGCAAGTTTCTACTTAGTAGCTCCCTAAGTTATCAGGAGAGAGGTATTCAAGTATTTGAGTGTAACTGGGATTTGTCTATTGCCCTTTGCAGTTCTATCAGTTTTTGCTTAACGTGTTGTGAAGCTCAGTTGCCCGGTGTATAAAAGTTTGGAGTTGTTAGGTCCTCTTGATAAACCGATTTCTATCATCATTAAATGGACATTTTTATCCCTGGTAAGATTCTTTTCTCTGAAATCTACTTTTTCTGATATTATAGCCACTTTTCCATATATACGTGTGTGTGTGTGTGTGTGTGTGTGTGTGTGTGTGTGTGTGTGTGTGTGTGTAAGTATGTATATAGTCAAATATATATATAGTTCTTGTGATTAGTGCTAGCATGGTATATCTTTTCCTATCCTGTTTTATTTGTGTCTTAAGTTATTTGTATCTTTGTATTTAAATGTGTTTCCTATAGACAACGTATAGTTGGGCATTGCTTTCCTTTTTCTCCAATCTAACAACTTTTGAGTGTTTATACAGTTTGCATTTAATGTAATTAAAGATGTCATTAGGTATAAGTCTATATGCTACTTATTTGTCCCATCTGTTCTTCAATCTCCTTTCCCTCTTTTTCTACCTTCTTTTGGGTTATTTCTCATGGGTCCATTTTGTCTCCTGTCTTACTAGCTCTAACTCCTTGTTTTGTTTTGTTTTGTGTGGTTACTTTAGGGTACATAGTACACATTTTTAACTTATCACATATTCTTATGACTCATTTTTATTTCCTTTGTTGACTTACTAGCTGTAACTCTTTGCTTTATTATTATTATTGTGCTTGCTCTAGTTCATAGTACACATCTTTAACTTATCACAGTCTACCTTCAAGTGATATTATGTTACTTCACACAGAGTATATGAACCTTAATATACAGTATGTCTTGAAGCTCTGGGTTAGGGCCGGCCCCGTAGCGCACTCGGGAGAGTGCGGCGCTTGGGAGCGCAGCAGTACTCCTGCCGCGGGTGCGGGTTCGGATCCTATATAGGATATGGCCGGTGCACTCACTGGCTGAGCCCGGTGCGGGCGACACCAAGCCAAGGGTTGCAATCCCCTCACCGGTCACAAAAAAACAAACAAAAAAAGAAACTCTGGGTTATTGTTATAATACATTTTACTTCTACATATGTTATAAACTTCACACTGTGTTACAACTTTTGTTTAAAGTCAGTTACCTTTTTAAATGGTTTAAATAATAAGGGGGAAATCTTACATATTTACCAGTATAGTTGCCATTTCCAGTTCTCTCCATTCCTTTATGTAGACCCATATTTCCACCTGGTATCATTTTTCTTCTGCCTGAAATCCTACCTTTAACATTTCTTGTAGTGCAGTTCTGCTGGTGATGAATTCCTTAAACTTTTGTATATCTGAAAATATCTTTATTTCGGTTTTGTTTTTGGAAAATGTTTTTTTTTTTTTAAGAAAAGATGACCGGTAAGGGGATCTTAACCCTTGACTTGGTGTTGTCAGCACCACGCTGAGCCAGTGAGCCAACTGGCCATCCCCCCTATATGGGATCCGAACCCGGGGCCTTGGTGTTCTCAACACCGCACTCTCCCGAGTGAGCCATGGGCCGGCCCTGGAAAATGTTTTTGCTGGAAATAGATTTCTAGGTGGATAGATTTGTTGTTTTAGTACTTTAAAGATGTTGCTCCACTGTTTTCTTACATGCACTGTTTCTGGTGGGACATCTGCTATCGTTCTTATCTCTATTTCTCTTCACATAACGTATCTTTTTTCTCTGTATGCATTTTAGATTTTCTTTTTACACTGATTTTGAGCAATTTGATTATGGTGTATCATGGTGTCTTTTTTTCATGTTTCTTATGCTTGAGTTTCCTTAGGATTCTTGGATCTATGTGTCCATAATTTTCACCAAATTTGGGGAATTTTTCATCCTTCGTGTGTGTGTGTGTGTGTGTGTGTGTGTGTGTGTGTGTGCATATCCTGGTCCCTGTCTTTGCATGGTGTGCAGATGTCCAGTGTTTTTCTCCTTCACCTCTCCTTTTCTGTGACAGGCCATAGACACAGAGTCGATGACACACAGAGACAAAGGGGATGGAGAAAGATAAAATTGGTGAGACCCAAAGACAGGCACAGAATAGGTGGAGAAGGGTAGAGACATTGTGATCTGAGAGCATTGCTATACAGTTCATTAAGAGGCCTGGCTCTCTTGAACTCCTTGTGTCTCTCTGAATGGCCTGGAGTTTTCTTCCTGTCTTTTGCTTCTGTGCCTTTTTCTGACCCTTGTAACACACACACACACTTTCTCTCTCTCTCTCTTTGCTATCTCCCTCTTTTTCAGTATATCTGTTTCCTTCTCTAGACTCTGAGCTCCAGGAGCACAGAGACTGGGTCCAGTTGGCTTGATGTATATTGGGCTCAGGTCTGCCCCCACTGTCAGGGTAAACCTGTCCCCTCCCTGCCCCTGGCAGGGTCAACATATGGATGTATGAATGTATCAACATCTGCTTTCTCTGCCTGACTCTTTCTTTCTCTCTTGTTTAAAATAGGGAACCAGCATCTTTCTTGCAAAGCTAAACAAACCACTTGCCACCACTGAAGAGCCTAATCTAGGGAACAGAGGTGACTGACTCATGCACAGGGAGGGATGAGGCAAGGCCAATGTTCTATTTGAGCCTCAAAGTCAAAGTTGCCAGGCCCCGCCTCACCCTATACTCCTCTGACCCAGGGGATTGACAAAGTCCAACCTGTGCTTTCCTGACCTTGGACAGGTGCCATCATGGACTTTTCTAACCCCAGGACCTGACTCCTGCTGTGCTGGGTGACCTGACACTGAGCTTGTGTCCTCATTCCAGCCCCGGGAAGCACTGATGAGAAGGCATGGAGTGTTTCACAAAGAGCGACTCAGTCCTCAACCTTTGAGAGAGGTATCTTTGTCATTCCCATTTTATAGATGGAGAGAGTGAAGCAAGAAAGGCTGAGACCTTGCCCAAGGTCACATAGTAGGTTGGACAAAGAATCAGGGGTCAAACCAAGACAGTCTAGTTCTAGAGCTTGCCATTTTAACCACATCATTATGCTGCATCTCTGAGAGAGATGTGGAGACACAAAGAGACGGCAGAGAGTGAGAGGCAGAGAGATAAAGAGATAGAGGGAGTGAAAGACAGAAAAGAAGAATAAATTCCGGGGAAAGGGATTCTATGGATAATAGCAAAGGAGAAACTGGGTTAAATGAAAGTAAACAGGTTTCTTACCTGCAGGACTTCTCAAGGCCCTTGGGATGCTACTGGGCATTATAAAATGACTCACCCAGAAGCGAGGGGGCTGATAGCAGCTCCGCATCCTATTTGGCTTCTCAGCCTTCTTTTCCACTGGCACACTCAGTGTTGTATCCCAAAACTAGGACTCTGAGGGGCACACTCTGGGAAGTGCTCCTGAGTCAGAATAAAGCACTAAGTTTTGGAGTCAGATAGATTTGAGTATAAACCTCAGCTTTGTCCTTCACTTGTTGTGCTAAAAACCCTTGAGCCTCAAGAGTTAGGAAGCACTAGAGCCAGACTGAGGGGCTGAAGGAAAAGCAGTGCAAGGGATCAAAGCTAGACCTGGCCAGGCCCCTCCACACCTCCTCCCCAGACTTGAGGGAGGCTGCATGGGTTGCCTCCCCCTCTTGCTTTTCCTGGCCAGAGCCAGGCTCTCAGTGCCCAGGCCTCATGGTCCTGCCAGTGGTTTTTCTCTCTTTCCTCCTCCTTCTCCTCCTTGTGGGCCTTTCCCTCTGGAGCCAGGTTCCAGCCACCCATCCCGGCCTGTCCCCAGGCACACCACCCATCCTGGGGTTGGGCACCATCCTGCAGCTGAAGGGTGTGCCCTTTCTCCAGGCTCTGTTCAGGGCAAGCCGTGAAGGGCATGACTCAGGTGTGTGTGAGCCCAGCCTCCCTCTGCAGCCCCCTCCCCTCTCCCTGGATGCACATAATGGTAGGAACAGGGGCAGGGGCAGCAAGGGGTGGAGACAGCTGATCAGGAACACCCAGAGGCAGAAACATGGAGAAACCCAGAGACAGCAAGAGATAGAGAGTAGGAGAGACAGAGAAAAGGAGAGGGAAAGAAACACTTAAGGAGAGACAGAGACACAGAGACACTGAGAATGTGACAGAGAGAGATGAGACAGAAGGAAATGCAGAGACAGGGCAAATGGGGTGGGGGTGGGAGGTTGGGGAGAGGGCAAGAGGCATAGAGAGGGAGAGAATAAGAAAGCAAGAGTGGAGCAGAGAGACCAAGAGATGCAGACAGGGAGTCACAGAGAGACAGAGACACACTCTGGGACAAAGAGACCAAAAGGAGCAGAAATACGGGGGGGGGGGGGGCGGGAACCATGAGGGAGTGGCCCTGAAAGAAGCAGCAAGAGGAAAACAGACCAGCGGAACACAGAGGAACAGACTCCCAGACATGGAGAAATGAAGAGACAGAGACGCTCAGAATCAGATAGAGAAATACACAGAGAGAGCAACCCAAAGAGACCCAGGAACAGCTAGAACCACAGTGAGATGGAGACTTGGACGTGCAGTCACAGAGACCGATGTGCAGAGGAAGACGACCATCTGCTGAGAGATGTGCAGACATGGACGGACAGACAGACCTGGACAGCTGGCGGGCCCTGGGCTGAAGGCCACCTACCCTGTTGCTGCAGCGGAGGGCTCACTATGGGCTGGTGTTCACCTGGGCCTGACACCTGCAGTGGGGCTGTGCAGCCAGGAAGTGCAAGGCTCTAGAGGAACAGGCGGTCGCCTTCAGAGGGCCTGCAGAGATGGCCATTTCTGAGCAGACCAGCAGGGGCTACTGAGGCTGGAAGGAGTGGGGTACAAAGGCCCCAGGCTCAGGGTTTGTTCACACCATGAGGTTCTCTACAAGAGGCACCACAGTGGTTAAGTGCCCAGATGCTAGAGCCAGAGGGCCTGGCTCTTCCTCACTGTGAGTCAGCCAGCAGGTTATCTAACCTTTCTGTGCCTCCCTTTCCTCATCTGTGAGAATCTGGGGTCATCCCTCAGATTCTCATCTGGGGTTTCTCCGGCCCCAGGCACTGCCCCTGCAGGCATCGCCTTCAGCAAGCAGTGAAGACCTCCGAGGAGGTTTGCCCTGACCACTCTCTGGGACTTGGGTATGGATAGGCAGAGCCTGGAAGAGTGAATCCAGAAGGAAGTGGGCTGCCTGGAGGAGAATATGCACACTACATGTGGTGAGAGACAGGGGCCAGGGGAGAGTCACACACGCGTGGGCACACATGTGCAGGTATCAAGCTCAGACTAGTCCAAGCCCGGCTCTTCTCACCACATGATCTTTTGACCTCAGACCAGCCCCTTCCTCTCTCTGAGCCTTCAGTCCCTCTTTACAAGGGCAGTTGGACTCGCTAGCCTTAAAATAGTACTGGCATTTGCACCCATTCCTTTTCCTTAATCAATCATCAACTCAATAATAAATTACACATATTAAATTTAAAACCTTTGAGAGCCTCTGAGTGCAGGGCTCCCAGGCCAAATGGTGCCCCTCTGTGGATTAGAAAAGTTGCCCCTTTGTCAAGACATCTGACTGCCATCTGCCAAAGAGTTGTCATAATAGGTATTTAAATAATAGATATTGAAATCCAGGTGTCTGCAGTGTAATTGGTGCCCCTTAGATGCTGAACCTTTGTGCAGTTCACAACTTGCACAACCTCCCTGACATAGGTCCTCAGGACCTTCATGTAGACCAAACCCTTGAACTGGAATGTGCTTTCCTCCTTTCTTAGCTTGGCTGTCTACATCTCCTGCTACTAATCAGGTCTCAGCTCAGATGATCACTCTTCCAGGAAACTTTCACTGACCACCACTCCCCCCACCCCACATAAGACCAGGTCAGGAGCCACCTTTGGGTTCCTAAGAGCCCTGTGCTTCCCCCATCACAGCACAGACACCTCTGGTCTATGATGAGGAAAGCCCAGAAGAGGCTCCTGTCCAAGACTAGAAGGGAGGTTCAGAGAAGGCTTCCTGGAGATGTCTGACCTGACACTTGAGGAGAAAAGAGAAGGGCAGCGGAAAGAGCATGGGTAAAGATCCAGAGATGAGAATGTTCAGTGCTCTGGAGAAACCAAAAAAAGTTCATTTTCTCTGGAGCCTATAGAGTGGGAAGAAGTGGTGAGAGGCAAGGCTGGAACGACAAGCAGGGGCCAGACATGTGAGGCTCTTTTGTTCATGTTAAAAGCTTGAACTCTGTCTTGAGACACTGGGAAGCCATGGAATGATTTTGAGCAGGGGAATGACATGATCAGATGTACTTGGGAGGGATCCCTCTGGCTCCCATGTGGAGGGTGGACTGGGGGCTCCCATGTGGAGGGTGGAGGGAGAGCAGTTGGCCCCTCCTGCCCTGTGCACAGGAATCCCCTGTGATCCCACCTTCCTGATTCTCCACTCTGTCTCTAACATCATCTGCTCTGTGGTCTTTGGCCATCATTTTCACTACCAGTGAGAACTTCAAGACCTTCCTAGGGCTGCTGGCTGAAAATCTGAAGCAGGTGGACACGTTTTTGGTGCAGGTACTTGAATCCTACTCTCTTCCCTCCCCACACCTGCTGTGCCACAGTCCTTCCTCTAAGTTACCATCACTCAATTCAAAGTTCGCCATAAGCCCTTATGTTGTGTCCAACTGTCTGCTCAGTACTAGAGGCACAGCAGTGGCCAAGACAGCCCCAGCCTTTCCTCATGAGGCTCACAGTCCAGTGGGGTAGACAGACCATCACCAGACACTGGTGACCCAGAATAGTCAGGGCTATGACAAATTTAACAGAGTTAGTCAACCAGTGTTCGTTGAAACCACTACTCCGTGCCAGCCTGTGCTAGGTGATGCTGAGGACACGGAGGAGACCAGGGCAGTTGACAAACACAGGACCTACCTTCATGAAACTCTCACTCTAGAGTGGAGATAGACCTGTCGCCAGACAGTGACAGCTCAGAAAGGACAGTGCTAAGATGGGAAGACACAGGCAAAGGAATCAGGGCCAGGGTAGGAAAGGCACAGAAAGAGAGGTTGGGGCCAAGATTGGGGAGCCACAGGCAGAGGGGTCAGGAATGGGATGGGAAGACACAGGGGCAGAGGGGTTGGGGATGGGGAGACACAGGCAGAGGGTTCCGAGCCAGAGTAGGAGAGGCACGGGAAGAGGGGTTGGGACCCAGATGGGGAGAAACAGACAGAAGGGTCAGGGCCAGGGCAGGGGAGACACAGGCAGAGGGGTGGGAGCTCGGGTAGGAGGCACAGACAGCTGTGGCAGCACAGAGGCACTGCCCAACATGATCTGGAGGTCAAGGGAGGGTCTCTGAAAGAGATTACATCCAAGTTGACATCTAAGGGATGAACAACAGTAAAGCAGCAAAAGTGAGAAAAAGGATGGGAAATGGTGTTTAAGGCAGAGGGAACAATGGGTGCTAAGACACATTCTCTCCTGGGCCTCCTTTTTCCCTAGACATAAGGCTTTTCCCTCACTCTGCTGAGGCACCTTCCTGGTCTACACAATTGGCTCTTCGAGGTCTTTGAGAAGCAGAAGGAGTTTGTGGCCTGGGTAGTGGGAAAGCAGGAGGTCTCTCTCGACACAACTCAGCAGCGGGACTTCACCGATACCTTGTCGTTCTTGTGCAGCCGGTGAGAGTTGGAGCAAGATTCATTCCTTTCTGGGGTCTCTGAGGAATAAGAGTTTAGGGACATCCTCAGATGGGACTCAAAAATTTGGGTCCCAAATCCTCACATTGCCTTTCAGTTTTCTGTGCGACCAGGTACAGTTTTCTCTGGGTCTCAGATTTCTATCAGTAAAATCGATGTGCTGATAGTGGAGCCTTTGATCTAGACCTGCAACTATAAATAGACTTCATCTCATGTGTCCACTTTGTTCATTTGATAATGGGAATCTGGGAAGGATTCTGAGGTTTAGCTTGAAGAGTGCTGGGGTTGATGGGTAATGCCTCCAGGGGGCAAGGAATCAGGACGTGAAAGCAGGAGCACTGCGTATTTGCCACCCCTGGTCTAGACGGGCTCTTTCAGCTCTTCTCTAACTCTGACATTCTGTGTTTTTATATGTAGGAACAATGGGACCCACACATAGAATTCAACCAAGAGAGTTTGCTCAATTCTGTTCTTGACATCGTTTTTGCCGGTACAGAGACAACCAGCACCACACTCAGATCTCAGATCGTGATCCTCGGGAAGTGCCCACAGGTAACAGGTGGGAACCCACAGGTTAGGACCAGCCCTTTCTCTCCTCAACCTGATATCATCAAGCTGGCAACAAGGACCGAGGACTCCTAGCACATTGCTGGGGGGTGGGGGTGGGGAACACATCCTATGGTTAATCCAATTCTGGGTTTGAAGTCTAGGAAACTGAAGGTTGGAGAAGATGCCCAAAGCGATAAGCTTTCCCATGGTTGGGACTTTCTGTTTCCAATCCTTTTCTGAGTGGAGCAGGACTCATACAGCAAGAGAGTGATTGAGTACTGGGGCTACAGACATCGCCCTGCCTTGGGGACGGGGCCCAGATGCTACATACAAATGCTGTCCCTCATGAGATTCAGAGGTTTCTGGACATCGTGCCTCTGGGCATGCCCCGTGCTGTCACTCAGGACACCTGATTCCGGGGGTACTGCATCCCCAAGGTATAGGCTGACTGTGGGTCCCTTCAGTTCATTTGGAGTGTCAAGTGTCTAGGTAGAGCTGCAAGACTCTGTCTCTCAGTATTAGGTTCCTGGGTCCTTCTAGTCCCTGACCCCTACCTCACCTCCCTTAACCTAAGTAGGGCTGAGATTTCCAGCTCCCTGACAGAGGATCATAGTGCAACAGTTGACAGCTATGGGTCTGGAATCACCTAGAATCCCAACACCTCCACTTACAAGCCATGTGACCCTGGGCAAGCGACTTGACCTCTTTAGGCCTCTACTTTTATATAATGGGCATGACGATTCTACCTACACTATGTGGTTTTGAGGATCCAGTGGGTTGATGGTACACAGTAAATGTTCAAAAATTTTAGCTATTTTGATTATTATTATAACCAAATGTCTATTTTCAATACTAAAGTCAGAATGATCTTATAAAATCCGTTAGGTCACATCCTTTCTCTGCTCAGAACTCCCCCATGGCTCCTATCTCACTTGGAGTAAAAGCCAAATGGCCACAACACCCTACATGATCTGGCCTCCAGCCCTCCTCTCTGAGTTCGTCTCCTGTACTGTCTTCCTAGCTTACTCCAGAATACTTGGCCTCCTCAATATCTTTGCATAGTCCAGGGCCTCTCCCACCTCAGGACCTTTGCACAGTGCTGTTCCCTCTCCCTGGAGTGCTCTTTCCTCAGACATCTCCATGGCTCACTGCCTCCTCTCCTTCAGAAATTGTTCAGACGTCCCTTTCTCAAAGAAGCCTTCATTCCCTGGCTCACAAATGAACAACTGGTTTCATGATTTACAGGGAAGTGTCTGTCTGGTTTGGTCCAAGGAGGGTTTTCATGTCTGTCAAAGGAAATGGGTGGTAAAAAGGCAGGGTGTCACCATGAAGAAGAGGAAAGGCTCAAGGGAAACTGTTTGGCCATGGTAATACCTGGAGAGAGAAGCCCCAAGTCCACCCCATCTGTGAGCAGAGCATCTCAGATCTCCATAGAAACAGACTGAGAGATTCATCAGGGAGGCCTCTAAGCAACAACACCTACTGGGGAGTGAGGGCAGCTGGCTTGGGCAGAGGGTGGCAGTGGACTGTGGCTGTACCGAGGACCTCGTCAGTTCCACAGGGAGCTATGGGGCTGTGATGCCCAGCAGAGCTGTCCCAAACTAGAGTGAGGGGCTGGCTTTATACTCCTGCATCAGCCAGTGGGTGGATATGGGCTTTCCTTGGGGAGGAGCACCCACTTGGGCAAGGTAGCTCCCTTTGGCTAAAGGCAATTCTCAGAAAGGGATCAGCTGAGCCCTTAGCTGCAGACTCTGCCAAGAGCTGGCAGTGAGTGTCTCAGCTATGAAGGAGGAGGGCAGCATCCTGCACATACCCATGGAGTCCTGCACACCTGTCCCTAAGCATTTGGCAGTGTTAGAGCAAGC
Organism: Cynocephalus volans; assembly: GCF_027409185.1. Lineage (NCBI taxonomy): Eukaryota > Metazoa > Chordata > Mammalia > Dermoptera > Cynocephalidae > Cynocephalus > Cynocephalus volans. The sequence continues at coordinate 58,251,407 of NC_084469.1, forward strand.
TAACAACCATCAAATAGAGCATGCCCTCTCCTCCCTCCCTGACAAGGAGACCTTCCCAATGACCTGGAAAGCGAGGTTTGAATTGAATATTCTGCTCCTCAGAGATCCTCAAAGGAATGCAACAGTTCAGGGACAGCTAGGCCCAGGCCTCTGGCTCACCCCCTTTTCCTTCCTGCCTCCAGCTCCATCCTACAAGGTGAGGGGTCTCCCACATATGTGTGGTCACCCCAGCCCACGTGTTTAAAGCTTCGCCCACATCCACATTTAACCATGCCTTGACCATCCCTCACACCTACATGTGGACACACCAAGGGCAAAGCTGCCCTTGGAGAATGGACCTAAGGAGGAAGCCCCTTAGGTGCTGGGCAGGTTACTTAAGGCAAGTGAGCAGGGAATTCTGCAGTCCAGGTATGCAAAGGGAAGTCCACTGCAGCATCAGGGGTACCAGGAAAGCATCAACCTTTGGCCCACAGGCTCCTTCCCCATTTCATGGGTGTGGCTGCAGGAGGGTCAGAGGGCCTCTCAGGCACGGATCCATCAGGGGTCCCTCTGCCCTCAAGATTTCAGTCCTGCTAGTGCAGGGCACAGTCTTTGTAATCTCATGTATTATTATTACTCATGTGATAGCCCTAAGTAATAATATCAAAAGTTAATTGTAATTAATAACAATAGTAATAAAAATAATAACCATTTACTAAGTGTTTATTATGTGTCAAGTCATTCTCTTTCATTGACTCCTCTGAATAGATGCTATTATTATGCCCATTTTACAGATGGAGATACTGAGGTTCAAAGAGAACCTCAGTCATTTGTCCAAAGTCACCCACCTGGGTGGTAGCAGAGCTACCACACTCTCCCCAGCCTGCTGTTCCCCAAGGCTGACTGCTATAAGCCCACTTCTGGGTGCTTTCCTGGGTGGGTAGCCATGAACATCCGGACTGATTCCTTCCATAGGGCACCATGGTATTTCCACTGGTCCACTCTGTCCTCCATGACCTTGACCGGTTCTGAGACCCAGCCTCTTTCCAGCCTGAGAGGTCCCTGGACACCAACAGAATTATTTGGAGGAGCCATGCTTTTCTGCCCTTCTCTGCAGGTCAGTGTCCATGCTGTGTGACTCCAAAGAGGATGCCTTTCCTCTCTGCTCCTCATTTAACATAAGCAGGTGGGGAAAGTTTCTGCTTTTTTGACTGCTGGTTGGGAAGACAGATGCCACAGCCAGGCTCAGGTGAGGCAGGGAGGGAGGAAGAGGAGGACAGATCTGCCCCAACCAGACTCAATCCTGACAGCACACAGTTCATGTGGAACAGTAGGCTGTGCCAGGCCTATGAAAAGCACCCGCAAAATAAGTTTGTTTTCTAAGAAATTTCCTTTTGCTAAAAAAAACCTAAAAATAAGCATAATCCTTCAAATTTTAGATAAACAGCACATTTAACCCAAAATACCAAATTCTGGGGGGGGGGGTTGTTATTGTTGTCTTGAGGAAAATATGTCTATCATTTACAACATTGAAAATGTTACAAATTAATATTCTTAATATGTAAAGAGCCCACATATAATGGCAAAGACAATTCACAAAAAGAAATAAGTAGCTAATAGGCAAGGATAAATGCTGAATCTCAGTAAATCAAAATATATGTTAGTAAAATCAGAGAAATACATATTAAAGCAATACCATTATAACATTTTTTCACCTATTAAAATAGAAAAAATTAAAATTATAATTCTCTTAATGGTAAGGGCATGATGAGACCAGTACTATTTTTTTCTTTGTTTCATAGAAATATTTTTAATAAACTATTTTTTAGGACAGTTTTAGATTTACATAATTTTTACAAAAAAATTATGAAGATAGAGTTCCCATAACCTCAGCACCCAGTATCCCCTATTATTAATATGGTAGTTGGTACATTTGTTGCAATTAATAAATCAATATTGATACATTATTATTAAAGCCCATACTTTATTTACATTTCTTTAGTTTTTTTTTTTTTAGTGAGCTGTTGCCTTTATTTTTATTTTTTCCTAGAAAATTCCCAATTATTTCACTACCATAGAGAATTTTTCACTATTTCGTGCCCCTCCACAGGCTCTAGCTTTCTGTCATGCAGCTTATCTCTCTCTAGACTCTGATTCCATTTTTTCTTTTGTATCTTTTTTTTTTTTTTCTTGAATCATGATTGATTATACATATTTGGGGGATTCAACATTGACATATGTTGATCAAATCAATATTACTAGTATATATATTGTTACAAATTGTACTTATTCTTTATTCCCCTTGTCCAATCTCTCCCCATCCCCCTCTCCCTCCCCTCTCTTGTAACCCTAGATTTCTTCTCTCCCTCTGAAAGAGTAATGGTTACTCTGTTGATTTGTTGCCAAGATGATCTGTCCAATGCTGAGAGGTGTGATCAGGTCCCCCAATATTATCATAGAGCAGATGCTTCTTCTGTCACTCTGGAATGGGCTTTGTGGAGAGAGACATCCTCTTCTTTTCTTTGGTGTCTGCTGGTGACTCTCCTTGTGTCAATGCTCTCCAGTGGCTGGCGGACCATCTGCGTGGCAGTTGTGATGTCTAGCCACTTTCACAGCAGCTGTGGTTACTGCGGTGGCTGTGGTGGGCCACCCACATGGAGGTGATGTTTTTGGCATGCTCCTTGGCACTGGCTGTGTGCCTGGTTGTGAGCAGGGGGTCCGGTCCCCAGATCCATGCCTTTGGTCCCCAGGTGGCCCGAGGTGCTGGTGGTGTGCCTGAGCTGGAACTAAGTTTTTGTACTTTGCTTACTTCTGAAATGGGGGAACTTCCTGTGGAAACCAGTACTTGAGCTGTGTGGTTGAGCTAAATTGCTGCTTTGCTGCTATTTCCCTAGGGAAGACTTTTTGTGCAGCTCAGGATTTAATGGTTGACCTTATAGGTACTTCTGGCTCTCCAGAGATCCAGTGTACCTGGGCTGTGGACAAACTCTGATCTGGGCCTGAATCGTTTCATCAAACTGCACCCCATGTGATTCTGTATTCCTGACCAGGCTCCTCTGAGTGGTCCTGTGCTGACTGGGGAGCAAATCAGCTGTCCTTGCTGTGTCCCAGTGTTCTCCCGGTGTGCCTGTCTCCCCCTCCACCCACGCTCCAGACACTTCCCATGGGACGGCCCTGCACTGGTCCCTTGTGATGACTCACCAGCCTCTGAATGGCTCCATTTTTCAGCTGTTCTGGCTCCTCGCTCCTGCGTGGGTCCACGGGGGGGTCTTGCTGTTCTGAGGCCACCAACGCCCTCTTCTCCCCTGCTGACTCCAAGTAACTCCATATGAAGGGCACAGCTGCAGCTTCTGCTGACTCCTGCTCTGTGCACTCAGCAGTTCCAGCCTTAAAGTGGCCATGGCCCAAAATGCTCCAAGCAGTTTTTCTTTCTCTCCTCCTTCATGTGACTTCTCCCCTTTCATGAACTCCATAGGTCTCTCCTCCTCTTCCCTTGAGCTCCAGCAGCCCCAGCTTGGCTGTTGTTACATTTTTATAGTTGTAAATTGGTTGATTTATGGGAGAGAGTGATGCTGGGGACTATCTATTCCACCATCTTGACTGGAACTCCCCTAAATTCTGGTTAAATATCACTTTTATTACAGGTATCCAAAATTTAGACAGCTATGCAAACACTGGCGAATATTTTTAGTTAAACTAGTTTTTAATTATATGTGTCAGGCAAACAGTAAAAAATAAGTCCACAGGGTTCAGATCCTTGTACAGGCCAGCCACCCCAAAAAATAAATAAATAAGTAAATATCAGGCAGGACAAGAGTATAAAGTGAAAGTAAAGTCTCCCTTCTCTATCCTATTCCTTTGATTGTAAATCCTATAACCTAGAGGTAAACAACACAGTTAATGGTTTCATGTGTATCCTTCTAGGATTTGTCTAAGCAAATGCAAGCATAAGTACGGATATACATATATGTTTTACAAAAATAGGTAACCGTAGCATTGCATTATAGCCCTTTTGTTTTCATTCAGCCGCCCCCCTTGGACATTGCTCGATTGCAGCATGTGCGGCTCTAGTTCATTCTCCTTAATGGCTGTGTGGCATTCCATAGTTGATGTGCCATAATTTATTCACTCATTTCCATACTGATGGGCATTTAGATTGTTTCCAGTTTTTCACTTTGCTCCAGTGTCAACTCCTGTATCACATACATTCATTTAACAAGCAACTGCTCCATTTTATGGACTGTTATCAAAAGACAAAAGTACACATACCTGAGGACAATCTAAAGTAGGAATAATCCATAGTATCCAATCCATCCTTGCAGCAGATTTGAAATAGGGTTGATTCCGGGATCTTTGAAAGCCACAGCACTACTTCAAACTTGGTCACTCTGGGAAGATACTGTAAGCCCTGCAATTTATCTCCCAGGACTGAGGGGCAGTTTCACTTCTCACAAGGAGTTGTCCACACTGTCTAAGATGACTCCCTAGGATATACTTGCCCTCATAGTAAACAAGAACGCATGGTGTCTCGGCTTATGGGAAGATAAAATATCTGTTTAAGGGGGAAATCAAGAAAGATTTAGCTGAAATCACACAGTGTTAAATAATCAGTGGCTCAGAGATAATCTCTGATCTATCTGTCCCCCTCACTCCCCATCTCTCTCTCTCTAGGTCTCCCCTTATCTCTGGTCTGTCTCTCCCACCCCTGTCTCTCTGTCTCTGTCTCTCCTTGTTTCTGATCTCTGTCTCCCCAATTCATCCTTCTCTGTTTCTGTCTCTTCTCATCTCTGATTCATCTCAATACCCCCTTCTCTATCTCCCCTCCTCATCACTGATCTCTATATCTCCTACTCCCCCAGGGTGCCGTGCATGCCCAAGAGTCTCTAGATGGCCTATGCTGAGCTCTTTCTCTGCCTGATGTGGGTGCTACAGAACTTCTCACCCACCTCGCCACTGCCTCCTGCAGGCCCAGACCTGCAGCCCAGCACAGCAGCTTCAGGAATCTACCGGCGCTTTTCTGAAACAGAGTAAGGCTAGGCCTGTGAACCAAACTGACTCCATTTTCCCTCCACTTCTCAGTCATGAGACCCCTCAGGGCAAATGATTACCCCATGGCTGCCCTGACAAAATAGACTGAGATAAAAGAGGAAACAGATATTTACTGAATTGCAAAAACCCTCCCCAAGGCTTGTTTTCTATAATTGTAAAAGTTACAGATTAACCTTAAGACCCCTTTAGGAATTCCCACCTGTGCACAGAGCATCAAGGTGACTGCTACAATGACCCTCCTGGGGTGACAATGATGAATACCACTGCCATTTTGGAACTACTGAGAATGCGCCCACGATGCAACCAGGAAGAACAGAATGGACCACCTCTAGTGACACTGGCCTGCCACCCTTTAACTCCTTTCTCTGTAAAAGACCCTGAACAGCTCCCTTCGGGGGGCTAGCTTTACTCTTGCTACCCCCTTATGCATAAGTCTATCTCCTCTTTTAATAAAGCATTGCTTGCTTTACTGTTGGGTACATTGTTCATTTGTATGACTTTGGAATCTGAGAGCCTAATTTAATCACTGGCAAAAATTGGAAAGCTTTGGGCACCAGAGAGGACTCTAGATGTAAGAGGCAAGTGGCCACTGGGACTGTTTTGCTCCCATGTCTCTGCTGCTGGTAGATCTCTCCTGGAGTCCCTGGCCTAAATTCTGACAAGGCAATGCTTTACTCTCTTTACCTTTCTCTGATTTTCTGAGCCTTCTTCTCTTTGGTTGGACTGTATCCACTTCTGTATAGGTGCACCCTGGAGGGCTCCTGGCTATGCTGTGCTTTTCTGATTTAAATCTAGTCGGTAATTTTCTTCTTTATGCTGAAAACAGTGAGGAGAACTGTTTTTATCAATTACTGTTAATGGAATAGGTTGGCCCCACCGATTGGGACTAGGCTAAACTGGACCCCACTGCTCCTCTTTTCTCTTTGTTTGGTTAGACATTTAGTTGAGTACCGATAACCTAAATAAACCTTCCAATCCTTGCATCAACTTTTTGACTTTCAGGTCATTTGCTTAAGGTGAGAGAGCAAGCCGAGCCTGACCTGTTGGTAACATTTCCAACTATCCTGCAACCACGAGAGTGCCTACAGACCCAAGCCCATCTCCCACCCTAATATCAGCCATCACCTGGCTATAACCCTGAGCCATCCTTCCATGGTCTAGCTTCGGTTTCCCTACGTGCACAACACGGAGGTTTTATTGGGTCCACATGTAGGCCCCAAGTATGATCCTTTGCTTTGGAACTTCCCTTAAACACTTCTTGTTGTATCCTCAGTTTCTAGAATAGCAACTGGCACACAGTAGATGCTTAATAGACATTTGCTGAATAAATGAAATTTTAAAATGAATCCTGGCTCTGACACCCAACTGTGTGACTTTGGTCAATCCTCAGTTTCCTCATTTATAAAATTGGTTAATAAAACTACCTGCCTCATAGGACCATTATTAGTCTTCATTCAATAAATTTTTATCAAGCACCTACTTTGTTCTAGGCACTGTTCTAGAGTTGAAGATGCCACAGGGAACAAACAGACAAAACTCCTTGCACTTGTGGAGCTGACATTCACTTGTGGCAGGGCAGGGGGTAGGGGATAAATAATTATCAAGAGACATAAGAAAGGACTAAATTGTATCAGATGCCAGAAGGTGATAAAAGCTATGGGAAAGTAAAATCAGTGCAGGGTAAGGGGGCGCAGGAGTGCAGGATGGGACCATTTGTAATTTTAAATAGGGTGGTTAGAGACTATCTCACTGAGAACAAGACATTTGAGCAGAAACTTGAAGGAGATGAGAGAGTGCTTGGCACAGATGTCTAAATGAAGAGAGCTTCAGGCATAGGGAACAGCCAGTGCAAAGGCCCTGTGTCAGGAATGTGCCTGAAGTTTGGAGAAGCAAGAGGCCAGTGTGGTTGGCACAGAACGAGCAAGCCAGTGAGTTGTGGGACATGAGGACAGAGAAATAATAGAGACAAAACTCATGGAAGGACTTTGCACAGAGAAGGGACTTGATCTGACTGATGTTTTAAAAAGATTCCTCTAACTGCACACCTATCTCGGCCCTGGCAGTTGTCTTCTCTGAGGTAGATGGAGGCAGAGGAGGGGCCCCAGAGATCATTTTTCCCACCCCCCTGCCACCACACAGTCCCCACAAGAGCGGGTTGCCAGGCCTGGGTTCCCACCCATACTCTTGGCTCTGAGCTGCAGAATGTAAGGGAGAGAGGGATCATGTGCTTTCACCTGGCTTTTGCATAACTCCCAGTCTTTGAGTAAGGCCCATTATGCAAAGGGAACTTGCACATAAGAACTCTCTTTGTGACTCAAAGAACCCTGTTTTGTAACATCAGCCCAGGACCTTGCTGTCTGCTGCACCCTGTGGAGTGGTGACTTTATAGCAAAGATGATTGTTTAGATCGGATCTGCTGGATTCAGACTGATTGACACCTCTTGTCCTGGCTTAATTATTAACAGCACCTCTTTTTTTTTTTTTTTTTTAAATTGACTCTTTTTTTATTTACTTTTATTTTTTAATTCAATTGTATTTATATTTATTTTTGTGGGGTGCAGTGTGTTGTGTTAATACCTGCATATCTTGCACAATGATTCACTTAGGGCAGATAGCATAGTTTTGTCCCCATTAATTCACCCCTTATCTTCCGCCCAACCTCCCCACTCCTCCCAGCCTCTGGTAACCATTATTCTATTCTCTACTTTCTTTTTTTAAACACACAAAGATTAATATCCTTATTGCAAAAAGTACTCTTGAAAATGAACGAGAAAAATCTAAGCTGAAATTTGATGAAGGACATGAGCAAATTCACACACCCAGAGAAATACCTGTGGTTAATCCGTACATTCCAGGCTCTGGTTGCAGGCGGGGGCAGGGCTGTCCTGGCCCCTGTTTCTCAGGATTCCAGGCATCAGGCTGTCTCTGTTGCTGGCCTGGATGTGCAGCTGCGTTGGCAAGGGCAGAGCTACGGCCCACATCCCTGGGCTCCCAGGACCCCCCAGGTGTGGGGCTGGCTTCCATCACAGCTCTGGGTGTGCGCTAACAGCACCTCTTTAATTCTCAAAATAATCCCGGTATGGATGGTAAATTATATGGTCTCCTAGTTTCAATCCACTTTGATTTTACAGTCCAGTTATCTCCAAAAAAAAAAAAATGGATTTCTAATCTTCAAACAGGAAATAACATCCTAAATAGGGTGAATGATAGAATTGTGGACTATTCAAACAACAAAAATAGCTGGCCTTTATTAACTGCTTACTCTGTGCCAGACAATGTTGTGAATATTTTGCAGTTCGTAGCTCATTTAATCTTTCCACAACTTTAAGAGGGAGGTACAGTTAGTTACATTTTACAGATGAGGAAACTGAGGCACAGAGGTTATCAGCTGGTAAGTGGGGAGAGTCAGGATTTATGATGTCCTGCATCACAACACTGCTGTCTCTCCAGTCAGAATCATGACAATTTAGTATTCTGTTCTAATAATAATCGCAGCAGGTATTTATTGAGTGTTCCCTGGATCAAGACCCCTCCACAGACCACCTTATTAAAGCTTTATGACAAACCTGTGGAGAGGTAACATGAGCCCCACTTCAGTTTTATTCACTTACTCACTCACTCAACAAATACTCAGTGCCCGCTATAATACCTGGCACCATAGCTGTGAATAAAAATGAAAAGCGCTGCTCTCAAGGTTTGTTTGGAAACAGAATATAAACCAACAAGCAAAATATACAGTATCACAATTGGTGATAAGAGACAAAAATAAAGGAGGCTCTTTCTCAAGGTCATGTAACTGGAAGGCAGCAAACCTGAGACTTGAACAGGGTCTGTCTGACCTCAGAGCTCAGGTTTTTAACCATAGGATTGCTTTGCCTCCCAAATAACCCAGCAACAATTCCCACCTAATGATCATTTACTTTGTGCGAATCCTGTGGTCAGACGTGTCAGGTATCACCTCATTTCACACATGGCAAAACAAACACTCCATGAGGTAAAGGAATGGTCAGGGGCAGAATTCAGGGTCTGTTTGAATTTTAAGTCCATGCTCTTACCTGTTATTGCTACATGGACACATAGAGCTATAGAGTCCTTAAATTATGGAACTGCAGCATTTTAAGATCTGGGGGACAAGGCTGGCATGACTGTAATATCGGTGAAATACTGAAGTACTTCCCAGGCTGGTTGGCAAATAACCACTACCCTGAGCATCTCTCCATATGGCTCTGGCCCACCCCAGCACCCCCAGCTCTCCCCAGAATCCAGCACCTCAGAGAAGTACAGCCAAATTCACCCAAAAAAGGCATAGAGAAAAGGGCCAATGCCAGAGACCCCTTCTCAGTTGACATTCCCGTGCGTAGGCCTTGTTTGAACATTCCTTTGAAGGCAAATAAGCACCCTGGACAACAAGTCCTTCATCTCTGAAGAAATTCCTCTTGGAAGGAGGCTATGAGGTCAAATGCACATTCCTTTGTGTCCTCAGTGTTACCTGGGGCTGTTGTCTCCACTGCAAACCTCCAAAGTACTTCAGCTAGAAGGTGACTCTCCACCTGCTCAGGGCCCGGGAGGCCAGCCTGCATGGACGGTTTCAGTCCTAGATTCCAGTTGTGTTTGGCTAATGGGGAATCACAGCAAAAACTAGAGAGAAAAAGAGAGGAGAGGAAGGATTGGTGTTATGGACTGAATGGTGGTGTCCCCCTGAAATCCATATGTTGAAGCCCTGACTCCCAGTACCTCACAAGGTGACTGTATTTGGAGATAGGGCCCTTTTTTTTTTTGTCTCTGTTTCAATAGGGGCTTTAAAGAGGTAATTATGTTAAAATGAGGCTGTTTGGATGGGCCCTAATCCAATCTGACAGGTGTTCCTATAAGAAGAGGAAGAGACACCAGAGATGCAGGTGCACAGAGAGAGGATCATGTGAGGACACAGAGAGAGGGCAGACTAACACAGAGGCTCTTCACAGATTGCCACTTGAGTTCACCCGTACATTCCTTCCTTTATTCCACAAACATCGATATCCATTTCTTGCCCTCTTGGGGCTTGCGTTCTAGTTCAGTAAATAAAAATACAACTATGTAACATCATGTTGAGCAGTAAGTGCTATGAAGAAAAATAGAGCTGGGCAAGAGGACATGTAAGACCCGTGCACCATGCACAAATCCCACACACATGGGGATGGCCACTCCACGAAGACCATGAGACAGAGACCGCTGCAATCAGGCAAGAGGAGTTTTATTCCAGCGTGCTGGGGTCACTTAGTCTTCTGGACAGAAGCGACCCCAAGTTTACAACCCAAGCACCTTTTATACAGATTTTCTGGGCAGACCTTAGTGACAGGATGAGTTGTTGGTTATCTGTGGCGCCTTTAGATTTATGGGTAGACTTCAGCAGGCTGGTACCCTGATAGATTTTGTGGCGCTTTTAGATTTACAGGTGGGCTTTAGCAGGCTGGTACCCCGATAAGGAACAGTGCATTTCTCAATCATTTATCTTCCCCGGGGTCTGGCCAGGTGGCCTTTAGATAAGGAACTAGTCAGTTCCTGGAACCAGGTGGGGGTCATTCCCTTCCTGGAATGTTTAGTGTGCTCGGGCTCGCCTGACCTTTATATGGCCCCTTAGAAGCTGCTTTACTTAAAATGTTTTTAGCAAGCATTTGTTACAAAACTGCGTATATTAAAGTTACATTTTTCTACAATCCCCCTACAATCCCTACAATTCCCCTACAATTCCCCTACAGACAGAGGGTGGGGCTGCTGTTTTAGCTGGGCAGTCAGGACAGAGGATGATGTGTGAGCAGCAGCCTGGAGACACTAAGGTCATGACTCAGAAAAATGCCAGGAGACTGGACATGAAAGAAAGCAGACCCAGCAGTGACCTGTCCGTAATTTGGACTTTTATCCCAAGAGCAGAAGGTGGGGACATGATCACGCCTGTATTTGGGAGGGGAGGGGTGCCTAGCTGGTACAGGGACCCGAACCCTTGACCTTGATGTTTCAAATCCATGCTCTAATCCACTGAGCTAACCAGCCAGCCAAGACCTGTGTTTTATTGAGAGGCGTGTGGCTGCTGTGACGAGTGGGACAAGTGGGAAACCAGTGTGGGAGCCAGGTAGGGGCCCACACTTCAGTAATTGTATGAGTCTGTTAGGACTGCCCTAACAAAGTGCCACAGCCTGAGGGCTTCAACAACAGAAGTATATTGTCTCACACTTCTGTAGGCCAGAAGCCCAAGATCAAGGTGTTGGCAGGGCTGCTGGTTCCTTCTGAGGGCTGTGGAGAAGAATCTGCTCCATGCCTCTCTCCTAGCTTCTGGCTGCCAATCTCTGGTGTTTGTTGGCTTGTAGATACATCACCTAACCTCTGCTTTCATCTTCATATGGTGTTCTCCCTGTGTAGGTCTCTGGGTCCAAATTTCTCCTTTTGGAACCCTCCTACACAGTTGGTGGGATGTAAATTAGTGCAATCATTATGGAAAACGGTGTGGAGTTTCCTCACACAACTACAGATAGAACTGTCATACGATTCAGCAATTCCCTTGCTGGGTATATACTCAAAGGAATGGAAATCATCATGTCGAAGGGATACCTGCACCCCCATGTTTATCACAGCCCTATTTACAATAATAGCTAAGAGTTGGAACCAACCTAATTGTCCATCGATGGATGACTGGATAAGGAAAATGGAGTACTTATACACAATGGAGTACAAATCTGCCATAAAAAAAAGAATGAAATTCTGCCATTCGCAGAAACATGGATGAACTTAGAGAAAATTAGGGTAAGTGATATAAGCCAGGCACAGAAAGTGAAATACTGCATGTCCTCACTCATAAGTGGAAGCTAAAAAAAATAAATAAATAAATTTAGAAAAAGAAAGACAAATATAACAATCACAATACTATGTTGAACTTTCAAAAGGAGAGAACAGAACTGAGGTTACCAGAGATGGGAAAGGGGGAGGGGGAAGGAGGTTAGTGAGAAATTGATAAAGGGCCACAAAAAACAGTAACATTGTATAATGTTAAATATACTAATTATCCTGATTTGAGCATCACATATTGAACACAGGTATTGATATTGAATGCAGTACCCCACAGATATATACAATCAATTATGATTCAATAAAATAAAATAAAAAGAATGAGTACACTCAGAAAAAAAAAACACCAAATATCCCCTTTTTATAAAGACAGTGTATTGGATTAGAGTCTAGCTAATGACCACATCTTAACTTGATCATCTGCAAAGACCCTGCCTTCAAATATGGTTACATTCACAGGTACTGATGGCTAATATTTCAAAGTCTTTTGGGAGAGACACAATTCACAGTATAACGGGGTGGAGATGCAGAGAAATGGACACATTCAAGAGATATTTAGGACATAACATCAGTGGGATTTGGGGATGGGTTGCAGATGGGCACTGGGGGAGGGAGGTGAGTCAAGGACGAAACTAGGGTTCTGGCTGGGAAAATGGGAAGAATGGAAAATTTCTAAACACACAAAGAGCTGTGGGCTTGCCTTGGGTTGAATGTCCCCCCAAAACTTAATCCCCACTGTAACTGTTGAGGGTGGGAAATCCTATTATGGTAATTGAAAGGTGGGGCCTTGAAGAGGTGATTAGACTGTAGGACCATGCTGTAGTGAATGATTAAAAACGGTGGTCACGAAGCAACCCAATTAAAAAATGGGCAAAAGAGCTAAGGAGGCATTTCTCTAAGGAAGATATACAAATGGCCAACAGACGTATGAAAAAATGCTCAACATCACTCAGCATCCGGGAAATGCAAATCAAAACCACATTGAGATACCATCTAAACCCAGTTAGGATGGCTAAAATCCAAAAGACTCTGAACGATAAATGCTGGCGAGGTTGCAGAGAAAAAGGAACTCTCATACATTGTTGGTGGGACTGCAAAATGGTGCAGCCTTTATGGAAAATGGTATGGAGGTTCCTCAAACAATTGCAAATAGATCTACCATACGACCCAGCTATCCCACTGTTGGGAATATACCCAGAGGAATGGAAATCATCAAGTCGAAGGTATACCTGTTCCCCAATGTTCATCGCAGCACTCTTTACAATAGCCAAGAGTTGGAACCAGCCCAAATGTCCATCATCGGATGAGTGGATACGGAAAATGTGGTACATCTACACAATGGAATACTACTCAGCTATAAAAACGAATGAAATACTTCCATTTGCAACAACATGGATGGACCTTGAGAGAATTATATTAAGTGAAACAAGTCAGGCACAGAAAGAGAAATACCACATGTTCTCACTTATTGGTGGGAGCTAAAAATTAATATATAAATTCACACACACACACACACACACACACACACACACACACACACACGGGGTGGGGGGAAGAAGATATAACAACCACAACTACTTGAAGTTGATACGACAAGCAAACAGAAGGGACATTGTTGGGGGGGAGGGGGGGAGGGAGAAGGGAGGGAGGTTTTGGTGATGGGGAGCAATAATCAGCCACAATGTATATCGACAAAATAAAACTTAAAAAAAAAAAAATAATAAAATAAAATAAAATAAAATTTTCTTTGGAAAAAAAAAAAAAACGGTGGTCACGGGCATGGTTTGGAGGCTTTAAAAAGAAAGTGAATGAGGAGGTTAGTCTCTCTCTGCTTTCACCATCTTGCAATGTGAGACACCTGGGTCACTGTCACCACCACCAAATGTTTTCCTTGGACTTTGAATTTCTGAGCCTCAGAAATTATAAGCAGTAAATTTCATTTCCTTTATAAATCATTCAGTTCTGTGTAGTTTGTTATAAGCCACAGGAACAGACTAATACAGAAAATTGGTACCAGAGAAGTGGGGTATTTCTTATAACAAATACTTAAAAATAGGAAAGTGGCTTTGGGACTAGGTGTTGAGGAGAGGCTGGGAGAATTTGGAGAAGCAGGCTAGAGAATGCCTACCTGCTGGTGGAAGTTTGGAAGACGAGAATACCAGGGAAAGCTTGGAACTTTTTAGACACTGGTTAAATGGTGGCAATCAGAATGATAATAGACATATGGACAGTAAAGGCCATTCTGAAAAGGTCTTAGATGTAAGTGAGAAGGAACTTATTGGAAACTGTGGCAAAGAGCACCCTTGCTGTGAACTGGCAAGGAATTTGGCTGCATTGTGTCCATGCCCTAGGACTTTGTGGAATATGGAACTTAAGAGTTGTGAACCAGGGTATTTGATGGAAGAAATTTCTAAGCAGCAAAACATTCAGGAAGCTGCATGGCTATCTGCAGCAGCCTATGCTGTGATATGGTGGCAAAGCCATGAGGTAAAGCCAGAATGTATAATTAAAAGGAAAGAAGAGCATAAAGTCTTGGAAAATTTGCAGACTGTTCATGTGGTAGACAAGCAGAGAGCAGGAAAAATGTGCGACAGAGGGACTGGTTGCTAAAGATACTAGCATGGCTATGAGGCAGCCACGAATTAATAGCCAAGACAATAGGAGAAAGGCTCTGAAGGCATTTCAGAGATCTTGGAGGCTGGGTCTTCCATTACAGGCTCAGAGGGCTAGGGAGATAGCCCTGAAGCATATAGGCCCTGAGGCACCCTCCACAGGCTTGCCATCCAGGCCACTTTGTGAAGCTGCTCCCCACATCAGCACCCCAGCTCTTTTGGCTGCTCCAGCCATGGCTAAATTGGCCCCAGGTGTGGCTCGACCTGCAGCTTTGGAAAATATAGTTGGAAACCTTGGTGGCATCCTGTGGTGTTAAGTTTGCAGGCTCAAAGAATGCCAGAGCTGTGAAGGCCTGAGAGCCTCCACCCCAGATTTCAGAGGATGTATGGAAAAGCCTGAGGGCCCAGGGAGAGATCTGTCACAGAGGTGGAGTCACTGCAGACAGCCTTCATTAGAATGATGCCTAGCAGAAACATGGCAGAAAAACCCCATCAGTGCTATGTCTAGTGGAGCTGTGGGAGCAGGACTGCCATGGACACCCCAGAATTGTGGAGCTACCAGCATGTAACCATAGCCTGGGAGAGCGGATGTGAGGCCTGAGATCATGAAAGCCATAGCAGCAGAGCTGCCCAAGGACTTAGGGACCCAGCCCCTGCACCAGTGTGCGGAGGACATCGAACATGGAGTCAAGGTACATGATTTGCCAGCTTTGAAACTTAATGCCTGCCCTGCTGTGTTTCAGACTTGTTTGGGATCTGTTACCCCTTTCTTTTGGCCTATTTCTCCCTTTTTGAAGAGGAACACATACCCTATGTTTGTCCCACCACTGTATCTTGGCAATAGATAACTTGTTTTTGATTTCACAGATAGGACTTTGAACTTTGGGCTTTTGAGTTGCAACAAGTTAAGACTTAGGGGATGAAATGAACGCATTTGTACGTGAAAAGGACATGAGTTTTGGGGGGCCAGGGGTGGAGTGCCTTGGGTTGAATGTCCCCCAAAATCTTTTTTTTTAAAGATGACCGGTAAGGGGATCTTAACCATTGACTTGGTGTTGTCAGGACCACGCTCTCCCAAGTGAGCTAACTTGCCATCCCTATATAGGGATCCGAACCCTGTGGCCTTGGTATTATTAGCACCACACTCTCCCAAGTGAGCCACGGGCCAGTCCTTTCCCCGCAAATCTTAATTCTCACTGTAACTGTTGTTTTTTACATTAAAATTTTATTTTAAATTTGGGTTGTGATTTTAATTTTTTTAATATAACAAAGATGTAAGGTAAATGTGGGGCATAGACTTATTTCCCCCTCCCCGTGCATACCAGAATTCCCCCCACCCCCAGGAAACTATCACTGGCCAAGGTAGTTTACCCAAAAAAAGGCAGGTCTCCTTTAAGTCAAATGGAAGACAGTAGGAAGCTGGAGCGCTGAGTAAATGAATTAGCACATAAATGGAATTAGAATGCTGGTGTTAACTACTTCGGTGCTAGGAGGGGTTAATTTATCTACTCAGCCAGATATCCTGTGAACTCTGAGTTGGGTGAGGGTCTACTCATAAGCATGTAAATGATTTACACCTCTCCTTTGATCTGTTCTCTACATAACTGTTGTATGTACCCCATAGTGGTGGGGATTTCTAGCTGACTGGCTGCCATCGGCACCTCCCATAAGTCTGATAAACCAATATCTCTACCTATTGCAATATTGGGTGAGTTTCTTTGGAATAGGTGAACACTATGTGAGTGCCTTTCAGATTTGGAGCTCCCATGATACAAAGGATTATTTATTTGTTCAAATAGC
Source organism: Cynocephalus volans (assembly GCF_027409185.1). NCBI lineage: Eukaryota > Metazoa > Chordata > Mammalia > Dermoptera > Cynocephalidae > Cynocephalus > Cynocephalus volans. The sequence continues at coordinate 58,267,666 of NC_084469.1, forward strand.
AGATACATAAACTGAACAACAGTTGAATAACAAAATACTCTGTAGAAAGTAGGGCTTCTAATATTTACAGAAACTGGAGATGTAAAACTTATTAAAATTTACATATTTCATTCTATAATCTCCACAATTATTATTATTATTTTTTTTTTAAAAGATGACCAGTAAGGGGATCTTAACCCTTGATTTGGTGTTGTCAGCACCACGCTCACCCAATGAGCTAACCGGCCATCCCTATATGGGATCCGAACCCACGGCCTTGGTGTTATCAGCACCGTACTCTCCCGAGTGAGCCACGGGCCGGCCCCTCCACAATTATTTGAAATATTTGTTGAGGTTGGGAAATCCTATTATGGTAATTGAAAGGTGGGGCCTTGAAGTGGTGATTAGATTGTAGGACTCTGCTGTAATGAATGGATTAAAAACGGTGGTCGTGTTCATGGTCTGGAGGCTTTAAAAAGAGTGAATAAAGAAGTTAGCCTCTCTGCTTCCACCATCTTGCAATGTGAGACACCTGTGTCACTGTCACCACTACCAGATGTGTTCTTTGGACCTGAGACTTACGAGCCTCAAAAAATGTAAGCAGTAAATTTCATTTTCTTTATAAATCGCCCAGTTCCATGTATTTTGTTATAAGCAACAGAAACGGACTAATACAGGGCTGCTCTGGTCTTGCCAACTGTTGCAGGCAAGCATGCAGGGGGCTGTAGCACCCTCCTTTGTGGGGATCCCACCCAGAACAGTTGTTGCACCTGGCAGGGTAGAAGCTGCAAGAGGCACTCCCATTACAGACTGAATCCAGGAACCTTACAATAAGTTTTTTGAATCTTAAAATTAGACTCTTAGAATCATAGATAATAATAGTTAACATTTACAAAGCCTTTCTTAGTCCAAGCATTGGACTGAGCAATTCCCATTCATGACCTTACTTAATACTGCCATTGTCTTCTGAGTCAGATATCCCCATTCTGTTATTGAAGAACAGCTCAGAGAGGGGTGGTCTCCAGACAGGGTTAGAATGTGACAGAGATAGATTTGACCCCAGGTCTGCCTGAGTCGAAAACGCTTAAGCAATATGCCCTCCTCACACTGATACCAATATTAATACTATTAACAACAGTCATAACAACAAGAAGAATGTTCTCATTACAGAGCCTGCCGCGAGTCAGCACTACCTAGATGTTTGACAGGCATTGTGTAAGTTAAGCCTCATTTCACAGATGAAGAAACCGAGGCTCAGATGCTAAGCCACTTTTCCAAGGCTACCAGCAAGTAGGTGGCAGAGGTGTGGCTTGAATCCAGTCCTGCTGTCTGTCTCCAAAGTCCACCTTGGAACAGTGGAAGAGACCACCTCACCTACCCTGACACTTGAAGATAAAGGAACTGTGGGCCAGAGAAGGAAGGATCTGATAAAAGGTCCCCCAACAAGTTGTGGCCAAAGGAAGGCCGACAGCAATGACGAAGAAGTGGAAGTCTTGGATCAGAGCCCTGTATCTGTAGACATTTCTTTGTGTATTTCTTTCACACTGTTCTTGCGAAAGACATAAACACTGTGGACAAAGCAGGCATGGGCTCTCAATCTCCTGAAAAATGCTTCTGGAACTGTGTCTGTCTAAGTCTGTTTTGGGTTGCTATAATAGAATACTTGAAACTGGGTAATTTGTAAAGAACAGAGATTTATTTCTTCCAGCACTGGAGGCTGGGAAGTCCAAGGTCAAGGGGCCCACATCTTGCAAGGGGCTTCTTGCTGTGTTGTCCCATGGCAGAAGGTTGGAAGGGCAAGGGAGGTCAAGCTAGAGAGAGAGAAAGGAAGGGACCTGAACTCAATTTTTTTTTTTTTTTTTTTGGCCAGGAACCCACTTCCGCATAACAGCATTAATTCAACCATGAGGGTAGGGCCCTTGCAACCTAACCACCTCTTAAAGGTCCTACCTCTCTACACCCTTGCATTGGGGATTAAGGTTCCAACACATGAAATTTGAGGACATATACAAAATATATTCAAACCATGTTCTAATACCTCCACTAGTCAATGTACTCCTGCTGCTGAGGCAATTGCCTCCACCTGTCAGCCTCAGAACACCCCAGGTACTTCTCTGTGCCTTCCAAATAGGAGGACTGTTTGAATCCTAGCCTCATCTGTACGGCCCTGATCAATTCCTTTCCTCTCGTTGTGCCTCAGTTTCTTACCTGTAAAATGACAGCGGAGTGTACAAGGCCATGCAGAAGGGAGCAAATCTGAAGTAACTGCTCTAAATTTGAATTCTGGGCCCCACTGAGAGCCCTGCGGACTTGGCCGAGAGTGGGCACTGCCGTGGTCTCCAGCCGTCGGGGGGTTTCCACAGAGTGTGGCCCAGTTCCACATTAAATTGAAAAGATGTCCCTGTACAATGACCTGGAATGGTGACCAGTGACTCAAAAACAGAATGCTGGTCCAAGAACTTCAAAATCCTTCAGTCTCAGCTTCAGGTGAAAAAGGCAGCTCTCACTCAAGGGAAGAGCCAAAGGACAAAACAAAGTACTGTCCTCGCCCCAGTTGTTGACCTAAAGCGAGGCAGCTCCTCAGACGACCGGCAAATTGTGGGCACACCACAGGTCGTGGTCAGGCCGAAGGACCCTGCTCCCAGGGGGTTTTCTGCAGGGCAAGTTCTGATTCCCTTAACGGACAAATATGATCCTACATTTTCTAATGATTATGAGAAAATGGTGAAGCGCCAAAGAGAGGAAGGACAGAGACAGTGGGAGCTGGAAAGACAAAAGGGAGAAGACGCAGAAAGACAGACAGGAAGCTAGTTGGCCTTCAAGGTGACCGGATCCAGATTCTGATGAAGATGAAGGTTTCGAGCGAGAGAGGAGAAAAGAAGCATCAGTGCAGCTGCGCCCACCTCTCTCTTGGAAAAAGACAAAGAGCTACTCCAAGATTTTCCTTAAGAAGAGGACTCCAGACCCCGATCACAGTCTTCCAAAGCTGCTATTCCTCCCTCAGCATAGGAGGAAGGGGATAGACCAAGGTCTCCAACTGGGCTAGCAACTCCGTCCTTGCTAACATGGGTGGCATGGTGGCACGTAAGACCGTGTAGAAGTACGGCTTCCGGGAAAGCCAGGGTCTTGGGAAGCATGAGCAGGAGCTGAGCACCTCCTCATCAGTGGAGACCAGCAAGCTGGGCAACAAGGTCATTGTGGGTGACACCACCGAGAAAGAGGCATCCAAGAAGTCAGATTCGAATCCATTAACTGAATTACTTGCGTCCTACTAAAGTGGCTCTGCTAGGGAACATGGTTGGTGCAGGTGAGGTAGATGAAGACTTGGAAGCCAAAACCAAGGAAGAATGTGAAAAATAGGGCAAAGCTGGAAAATGTGTGATATTTGAAATTCCTCAGTGCCCCATGATGAAGCAGTACAAATGTTTTTAGAATGTGAAAGAGTTAGGGCCGGCCTGTGGCTCACTCGGGAGAGTGCGGTGCTGATAACACCAAGGCCACGGGTTCGGATCCCATATAGGGATGGCCGGTTAGCTCACTGGGAGAGCGTGGTGCTGACAACACCAAGTCAAGGGTTAAGATCCCCTTACCGGTCATCTTTAAAAAAAAAAAGCATCTGAAAGAGTTGAATTGGCAATTAAAGCTGTCGTTGATCTGAATGGGAAATATTTTGGTGGATGGTTGGTAAAAGCAGATTTCTACAATTTGGATAAATTCTGGGTCTTGGATTTGACAAAAGAAGTTTGATTTTAAGAACTAGAGCACAAGTCATCTCTGATGATCCTTAAATGACCTGCAGACTGAGCAAAGAAGAAGACAGACAATAGCATTTGTGGCTGTTGGATACTGAGACTCTCCACCCTCCTTCTAATAAACCGAATGCATTCGAGGCTTGGGGGCCGGGGTGGGGTGGTGTGGATCTAAAGGTATGGAATAGCTGGACAAGGGTGGAGGGGATCCTGGGGCTCCAGGGGTAGGCAGGGGACTAAAGTGCTCAGATCTGATATGAAGTCCTACGATCCCAGATCTTGGACTCTATCTGGCACCTGAATATGCCATGGCTCAAAATATCAGCTGAAACAGTTGGTAAATATTCTGAGAAAATGAAAAATTGACAATCTGAACCTCAAGCCTTGCTTCAACCTGAGCACTGACCCTAGATCTTGGTCACATTCTGAGACCAGATCCTGGTCACTCAGTGAATGCCGACCCTGGTCACACACCCACACCACTGACTCTACAGTGATCCAGGCCATAGCGTGAGCCATGAAGGACATCTCAGGGAGTAGCACCCGTGTGAGCAAAGACCAAGAGGCATGAAACTGTGTGATGTGTCTGGTTAGAGGTATCAAGAGAATGTTTAGACCGGAGGGTCCATCAGGAGAAGTTTTGGAAAAGGGACCCAGGAAGGTCCCTTGGGCTGTTAGCAAAATGTCTGAGTGTCCACTGAGGAGTTTCAACTTTTTCTTAGAGACTTGAGAACCCTGGAGGATTTTAAACAGGGCAGGTAACAAACAGATTTGTGCTTTAGAAAAATCACTGGTTTGGAGAATGGTTTAGTAGGGGTAGGAATGGGATATGGGTGGTGCAGGAAAGGGAGGAGACTAGGATGGCTCCTAGGTGTAATAGTCAGGGTGGGTTAACTGCTGTAACAAAGAACTTCCAAATCTCAGGGGCTTAAAGCAACAAAAGTTTATTTCTCATTCACATCTCATTTGGATGAGGATCTAGCGGGTCTCCCCCTAGTGGTGACTTAAGGACAAAGGTACTTTCCATTTTGTGGCTCTTCTATCTTGCAGATGGAGGGAGGGAGGGAGTGTGGAGGATTTCATCGCAGATGCATTATTACCTTGACCCAGAAGTGACACATATTACTTCTGCTCTCATTCTTTTGGTGAAAACTAGTCACGTGGCCTCATCAAGATACAAGGGAGCTGAGACATGTAATATAACTGGACAGCCACTTCCCAGCAACAACTCTAAACTATGGAAGGCAAAACATGTATTGCTGGTGATCAGCTTGCTATGGCTGCCACAAGAGGGTTCTGGCCATAGGGATTCAATAGTCAGGATTTCTTCATTAATTCAACACATATTTATTGAGTTCCTAATATGTGCCAGGCATCGTTTTAGTGCTTGGAATTTAGTCAAGAACCAAAGTTCCTGCAGTTATGGACCTTGGATATTTGCAGAGGACACAGAAACGCTATTTCTCCTTAAGTTGTAAATAGCAGAAACTTGCCTCAAACCAGTTAAGAAAGCAAAAAGAAAACAAGGGAGTAGTATTTATTAGCTCGAAAAATTGGGTATTCCATGAGTGCATCGGGCTTCAGTAACAGTTTCAACAACATCATCAGATCTCTCTCTCTCTCTCTCTCACTTGCTCACTCGTCTCCTTTGCCACTGCCACCCACTTCGTGTTAGGACTTTATTCAGCATTCACTTTTTCACTCTCGCATCTTTTGCTGGGAAAGATGATCACCGACATCCTAAGTTTTGCATTAACTCAGGGGAAACTCTGGCTCTGCCTGGGTCACCTGTCCATCCTTGGTCCAGTCACTGTGATTTTATAACAGGAGCTATTTATTCATCCTTGAGGATGGTGGGAGAGGCAGGTCAGTGGTTACCAGATAAGGGAGGAAGTGACTTTGTGTTTGCATGACACTGAACAGTAGATCTCTCAGTCCCAGTCTACTGTAGCCCGTGTCTAGGGAGACCATTGTTGAGACACACCCACTTGTTCATATGCACAACTCAAAAATGTCCTCCACTGAAAGCAACCCTTCCACACACAACCAAAAGTTTACTTACCCTGCTCCCCAAAGTAAAATCCAATTCCTTTGCCAACTTCTAATCAAGGAACTATGAGCGAGGTATATAAAATAATCAGTACAGTGAGGTATCAAACTCAGATAGCCACAGTCTACAGCCCAGTGACAATTCAAGCCATTCTCTACATACCTATGGTAATGTTTGTTGATTGCCTGTATCACAGACTTGCCCATTCTCTCTCTTCTGACTATAAGGACATATGTCCCACAAAAAAGTTTGAAAATACTCCTTTTCTCAGCATTTCTTGTGGCTACGGGTATCATGTTCGAAGTTTTGGTCAATGAGATATAAGGGGACTCCTGCTGTGGTGTTCTAAAAATATAAACTCTTTTATAAAGAGAGTAGAATGTGAGGGGAGTCCTCTTAAAATGTAGGCTGCCCACCAATTGCTTTTTCTGGAGAGTCCTGCAGACATGATGCCTGGAACTATGGCAGCCACCATGATCAGGAGACAATGAGCCTGAGCCCTAAAACTCAACAAACTGAGGATAATGGAGCAAAAGGATGGAGTAAAAAGTGGGTTTTTGAACACCTCACTGAGTTATTGAATCAGCTCTGGCACTGCTTTCCTCCAGACTTCTTGCTTTGTAAGAAAATTAAATATCTTTATTGTTAAGTTCGCCATTGATCCAGAATTCTGTTACTTCCACCTGAAATCATTCTAACTGCCAGCATTTTAGCACTGGACTGACACCTTTTGACATCCGGCATGGCTTCCCTAATTCTCTTCTCTGAAACTTACTTCTCCATTTTGTGCTCCTTGTACAATTTGAAGGGGGCTTAGAAGAGGATGTCCTTTCTGGGATTGTTGTACTTCCTGTCATGGTTGCTGTGATCTCAGGATTGCGTTGAACAATCACAGGCCCATATTTGCCAGACATGGGGTCTATTGGGACAATTCCCTTAAACCTGCACTAAGGAGATGCTTCAGTTCTTGAGAATTATATGGAGGTTGTTCAGACCACCAGAAATCCTGGCAAATCATGGTTCTTGAACCTGAACTCAGGGCCTATTGGATGCCTTTGTGTGCATAAGAAAAAAGCACTACCTGTAGGTAAATGAATTAGAAAAAGTATCCCATCTGGGTGGATTCATTTCTCACTGTGCAGAGGTTGATGAGTGTCACTTTCTTAAAAAAAAAAAGTGTCTTCCTGTGGTTGGATGTAGCTCTGCACCAACACAACATGACAGATGAACTGTGAACAGGATTCAGTCTCTGTTCAGTCCCTAGTGCAGTCAACAGCCTACACAACTGCACAACCTTTCCTCGCTTTGACCCCACCTTTGAGACTGTGACTCTCAACACCAGTCCTCAGAGTTCTGGACTCCTGAGTGGAGTCACCAGCACCGGACCTGCTAACAGATGTAGGCCAAGTTACTGATGGTGAGACCAAGGGTATCTGTCAGGGCATCTGCGGGAAGAAAGCCTGGAAAATGTCTGCATTAATTAATGTAAAGGTCAAATTGCCATAATCAATGGATCCCAAAATACAGTGACTTAAACACTATGCAAGTTTCTTTCTCTCTTTTGGGACCCTCTTGAGATAGGCAATTTATCCAAGACAACAGAGTGGCTCCCCTCCATGTGATCAATCAGGGACCCAGTTTCTTCCAATCTTGTTGTTCTGTCATAATTCAGTAGTTCTCAAAATGCAGCCCCCAGACTAGCAGCATCAGCATCACCTGGAACTTGTTAAAAAGTCAAATTCTTAGGCCTCACCCGTAACCCACTGAATCAGAAACCCAGAAATCTGTTTCAACAAGGTCTCCAGGTTATTCTGACGCATGCTCCTGAAAAGGACCATTACCCTACAGTGTTATCCTGACTTTCATGGTCAAAGGCAGGTTTTGCACTTTGTGAATCATCTATTCCAGTCCAGAAGAAGGATGGGATGGAAGTCTTCTAGCTGTTCAAAGACCTCAGGCCCACAAGAAACGTGAATTCTGAGTCCAATACATGGTCTAAGAGGGAGAAGGCATGCAATCTATAGACAGTAGTACGAATTCTGAAAACAGGCTTCCTTGGTTTAAATCCCAAATGTGTGACTTTTGACAAGTGACTGATTTTCTACTAGTCATTTCTTCTCTCTGAGCCTCAGTTCCCTCTTTTATAGTATGGTGTTCACTGCTGTATTTATCTCATGGTGTTACTAAAAGAATTCATAGTGATAATGAACCCTCAAAATATTAGCTTGATCATCTTAGTATTTTAATGTTGATAGGAGCTGCTACTTGTACCAAGCAACTTCACCTGTGATATCACATTGAGTCTTCATGATGTATTATTGTGATTGGTGTATGTTACACAGAGAGAAACATACTCATTTAAAAATACTTGTTAAGGTGCCTCGTTAGCGCAGTAGGTAGCGCGTCAGTCTCATAAAAATACTTGTTAAAACACTCATTTTATAAAGGAGAAAACTGAGGGGCAGTGGTGAAGTCACTTACTTGTCCAAGGTCATATAGATTGTAGGTCATATAGGTTACCAGAACTGGAATTCCCACTCAGGTCTGATTGCCATGGCCTCAAATCTTAATCACTTATCAAGAAAACTGGCTTTCTAGAGAGTAGAATTGTGGTTATTTGAGGCTGAGGAAGGTAGGAGGGAGAAGGGGATAGGGAGAGGTTGGTTAATGAATATAAACTTACGTAAATTCTAGTGTCCTATAGTTCTGTTGGGTGACTATAATTAACAATAATTTATTGCATATTTTCAAATAGTAGAGAAGATTTTGATTGATCCCAACACAAAGAAATGATAAACATGTTGAGGTGATGGTTATGCTAATTACCCTGATTTGATTGTTGCACATTGTATATATGTATCAAAATATCATTCTGTGCCGCCATAAATATCTACAATTACTACATCAATTAAAAATAAAAATAAAACATTAAAAAATAAAAAAAAACTGGCTTTCTTAAGTCTTCTAGAAGACTGCACCGTATAGTGGGTGGAGGCCTGATGTGTGATAGGAATGGATGGAGCAGGGCTGGGGGAGAAAGCTCACACCTCTGGACAACATTTCTTCCCTTTTTTTTTTTTTTTTTTTTTGGCGGCTGGTGGGTACAGGGATCTGAACCCGTGACTTTGGTGTTATAACACAGCGCTCTAACCAACTGAGTTCATCAGGCAGCCCCTTGGATAACATTTCTCATTTTTCAAACAACTTCCCTGTTTGTCACCTCTCCTGAATTTCACAATCATTTGCATAGGTGAGAGAATCCCCATAGGAAAGACGAGGAACACTGAGACCCCCCCCCCCCCCCCCGCAGATCCAGCCCCAGAGAAAGGTGTCCACGAAGGTATGCACCAGAATCTACATTAGGCATGAATCTTCGTGACCACTCGGAAGTTACTGTTGTCCCACTTTAGAAATGAATATAATGAGGCTTAGTGATAGTAAATGTCTCAGCGAGGTAGTGGCTGAGCAGGATTCAAACTCATGTCTAATCACTTTCGAAACCTGGGCTCCGTGTGGAGCTGGGAGACAGTGCCACCTCGTGGTGACTGGCCCGAGCTACTCCTGGACTAGAAGGGAGCAACAAAATAAAATAATAGCTAACAGGTGGCATTTACCATGCTCCAGGTATTGTTCTAAGTACTTAGATTTGACTTAATTTAATCTCTTCTTATAACAGTTTTATAAGTTTTATAACAGTAATTTATAATCTTCACCCCTCCCCACTTTTATTTAACGTTTCTTTCTTTGAAAAAAATATTTTTATTGTGGAAAATTTCAAACACACAAAAGTAGCTATAACGGTATAACCATCATCCAGCTTCAACAATAATTAACTCATGACCAGTCTTGTTTATCTATAATCCCGACAATTCCTTTCACTCCCCCCAGCAAATAATTGAAATTATTTTCAAGCAAAATCCAGACAGTGTATCAATTCACCTATAAGTATTTTCATTATGTATCTCTAAGAGTATCCCCATTTTATCATTAGGAGAACTGAGACATGAAGAGGTCACATAACTTGAGCAAGTAACTTTGCTGGTGGAGTACAGAGCCCAGATCAACCCTGGCAGTCTGGTTCCAGGGCCCTTGCCTTTAACTGTTGTTATGCCTCTGGAGACTAGAGGTAAGGCAACAAAGAAACTGCTATTTCTTTTCAAAGCTGTCTGCCTCTCGAGTGGACAGAATTGGAATACAAACATTAAGATGAAAGTATGGTATCAATGTTAAATTTACTGTAGTTAATAACTGCTTTGCAGTTATATCAGAGAATGTCCCTATTCTTAGGAGATACACACCAAAGTATTTAGGGGTAAAGGGCCATGTTGTATGTAATTTACCCTGAATGGTTCAGAAAAAGTACTAGATAGATAGATAATGCTACAGTTTGAATGGTTTTGTCCCCTCCAAATCCATGTTAGAATTTAATCCCCAGTACAGCAGTATTGGAAGATGTGGCCTTTGGGAGGTGATTGAGTCATGAGGGGCTTAGGTGCCCTTATAAAAGGGCTTATTGGAAGGAATTCACTCCTCTTGCCTTCTACCTTCCACCATGTGAGAACACATCATTCCTTCCCTCCAGAAGACACAGCATTCAAGGTGCCATCTTGCAAGCAGAGGGCAGACTGAACCTGCCAGCACCTTGATCTTAAAATTCCCAGCCTCTAGAACTATGAGAAATAAATTTCTGTTGTTTATTAATAACCCAGTCTGTGGTATTTTGTTATAGCCGCACAAAATGAACTAAAGCAGACATAGATAGATAGATAGATAGATAGATAGATAGATAGATAGATAGATAGATAACACAGAACAAATTATATTGGGAGTGGGTTCAAAGGTTAGCCCAACGTAAACCTGGGTAAAGAGTTAATGGATGTTATTTATACCATCCTTATTCTTGAAACTTTCTGGGACATTTAAAATTATTTCCCAGAAAATGTTTTAGAATTTAGAAAAATAGTACATACTACATATACCATATGGTTCCATTTATGTGAAGTTTAAAAACAAGTAAAAGTGCTCTAGATGAGAGAGGTCAGAATAGTGGTTACATTTGGTGGCTGTCAACCAGAGAGGGGGCATGATAGAGCCATTGAAGGTACTAAGGAAGGTCTATATCTATTATGAACATGTCTCATTAAGCTGTGTGTTTAAAAGCTTTGCACTTTACTGCATATAGGTCATACCTAAATAAAAACGAAAGAAAGGAGCACAACAGATAATATGCCATATATTCATAAAATAGATTACTATAAAGCAAGGAAAATGAATGAACTGCATCTTTATACAATAAAAAGGATGAATCTCAGAAACATAATTTTGAGCAAAGGAGCCAGACACCAAACAATACATATTACATGTTCCACCTGTGCAAAGTCACTTCCCTATGCATACTTAGGAGATAAAATGCTAAACCAACCATGAAACACTAAAATGCTATGAAAATCAGAAAGTGCTCTTTTTTGGGGAGGACAGAGGTGGTAGTCATGGGAGGATACAGGCAACATTCTGTCTCTTAACCTGGGTGTTCACTCGGTAATAATTCATTGAACTGTACTCATTTGTTGTATGCATTGTTCATGTTGAAATAAAAAGACATAATTTTCCATCACATCTAAATCATAAAATACTAAGGGATAAACATGCAAGACCTGTACACTGAAAACCACAAACTACTAAAGAGGGAAACTGAATAAGTCCTGAATAAGCAGAGAGACACACCATGTTCAAGAATCAGAGGACTCAAAATTAAGATACCAAGACTCCATTGATTTGTAGAATAAATGAATTCTGGACAAAATTATCTCAGCAGGCCTTATTTTTTGTAGAAATTGCCAACCTTACACTAAAATTTACATGGAAATATAAAGGATTAACAGTAACCAAACATCTTGAAAAAGAAAAACGAAGTTGGATTTACACTCCCTGACATCAAAAAAGAGGATTTGCACTCCCTGACATCAAGATTTATTATAAAACTACAGCAATGAACACAAGGTGTATTGGCATTGAGAAAGAAGTACAGATGAATGGAATACAACAGGAAGTCCAAAAGTGTGTGGTTGATTGATTTTTAAAAATTAATTAATTAATTTATATTATTATTTTTTTACATTCTAAGATGTTGTTGCAGAGCAGTTCGGGGGAGGGAGAGAGAGAAAGGGGGAAGGAAATAGGGTGGGAGAAGGATGAAGGAGGGGGGCTCGGTTGAGGCCCATGGCACCCCCCTCATTGCAGCAGGGGAGACCAGGGGGCTTCTAGCAGTGGCTCGGTCATGGCTGGGCTGAATATAGATGTCAGGGGGGTGTGGCTGAAGCCCTCGGCTCCCCACCACCCTGGCTTGGGAGCCCCAGGCTTTTCCGGCAGCAACGTGGTGGTCATTGCTCGGCTTGGTGCGGATGTTGGGGTGACGTAGCTGAGGCCCTCAGCTCCCTACCTATCCAGCTTGGGAGCCTGGGGTGCTTCCAACTGCAGCTCAGTGGTCATCACTGGGCTGAGTGTGGTCATTGGTGGGACATGGTTGATGCCCACGGCCCTCCGCTGCCCTGGCTTGGGAGCCCAGGGGGCTTCCCTCCTTCTAGGTTTAACAGATGTTCTTTGGTGGTATTAGACCTTTACAAGTTAATATCAAACTTTGATCTGTGGGTTTTTTGTTTTTTCTTTCAGTTCTGTGTTGGATTATTTGCTGTTCCCACTACTTAAACTCTGCACTAGAACTAATTTGTTGTCCTTTGCTTACTTCTAAAATGGGGGAACTTCCTGGGGGGACCAGCACTTGAGCCATGTAGTTGACCTAAATTGCTGTTTTGCTGCTGATTCCCTGGGGAAGGCTTTTTGTGCAGCTCAGGTTTTAATTTTTTTTTTTTTTTTTTTGGAAAGGAAGAAGTAAAACTGTCTTTATTTGCAACATGATTGACTGTATACGTAGAAAGTCCTAAAAAATGCACACACACAAAAATCCTACTAGAACTAGTAAAAGGAATTTAGCAAAGTCACAGGACACATGCTTGATGGAGAAACACCAACTATATTCTATATAATAGCAACAAACTAAAAAATGAAATTTTATTTATTTATTTTATTTTATTTATTTATTTATTTTAAAAAATTTTTATTTTATTTATTTATTTTTTTAACTTTTATTTTGTCGATATACATTGTGGTTGATTATTGTTGCCCCTTACCAAAACCTCCCTCCCTCCTCCCTCTGCCCCCTCCCACCCAACAATGTCCTTTCTGTTTGCTTGTCGTATCAACTTCAAGTAATTGTGGTTGTTATATCTTCTTCTCCCTCCCCGTTTTGTGTGTGTGTGTGTGTGTGCGTGTGTGTGTGTGTGTGTGTGTGAATTTATATATTAATTTTTAGCTCCCACCAATAAGTGAGAACATGTGGTATTTCTCTTTCTGTGCCTGACTCGTTTCACTTAATATAGGTTTTAATTGTTGACCTTGTATGTCCTTCCAAGTCTTGTGCGGTCTGGCACACCTGAGTTGTGTGGAAAAAACTTTGGTCTGGGTCTGAGTCTTTTCAGCAAACTGCTCCCCCTGCAATTCTATATTCCAGACCAGTCTCCACTGAGTGGGCCTGTGATAATTGAGGGGCAGATTAGCTGTCCATGCTGTACCCCAATGTTCCCCCCATGGGCCAGCACTTCAAACACTTCCCACGGGACAGGCCATGCACAGGTCCCTTGCAGTGACTCACCAGCCTCTGAGTGGCTCCTTTTTTCAGTTGTCTGTGGCCCCTTGCTCATATGTGGGTTCACAGGAACCCTGTTAGAGGTCTTGCTGCCTGAGGGCCTCCGAGGCCCTCTTCTCCCCTGCCACTTCCAAGTAACTTCATAGGAAGGGCACAGATACAGCTTTTTCTAATTATTGTTCCGTGTACTCACCAGGGCCAGCCTTGAAGCAGCCAGGGCTCAAAATGGTGAGAGCAATCGTTTCCTTCATCGTGGCTTCTTCTGCCTTCATGAATTCTGTAGGTCTCTCCTCCTCTTCCCCTGAGCTCTAGCGGCCCCAGCTTGGCTGTCGTTGCTTTTTAATAGTTGTAAATTGATTGATTTGTGGGAGAGAGTGATGTTGGGGACCATCTATTCCACTATCTTGACCAGAAGCCTGGTCAATTGATCTTTGTCAAAAGTGTCAAGATAATTGCAATGGGAGAAAGGATAGTATTTTCAACAAATGGTGGTAGAATAACTGAATATCTACATGGAAACAAAATAAACCCTGCCTTTTACTTTGCATCATACACAAAAAAATAACTTGAAATAGGTCATAGACCTAAAAGTACAAGCTGAAACCAAAAAACTTCTTTAAAAAATTTTCATAACCTTGAGGTAGACTTTTTCTTTTTTTTTTCTTTTTAAAGATGACCGGTAAGGGGATATCAACCCTTGACTTGGTGTTGTCAGCACCACGCTCACCCAGTGAGCGAACCGGCCATCCCTATATAGGGATCCGAACCCGTGGCCTTGGTGTTATCAGCACCACACTCTCCCAAGTGAGCCACAGGCCAGCCCAGAGGTAGACTTTTTCTTATATGCAGGACACAAATATTATTAACCATAAAAGAAAAAATTGGTAGATGGATTTAGTCAAAAAGAATAGTTTTGCTAATCAAAAAATACCACTAAGAAAATGAAAAGACAAGGCACAGACTGGGAGAAAATATTCACAACATGTATAGCTCACAAAAGACTTGTACCTTGAGTATATGAAGAACTACAACTCAATAAAAAAATGAAAACCTAATAAAACAAATGGCCAATAGGCTATAAAAAGGTTTTTAATATAATTAGTCATCAAGAAAATACGTATCAAAACCACACTGAGATCCCACTACACACCCACTAGAATGGCTAAATTGAAAGCAGCAGACAATACCAAATGTTGACAAGGATCACCAGAATTCTCAGGCATGACTAGCGGGTGCATAAAATGATAAAACTGCTTAGAAAAACTTTCTGGCAGTTTCTTAAAAGTTTAATAACCTGAAACAACGTAGACAAATTTCAAAAACATTGTGCTGAGTAAGGCAAGCCTTACACAAAAGAGTACATACAGTATAATTTCGGTTACTTGAAGTTCTAGAACAGGCAAAACTAATTGACTTGGAGGGGAGAAAAACAAGAAGAGTTGTTTCTGAGATACTGACTGAGAAGAGACATGAGGGAACTTTTTGAGGTGATGGTAATCTTCTATCTTGATGGCTATTTGTGTTATACAAGGGTATGCATTTTTCAAAATGCATCATATTGTACACTTACAATTTACACATTTTATTCTAAGTCAACAAAAACATAAACAAATATTTCATTTTAGGTAATGATATTGATGCCCGAGAGTTTGGGAGTGAAATGTACTAATGTCTGACAGTTAGTTGAAGATGCATTAGAAAATAAGGCAGTTTGGTGGAAGGATAGAGGGATGGATATGACAGAAGAAATATGAGACATAATAACATTAATTAGATTTACACTGTAGAATCTAAATAATGGGTGTATGGGTGTTTATTTCAATCCTTTAAATTTTTCTTTATGAGGCTGGCCGTGGCTCACTCGGTAGAGTGCGGTGCTGATAACACCAAGGCCACGGGTTCGGATCCTATATAGGGATGGCTGGTTTGCTCACTGGGTGAGCGTGGTGCTGACAACACCAAGCCAAGGGTTGAGATCGTCTTACCGGTCATCTTTAAAAAAAAAAAAAAAAAAATTCTTTATGTTTGAAAATTTTCCTAATAGTATTGTTAGAAAGTGAAATATATATCTATCCTATAAAACAGCAATTTTCCCCCTCGGTATTTACCCAAGAGAAATAAAAACTTAGGTCTACATAAAACCTTATAAAAGAATGCTCATCTCAGCTCCTTTCTCAGCAAGAGACCAAAAATAGCTCAGGAGCCCATCAACAGGAGAATGGATAAGCAAACTGTGGTTTATTTATACAATGTAATCTCACTCAACAATTTAATACTAATACAGGCAACAACATAAGTAAACCTTAAAAACATTGTACAAAGGGACAGAAACAGATTCAAAAGAGTGCATTATGTATATTTCCATTTACAGGAGGTTCCAGAAAAGGCAAAACTAATCTAGGGTGATAGAAATCACAACACTGATTGCTTTTTAAGTGGTTGTTGATTCAGAAAGGGCATTAAGAATCTTCCTGGGGCAGTGGAAATGTTTTTGTCTTGACAGGAATTTGGGTCACATAGATGTATGTCTTTGTCAAAATTGACCAAAGTGTAAACTTAATACCTGTGCATTTCATGGAATGCAAATCATACCTTAATTTTAAAAAAAAGCTGATGAATATAAGCGGGAAGTGAAGCTGCAGATCCTAAACCAGCTAATTTGTCACATAGTATTTTGTAAAACTGCATGTATTGGTATGGAAACACTTTCTAGATAACTTGCTAGATCAAGTTTTTAGAAGTTGTTCTAATTATTTGCTCTGTTGGACTAAACTATCTGTTGGTATGCTATAGAATTCCTGGTATAATGTAGAAAAAGATATGTAAAGACTGGGAGAATAAATATTAGAGAGTTTTAAATTTGTCAAGTTTAAAAGATCACTCAGGATAAGATCAAGATGGCAGAATAGATGGTCCCCAGCATCACCCCCTCCCACAATCAAGCAATTTAGAGCTCAGGGGAAGAGCAGAGACCTACGGAGTTAGTGAAGGCAGTAGAAGCCACAATGAGAGAAAGAAAGGACTCCTCTCACCATTTCCAGCCCCAATAACTTCAAGGCTAGCCCTGCCTGGTGAGCACATGGAACAAGAACTGGCAAAAGTTGTGGTCGTGCCCTTCATAGGAAGTTACTTGGAGGCTGCAGGGGAAAAGAGGGCCTTCTTGGGTTCCCATTGACCCACGTATGAACAAGGAGACACAGACAACTGAAAAAGGAGCCACTCAGAGGCCAGTGAGTCATCACAACGGAACTGCACATGGCCCATCCCATGGAAAATGTTTGGAGTACAGGCAGTGAGACGGGCCTACTGGGGGAATACTGGGGCACAGCATGGATGGCTGATCTGTCCCCCAATCAGCAAAGGCCTGCTCAGGGGAGAGTGGTGAGGAATATAGAACTGCATGGGGAGCAGTTTGCTGAAAAGACTCAGGCCCAGGGCCGGCCCGTGGCTCACTCGGGAGAGTGTGGTGCTGATAACACCAAGGCCCCGGGTTCGGATCCCATATAGGAATGGTTGGTTCGCTCACTGGCTGAGCGTGGTGCTGACAACACCAAGTCAAGGGTTAAGATCCCCTTACCAGTCATCTTTAAAAAAAAAAAAAAAGAAAAAAAAAAGACTCAGGCCCAGACTGGAGTTTCCACACAATCCAGGTGCACTGGACCTCACAAGACCCGGAAGTGCTTACAAGGCCCAAAAATTAAAACCTGAGCTGCACAAAAAGCCACCCCCAGGGAATCAGCAGCAAAGCAGCGATTTAGCTCAACCACAAGGCTCAAGTGCTGGTTCCCACAGGAAGTTCCCCCATTTCGGAAGTAAGCGAAGGACAACCAATCATTTCCAGTGCAGAGTTTAAGTGGTAGGTACAGTTAATATCCAACACAGAACTGAAAGAAAAAACAAAAAACCCACAGATCAGAGACAAAGTTTGATATTAACTTGTAAAGGTCTAACACCACCAAAGAACATCTGTTAAACCTAGAAGGAGGGAAGCCCCCTGGGCTCCCAAGCCAGGGCAGGAGAAAGGGAGGGCAAGGGCCTCAGCCACACCCCACTGACCCACATCCAGCCCAGCAGCAACCACTGAGCTGATGCTGAAAGCATCCTGGGCTCCCAAGCCAGGGCAGTGGGGAGCTGAGGGCCTCAGCCACTCCCCCCTGAAGTCCACATCCAGCCCAGCCATGACCAAGCCACCACTGGAAGCCCCCTGGTCTCCCCTGCCAGAATGAGAGGGGTGCCTGGGGCCTTGACCAAGTACCACCTCCTTCTTTCTCCTCCCATCCTATCCCCCTCCTCTTCACCTCTCCCCCTTTCCCCCAGCTGCTCCACAACAATAGCTTAGAATGTAAAATAATAATAATAATAATAAATAAATAAATTTTTTAAGAAAAGATCACTCATCCCTTAACAATGTCCCCTGAGAAAACATGCCTTTCACAATGACATTGAAAAATACATTCATGCTGGAAGCATCTTTGAAAAGCCCTATAGTGGCAGGTATGTAGGTAAAAAACTCAGATAGCTGACACAGCCATTGAAATGAATTTCCTGATTTCAATTGGAGTGGTGACTCCAGGACAAAAGATGGGAAATTAAGGATTTGAGCAAACACTTCACCAAAAAAGATATGCAGATGACAAACAGCACAAGAAAAGATGCTCAATGTAATAAGTAACTAGAGCCCGAATTTAAACCACAATGAGATATCACTACACAACTATTCAAATAACTAGAATTAAAAGACAGACCATATCAAGTGTTGGTGAGAATATGAAGGAACTAGAACTTTCATACATTGCTGGTGGGGATGTAAAATAGTACGACCATTTTGAAGGTTTCTCAAAATGTTGAACATACCTCTAGGGCCCAACCATTCCCCTCCTCCATATTTACTCAAAAGAAATGAAAGTATATGTACATATAAAGACTTGTACACAAATGTTCACAGAAGATTTTTTTTTTTTTTTTTTTTTTTTTTTTTGTCGTTTTTTCGTGACCGGCACTCAGCCAGTGAGTACACCGGTCAGTCCTATATAGGATCCGAACCCGCGGCGGGAGCGTCGCCGCGCTGCCAGCGCAGCACTCTACCAAGTGCGCCAGGGGCTCGGCCCACAGAAGATTTATTTTTAATAGCCTAAAACTGGAAACACCCAAAAAGTTCATCAGTTGGTGAATGGATAAGCAAACTGTGGTACATCCACACAGTGGAATAAAAAGGAATGAACTAGGGCTGACCCCATGGGCGCACTCGGGAGAGTGCAGCGCTGGGAGCGCAGCAGGGCTCCCACCACATGTTCAGATCCTACATAAGGATGGCCAGTGCACTCACTGGCTGAGCGCGGTGCGGCCGGTCACAAAAAGACAAAAACAAGCAAAAAAAAATAAAAATAAAAAGGAATGAACTATTGAGAACATGGACAAATCTCAGAATGATGATGTTGAGTGAAACCTGGACCCCTCCCGCTCCAAAAACCAGTACGTACTATGTGATTCTGTTTGTATAAAACTCTAGAAAATAGAAACAAACCTATAGTAAGAGAGAACGGATGTGGTTGCTTAGAGGGTAGGAACTGGGGTGTAAGTGGGAAGGATTACAAAGAATACAAGGAAATTTTGGAAGGTGATAGAAATGTCATTTTAATATGAGCCATTCTATGTCAATTATACCTTAATGAAATTTTTTTTTAAGTGGAAATATAACAACCAAATGCAATCTCTAGATCTTTTTTTCATCCTGTTTTGAACAAAGTAACTGAAAATGACCTTTTTGAGGCCATTGGAGAAGTGTGAATATGATTATGAGTACTAGATGACATTAAAGAATTATTATTTTTGCTAGCTGGGATAATGGCAGGGTGGTAATGCTAAAATCTTTAACATTTAGCAATGCATACTGAGGTATTTATGGGGCAAATGTCTAGGGTGTATTTAAAATGCTTCAGAAAAAATAGGGATACACGAAACAAGATTGGGAAAATGCTGATAACTGGTGAAGCTGGGTGATAGGAGTTTATTGTATTCTTCTCCCTACTTTTGTAGATGCCTGAATGTTTCCTTCATAATAAAAGTTAAATAAAGTAAAATAAAAAGAATGATTCCTGGGTCTCTAACTCTAGCAGTCAGGTGGATGGTAATACCATTTACCAAGGTGAGAGAGACTGAAAGTTAAACAGGTTTGTAGGAGAAAATTGAGCCCTCCTTGAGCCACATCAAGGTTGATAAACAATTTTGGGCAAGTGACTTCCTTTCTCCGAGCCTTGCTTTCTTTGTCTGTATACTGGAGATTCAAAACCCACCACATCGGTGAGAAAATTAAGTGACACTTAATATAAGTAGAGCTTATAGCAGAAATAAGGCTCAATAAATATACATCACCCATATTAACTTGTCTTTTCAAGATTCCTGATATAGTGTGGAAAAACACCCCAGGCACACAAAACAGGCATTCACCATAAATCACGTTGTTAGCATAGACTACCTGTTGTGGCCCAAGGCCAGGTATGAGTACATATAGACACTGTTATCAGACAAGATATTCCAAGGGCCTGGAGGTTGTCTCCCAGGAGCTGATCAAGAGCCAGTACTTTCTTTGGAATGTGCAGGGTTTGAGCACCCCCAACCCAGCTGAGCACATGGCCCTACCTCTGCAACTCAAGTGGCTAGGTGTCCCTCACCAGTGAATTTGCCCTCTCTGAGCTCCATTTTCTCTGCTATAAAATAGAGACAAAATAAGACGGATTGCGGGCCGGCCTGTGGCTCACTTGGGAGAGTGCAGTGCTGATAACACCAAGGCCAAGGGTTCGGATCCTATATAGGGATGGCCAGTTGGCTCACTGGCTGAGCGTGGTGCTGACACAACACCAAGCCAAGGGTTGAGATCCCCTTACCAGTCATCTTTAAAAAAAAAAAAAAAAAAAAAAAGATGGATTGCACAGTACCTAGCACACCAGAGCCCTGATAATAATAACATTAACACAGGTGACTGTAGTTGATAATAATGTATTGTATACTTGAAAATTGCTTTAAAAGTTCTCACCACAAAAAAAAAAAAAAAAAAAAGCCTATGTGAGGTGGTGGCTATATTAATTAGCTTGGTTTAATCATTCCACATGTATGCATATATCAAAACATCACATCGTACACCATGTTATATATACTTTTTATCTGTCAACTTAAAAAATAAATTAGAATTTTAAAAATTGTATTAATAACACTAACACAGATATGGTACCTATTATGTGCCAGGCATGGGTCTTAATCCCTCATTTCATTCTTACCTCAACCTTATGGCATAGGAACTATTATTATCATCCTATTCTGTAGATGTGGAAACTGAGGCATTTGAAGCTGAGTGACTTACCCAAGGTCACACGGGGAACTAAGTGTCAAAGCTGGAGCTGGAACCTCTTAACCATTCTACTATACAGAGCCCCAGAAAACAGGAGCTACTGCGGGTGGCAAAATTATTATTGGTATCGTAAACAATAATGGGGTGGTATTGTTTTATAAAGATGATGCTGGTGATAATATTTGAGACTTCTGAAATAAAGCAAATTTGATAAATAAACATTTTGGCCAAATCATTTTGAGCTGACTAGGTTTTTAGATGAATTGATCTAGAGATAAACAGAACAGAGTTTTGAATGAGTTCATGGCAATAAAAGAGGTAACCAACTATAAAGTACTGTTCCCAAGAAGGGGGGAGAGAGGTGAAAATACTGACTGGACAGAAATTTTGTCAGAGTAATACACACAGACACACTCAGAAAAAACAAGCCTGGAGGAAGGAAACACCGCACAGCTGTGAATTCTGTTACATAATCATAACAATGTAAACATCTGATATCGATTTAACTAGATATAGTTATAAACTAACTGAGGACCTGTGGGAGGGGAAGAAAGTGAGTGCTGAAGGGAGTTCTCCCCAAAGGCATCCCAGGATCTAGTTCCTGGAAGAATTCCTTAGAAGACCGAGTTCCCTAAATCTCCTGTGTCCAGGTGTGGTAGGCTGATTAATGATGTCCCAAAGATGTCCACATCCCAATGCCCAGAACCTGTGAATATGTTCCCTTAAAGGGTAAAAGAGATTTTGCAGAGGCCATTAAATTAAGAATCTGGAGATGGGCAGGTTATTCTGGATTATCCTGGTGGGCCCAAGGTAATCATAAGGCAGAGGGGTCAGAGTCAGAGAAGGAGATATGACCATGGAAGCCTCTAGATGCTGCAAGAATCAAGAAACAGAGTCCCTCCTGGAGCCTCCAGAAGAACACACAACTGACACCTTGATTTTGGCCCCTTAAGATTAAGTTTAGACTTCTGACCTCCAGAACTGTAACCGACTAAATTTGTATTGATTTACGCCACTGTTTGAGATAATTGGTTACAGCAGCAATAGGAAACTAATACACCAGAGTATCAAGTCCCTCTGAAATGGGATAAAAGGGAGTCCCTGTACCTGAATGTTCCCGAGCCTTAGCCTTCTCCCTTCCATACCCCTGCAGTGGCTTTCGTGTGGCAACAAAATGCTGGGCAGTCCCTCTGGCGTAAACAGCTTGTCATACCACATATTGTCTTCTTGGTCTTTACCCAGGCTCTCCCCCACCCTCTTTGGCTGGACTTTGGGTTCCGTGCAGGTTCAGGATTATGATTCAGTTCACAGCCTGGATCAGCACTCATTGGGTACCTGGAATCAGGAGGCAGATTGCTGATTTTTACTCTCCTGGAATGTGTATTGATACTGTGAGGTTGCCCACCCCCCAGCTCATTCAGGCCTTGGAAGAGGAGTCAAGCTGTTGAAGCATCTGGTGTGGGCTTCCCCCAGGTCGGCTCAGCCATGCCCCTGCTTCCCAGAGAAATTTCTCAAGAGATTAAGGAACTCATGCAACTTGGGAAATACCTTGGTTGCCCTAGGTATTTCCTTATCTTCAAAAGAAATTGTGCCAAAGTCTTAGGTATCAGAAGGTCAACAAGGAGAGGTTCCCACCCATGCCTGCAGCTCCCTCGCTCACACCTTGCACCTGTTGTGACTGGGAGGATAACTTTGTGCAAGCCATTCCCTGACTCTGGCCCCAGACCCTACTTTGCAAAACAAAGGTGTTAGATGAATGAGTCTCTAATGGGGCTCCAAGATTAAAATTCCACTGTTCTGAAAGCCTTGAGTCCCCAGGCAATGTGTCACAGAATTTGGATTCAGACAGACCTGGGTTCAAGCCCTAAGCCTGTGTAGGGAGGGAGGACTTTCCCTCTACCCTCTGAGGGTTGATAACCAAGGGATCTGACAGTAGAAAGAGAACAGAAGAAAAGGTATACAAATTTATTACATGCATGGGGCATAACATGAAAGAAAAGTGAACACTCAAAATCCCAGTGAGATCTAGAAGTTTATATACCCTTGTCATAGAAAAAAGGGGAGGAGGAATGTAGGCAACTTAGGGGAGAGTAAATGGTTTAAGGGAAAGATGAATGGGACCTCAGAATAGGTGATAGACCTGGGACCATTAGGTTGATGTAACTGGATGGAGAACTGCACCGATGCAGAAGCCAGAAAGTTGTTTCTAAGTCAGGAGGCTTCTCATAAAGGGAAGAGCGGAGGGTAGGGGAGGAAGCGGGCAGTGCCATTTTGTACTTGGGCTTGTCTAAAGTGGCGCTGGTTATGTTGCAGATCTATTAGTGTCAACCTCCAGTGTCCTCTCCTGTGATTAGTTAGTCCCCCCTGGTTCGTGAAATTCCCAGGGAGAGGATTCACAATATTTGAGATCCTTTTGGAAGATTATCTTTAGGCAGATGAGGGGAGCTCAGAGAAAGCCTCTGCCTGCATCCGCTGTTCCCCAAGCACCCTCAGTTCAAAGTAATCAGCACACCAAAGCCATTATTTTGGGGTGGCATTTCCTGAATTCCTTCACCTGCTAATAACTGACTGGGCAGCCTTGGGAAATGCTGAATGCTCCTGAGCCTCAGTTTTCCCATCTGTAAAATGGAAATTGAATAAGGCACTGCCTCTTAAGTGCTTTCACAGTACCTGGCACTACACACAGTCCATGTCATTGCTGTTGAGTTTGTAACAATCATTTATAATTAGGTCTGTGCTGGCAATATACTACAGCAACTTAGGACTAAGCACCTATCAGGACACAGTTCTGGACACTCTAGGTTCTGACATAGTGATTACCATAAAGTAACTCCTTTATTAATGCATGTCATAATAGGTCAGAGAGTGTAAAAGAAAACATTAACTGCCCTTCAAGGTGATGGCTGGTCCTTAGCCTGGGACACACATGCCTGGAAGGGTCCATGAAAATTTGCCAAGGGATAGACAGATACATGAATAAAACAAAGGAAATTAATGCCCATATCCTCCAAATGGACAATCTTCCAAATGGACAATTCCCTGAAGAGATCTGCCTGACAATGCCCCTGGTTCTGTAGGAATGACTTACCCGTCCTTCACCCACTTTTTACAAAAACAAAAAACCCTACCTCTCTCACATCCTCAGTTCGTGCTCTCACTGCAGAAAACCTCTGGTGACTAAATAAAGAGACATCAAAAACATTCATATTGGTGTTGAGAAAGGGAGGAACTTTAATAACTGAGTAATAAATCTTGTGATACTGTGAAATACATATTTGGTCTTCATCCCCGTACAGATACTAACTCTTGAAATTTTCAGAGTGGTAAGAGTAGCTTTTGTATATTAGAGATGACTGGTGACCAGTGCCTCTGGATAGCTTCAGTATGGGGGCTGGTCACAGTGTTAGTGGCAGATCCAGGTTCTTAGTTCATTCATGAAAGAAGAATCTTTCACAGGACTGGTGAAAGGAAAGGAAGAAAGGGACAGAGAAACAGAACATAATAGTGCTTTATTACTAAGCTAAGGTACCTGCCAAAGAACAGCAGACATCGCCAGAGAGAGAGACGCATGCACCCCTGACCTCGTCCTTCTTTCTGTCCCAGGTCCTAGCTCCTCATGGCCAACCTCTGCCCCTCCTGTCCCACCTTGTGTGCACGTGCTGGCTGATGCGGCCTGAATATTTGGGAGCAGCCTCCCTGGGGCACGTCCCTATTATGCACTGCCTGGACAGGAGAGACCTCCAGTGAGGGGAGGGAGGCTGAGGGTTGAGTTGATCACCAATGAAGTTTCCTGCTTATCTAATAGCGAAATGCTGAAAATTTTCCCTTTGAGATTGGCAACCAGACAAGATGCCTATTCTAATCACTATTATTCAACATCTTACTGGAGGACTTAGCCAGTGCACTAAAGTAAATAAATAAATGAACAAATAAATAAGTGGCATAAGGATTGGCAAGGAAAAACAAACCAGCTATTTACAGATAATATAATTTGTACATATAAATCCAAAAGATAATTAAGTAAGCAGAGAAAGATTGCTGAATATAAAGTCAACGTATTTGTATTTTTAGATAAAAGCAATAATTAGCAAATGAAATTTTAAAATTTCATTTAAAAATATCACATACCTAGGAATAAATCTAACAAAAGATATGCAAGAATACCACAGAGCAAAACTAACAAGGAAATCTTGATGGATTAAAGGAGACTTACATAAATGGAAAAATTTACCAGGTTCTTGAATTGGCAGACTGAATATTTTAAATATGTAGGTTCTCCCCAGCTTGATCTACAGATTCAATATAAACCAAATCAAAGTCCCAAATTTTGGGAATTTGAAAAGTTCATTCTATAATGTACATGTAAATATAAAGTATCAAGCAAAGCAAAGATACTCTTAAATAAGAACAAGATGGGAGGACTTACTCTACCTCATATCAGAAATTAGTACAGAGCTGTAGTAATTAGTATGAGGTAGAATTGCCCCAAACGTGAATAGAGACCAGTGGAAGAGATTAGTCAGGCCAAAATGGGGACCTCCTTTTGGCTGATGCCCGTGATGGCATTACAGGGCAGTGGGGAAAGGGTGGTCTTTTCAATAATGGGATTGAAACAATGGAGTATATGGATAAAAAGGAAATTCGACAGCTACCTGACATCACACCAAATATCAATTCCAGATGGATTGTAGGTCTCTATTCTGAAAGGCAAAACAATAAAAGTTTTAGAAGATAATATAGGAGTGCATCTTTATGTCCTCAAGGAAGGAAAAGTGTTTCTAAAAAGGACACAAAAAAGTACAAGCAATAATGGAAAGATTGATGAATTGGACTACATTCAAAGGTAGTTCATCAGAAGATACCATGAGAAGAGTGAAGAGGCAAGACAGAATGAAGACATTTGCAAGAGATAATCAACAGAGGGCTCATGTCCAGAACATAGACAGAATGCCTAAAATCCAATCATAAAAAGACAGACAACCCACAATAAATGGACAAAATTTGCAACAGGCATTTACAAAAAAGGAAGTTTATTTATTTTTTATTTTTTATTTTTTTTAAAAGATGACCGGTAAGGGGATCTTAACCCTTGACTTGGTGTTGTCAGCACCAGGTTCTCCCAAGTGAGCTAACCGGCCATCCCTATATGGGATCCGAACCCGTGGCCTTGGTGTTATCAGCACCGCACTCTCCCGAGTGAGCCACGGGCCGGCCCCCAAAAAAGGAAGTTTAAATGGCTGATAAAGCTAGCTGGTTAGCTCGGTTGGTTACAGTGTGGTGCTGATAACACCCCGTACTGCCAGCCACCAAAAATAAAGGCTGATAAATATATCAAAAGATGCTCAACTTCACTTAGCCATCAGGGAAGACAAATTAAAACCACAGTGCAACACTACTACATGCTCACAGATTTGCTAAAATTAAAAGGTTTGACACAAACTTTGACAAAGATGTAGTACAGATAATCTCATGCACTGCTGGTCGAAATGTAAATTAGTTTGATCACTTTCAAAAACCGATAGTAACTACAAAGGTGAAAGAAATTCACATCCAATGACCTATCCATTTTTCTCCTGGGGATATTCTCAACAGAAATGCATAAACATACTTTAAAAGACATGTATTATTAATGTTCGTGGTAGCATCATTCATACTGAGTAGAATTCTGTTGGGAAAATGAGTCATATTTATTCACACATAAGAAAAGATTGGGGGGAAAGCCCAACCCAACAGCAAAAAAACAAATAGGCAAATTTTTAAATGGGCAAATGATCTGAATAGACATTTCTCAAAAGGAAACATACAAATGGTCAACAAGTATAAGGAAAAATCCTCAACATCTCTAATCATCAGGGAAACACAAATCAAAACTACAATAAGATATCTCACCCCAGTTAGAATGGCTGTTATCAAAAACACAAAAATAACATACACTGGCAAGGATGCAGAGAAAAGGGAACTCTTACACA
This sequence comes from Cynocephalus volans, assembly GCF_027409185.1. Classification (NCBI taxonomy): domain Eukaryota; kingdom Metazoa; phylum Chordata; class Mammalia; order Dermoptera; family Cynocephalidae; genus Cynocephalus; species Cynocephalus volans. The sequence continues at coordinate 58,294,460 of NC_084469.1, forward strand.
CTGTTGGTGGCAATGTAAATTAGTACAGACATTCTGGATGTAAAATCTTTACAGACATTACAGATGTAAAACTAAAAATAGGACTATCCTATGATCCAACAATCCCACTACTGGGTATACACCCAAAGAAAAAGAAAACATTATATTGAAGAGATACTTGCACTCCCATGTTTATCACAGCTCCATTCACAATAGTCAAGATATGAATCAACTTAAGTGTCTGTTATGGGTTAAATATGCCCCCCAAAAGTCATGTGTTAGAAACTTGACTACCATTATAACAGTGTTAAGGAATGGGAAA